>NC_136498.1:88253290-88255790 GCF_053919585.1 Euprymna scolopes
CTTGTTGCTGGATCCCAACGTTTTGAACTGAGAGAGAGACTTAGCTGCCGTACAAAGCTAAGACTAAGGCATATGGGCTCATGGATTTTAAATGTCTGAGGGAGTGGCACTCGTCTGACAAGACGTTGCAATCATCATCATCATCATATATATGTGTATCATTCAACCACGGTAGTGGTTGAATATATGCTTAAGTCCGAAATTGAATGAATCGAGACACATTCAAACCCCCACCACTAATTCCGTTCGCAACCAAATTTCAAACAGGTTATATAGTTGGATAGAACACCTCATTAGCTACATTTTGAAAAAAAAATTTCGAAAATTGGTTCAGTAGAAAAAAAGTTACAACAAAATATGTGGGTTCACAAACAGGAGAGTAAGTACATAAGTGACTAACGCTTTTTTTTATTTTGCATAACTTTTTTTTTGTATATAAATATTTTTTACTGCAATTTTGCCAATTTGACATGTTAGCGTAACGGTTAGAGTACCGGGGGTTAGTGGAAAGCTTTTAGCTCCAATCCCGTGTATCTTTTTTTTTATAATTAAAAAACCGAACTTTAAAAGAGGATTCAGCATACAGTTCCATAGTAAAGGTGATAAAATCCCACTTTGGGGGTTCATTTAACTACTTCCCTTTTAACAGTTGCCCTCAGTAGTTCTACTTGAACTGTTCTGTGCCTCACCATATACTCAATCCATCGGATGAGTACTGGTGGCACATTGAGTTCTCGTAGCAACTTGAACATACTACTGAAGGGTATGTTGTCAAAAGCTCCAACAATATCTAAAAAGACACCGAGTGCCATCTTCTTTTTTGTTAGTTTACGCTCTATACAGATCACGAATTCATGAACCGCAGTCTCAGTAGAGACCCTGGCTCGGAAATACTGTGATTGAATGATAAATATTGCATAAATGTGTGTTTGAGAGCTAATTGTTTTTGACAATCATTAATAAATATTATAAATTTATATATTAATACAATAGCAATGCCTGGAAAAATCATGGATTATATGGAAAAATGCGCGCATGAAAAGTAATATTCTTAAGATGTTATTAAACCTGGAAAAGTAAAGGACAAGAAATTCAACCTGGAAAAGTAAAGAACAAGATATTCTAGTAAAGTAAAAAATAAGAATTTTTTAGACTTAAAATATTGCAGCTTCAATATCTAGGCTCCACTACTTCAGACACCCTCTCATTGGACGTGGAGCTAAACAAAAGGATTGGAAAGGCATCTACAACCCTCTCTAAACTATCTAAAAGAGTCTGGGAAAACAGGCACCTTACCACCTCCACCAAGATGACCGTCTACAGAGCGTGCATCCTCAGTGTTCTACTGTATGGGAGTGAATCCTGGACTACATACTCAACACAAGAGAGGAAACTCCAGGTCTTCCATATGAGGTGTATACGTAGGATACTTGGTATCACATGGCAGGACAGAGTGAATAATACTGATGTTCTGCAGAGAGCGGGCATCCCATCCATTTACTCCCTACTGCGTGAGCGACGTCTTCGCTGGCTGGGCCATGTGCGCAGGATGGATGATGGGCGCATCCCTAAAGGCCTTCTCTATGGCGAGCTTGCCTCAGGCTCAAGAAAGAGGGGGCGACCCCACCTTCGCTACAGGGATGTCTGACATGAAGGCTCTCTCGGTGGACAGGAATACATGGGAAGCCTCTGCAGCTGACAGAACTGCCTGGAGGAAAATGATACGCCAGGGGATTACCATCAGCGAGAGGACCCTCCATGTTGAAAATGCTGCAAAGAGAGCTAGGAGAAGAGCGAGTGTACAGGCGGAACAGCCGGACAAAGCGGCAAATTGCATAACAACCTTCGTATGTCAAGGCTGTGGCAGACTATGTAAATCAAGAATTGGTCTCTACAGTCACACAAAAGGATGCAAACAGGCAACATTTTAATACAGCGCTGATCCATAGTCGTTTCGACTGACGGATGCCACACAAGATGTGTGTATATATAATTATGTACATGTGTGTATATATAATTATATACATGTGTGTATATATAATTATATACATGTGTGTATATATAATTATATACATGTGTGTATATATATTTATATATACAGGTGTGTATATATATTTATATATACAGGTGTGTATATATATTTATATATACATGTGTGTATATATATATTTTTATATATGTATGTTTATATTTTATATATATATTTTTATATATGTATGTTTATATTTTATATATATATTTATATATATGTGTGTATATATATTTATATATATGTGTGTATATATATTTATATATATGTGTGTATATATATTTATATATATGTGTGTATATATATTTATATATATATGTGTGTATATATATTTATATATATATGTGTGTATATATATTTATATATATATATGTGTATATATATTTATATATATATGTGTGTGTATATATATATTTATATATATATGTGTGTGTATATATTTATATATATATATCTGTGTATATATATTTA
>NC_136498.1:88271899-88611899 GCF_053919585.1 Euprymna scolopes
ATATATTTGTATATATTTGTGTATATATATATATATATATTTGTGTATATATATATATATATATATATGTTTATTTATATGTTTATATATATATATGTTTATATATATATATATTTATATATATATTTTTATATATTTGTGTATATATATATATTTGTGTGTATATATATATGTTTATATATATATATATGTTTATATATATATATTTATATATATATATGTTTATTATATATATTTATTATATATTTGTGTATATATTTAAAAAAATTTGGTCTAAATAAAAATCAAAGAAAATTTTATGGTGATTACATGCCAAAAATAATAATTTTGAAAAAATTTATCCAATCATATAAAAACTTCATTAAAATGAATACTGAATTGAATGATAGTCAAAAGCAAGAGTTATATTTAATGTAGTAAATAAAAACTACATAAAAGAAGTTGGTATGAAAAATTTCATGATTAGCCAATTAAAAATTATTTTTAAACATATCAACTCTATTGTACAAGAAGCTGATAAAAATTGGCTTAATGAAAAAATATTGGGATATAGCCTTCCATTGTTTTTCAACTGAGCACATTTTAACTGACAGAACTGCCTGTCGGTATGCCCCATTGACTCAGTTGCAGAACCATAACTATAAATTCATGTTTTGTACAAATGAATGCAATTGTAATCAGCCTCAAAGTGATAATGAATAGTTGGTTGCAATAGTATTGTGAATAAAATTGCCATTGTTAATAATATTAATGATGTAGAAAATGAAAAATCGAATGAGCATATATCATTGGCTAGAGTTTGTAGCATTAATGAAGGATGTCCAGACTCAAATCAACAATTAAAATATGTCAAACAAATCCACAGTATTTTTCTCATTTGAGAGATTTTCATCTGAGGATTAAAAATCCTCAGATGAAAATCTCTCAAATGAGAAAAATATTAGATAATTTTCAGAACTGCAAAAAAGTACATTCTGATGGAATTTTTTGTGCTGGCCAGAAAGATTGCACTGACAAGTTGGATCTTTTTAAGGCGAGTGGCATCTCATTCACAGTATTTAAGGACAATTCTTAGGAAAATGTATAGACTGCTGTCAATTGGAAATTGGCTTAATAAATTTGACATTGCTATAAGTGGTGATTGGTTATTGTTTTCTACTTTGATCAATCAAAACAATTTGGATTCTAATATTTCTGAGAAATATGATTACTATTTTCTTGAAACTAAAGATGAGATGCATACTGAGTCATATGTCAAAAATAAATATAACAAACTATTTACAAATTACGAAAAAGAAATTTACAATTTTAAATTAAACCATTGTGACATTTGCAAAATGAGACATAAAGACTCTGAACTGTCTGAGTGGAAAAAATGGGGAATTGAAAAATTTGTTTCGCAAGAAATATTAGAGATTATTCGATTGAACTATACTCTTCCTTGCAGTATTTGTAAATCTTGTTGATATAATCTAAAAAATAAAAGAATACCCACTTTGGCATCAATCAATGGACTTGAAGTCACAGAAATTCCACCTGAAATAGGTAATTTGAATTTTTATGAAAAGCTTTTCATTCAAAGAACCAAATGTTTTATGAACATTATAAAAGTGATGCCATATAGTTTCAAAGGAGAAAAAAGTTTGTTGGTTCCAGCTGTTCGAGGAATAGCTACTCATCTTCCACTGCCAATGGAAAATACTATTAACCATTTCATGAACACTTTGCCATCAAATAAAAATGATATTATGGAAATCTTAGTCAATACATTGCCAAGCAAAAAAATGTAATTTGGCAGTCATTAGTTGACATCAATAAAGTATTAAAAGCACTAGAATGGCTGAAAGAAAATAATGTTTTGTATAGTGATATTACTATTAATAAAAATGCAAATTAAGAGAATATTGTCACCTGTACTGGACAAAAGGACAATTTTAAAATGGATCATTTTTTAACTCAAACTGGAGCTCAGATTTCCTATGAGCATCATACGCTTCAAGATATGCAGCCATTATTGTCACCTGAAAAAGACTTAATACTTTACAGACAAACAAGAATTGAGGGAAAATTGCTTACTGATAATGATCCACATTTGGAATTACTGGGTTTTCCTAATTTGTATACCAAAGGCAAATTTGGAATGTTTTCAACTGAACGCACATATGGCAATGTGAAGCCATTTAAGCCATAAGGAATAGATTAAATCATTCTGATGCTAGATTTAGAAAAGATATGCAGTACCTAATGTTTTGTGCTGACAAAGCCGATAAAAGAGCCATTGATGCTGGCATTTATGCAGTTATGAAAACTACCAAAATATCAAACATTACTGTTAGAGAAGTTAAACACAGATTACAAAACAATGGCAAACAATTGGAAGGAAATTTGTCCATGATGATGTCTAATATGAGAGGATCCAAAGCATTTTGGTCTCGAAAATAGTGATTTGCAAGCATTTGATGAGTGTCATGGTGTGCCAACATTTTTCTTGACACTTTCTTGTAATGAATATTTTCTAAAAGATTTAAATCAATTTTTAGAAAAGTTAAATGGCAAAAGTAAAACAATTGGACGAATAAATAATGATATTGTTGCAGTGAATGAACATTTTTATCATCGATTTCTGGCATTTATGAAAGTAGTCATACTTGATGACAATGGTCCACTGAGTAAAGTTAATCATTATTTTTGGCATCTAGAGTACCAACACAGAGGTGCTCCTCATATACACATGAAATTATATTGTGAAAATGCCCCAGTTTTTAATAAAGATTCTTCATTCAGAAATTTATTGAAACAAAAATTACTTGCCATCTTCCATCTCAATGTCAATCTCCAAATTTGTCATATTTGGTTACTAAATTGCAACGTCATACATGTACTGGATCTTGTTATCGCAGAAAATATGTTAATAATAAATCTTACACCATTTGTAGATATGGATTTCCCAGAGGTGTTGGACAGTTCAAGTTTAACACTGTTAAGGAAAGTGTTCAATCACATAAACGTGGCAAAAAAGTACTAAAACTTTATAACTTGGAAAGAAGGCCTGAAGAACAGTATATTAATGATTATAATCCTACACTTTTGATGATGTGGCAATCTAATATTGATATACAGTACATCTCGGAAAGTTCAATGGTATTGAATCATTATATCACCAAGTATCAAACTAAATATGAAAAAGGTGAGACTGAAGGTGTGTGGTCATTGGACCACTCTAAATCTCTTTATAGTAAATACAAAAATGCTGGTCTTTCATTTCTAGCCAAAAGAGATTTAGGGGCTTATGAAGTAGCTATAAGTTGTTGGGACACCATTTGTTTGGAGCATCTGAGACTGTCATGTAGGTTGGTTCAGACATGCCTCAATAGAGAACCCGTAGATTTTTGCCACAAAAAGAATTAGATAATCTGTCTTCTGATTGTACAGACTTGTACTTCGGCAATATGGTTGAAACATGGTACCCTGATTCAATGGAAAACAAAAGCTTATATTATGTTGCTAGAAATTATGAGAGAATCAAATATTTAAAAATAAATGATCAAAGTGATGAAATGAAACTTAAAAATAACTTTGGTTATTTCTGTAAAGTTAAAGAAAAAGTTGTTAAAACTCCAAATGTGAAATTTACTTCAGAGACAAAGGAGCGCTTTTTTCATAATCTATTGATGTTGTTCAAACCATGGCGTCTAGAAGAAATTGATTTGCTTGATGGTTGTAATTCTTATGCTGAATCATTTAAGAAAAATGCCTCTTCCATATCTGAAATGATGAATTATGTTATTGTTAAAAAAAAAATGAATGAAGCAATTGAAAAGGCCAAAGTTTGGGAACAAGAAGACAAAAAATTCATTGAAAATAATCATGATGAAGATGATGAAAATGATTGTGATGGTCAAATTAATGTGATTGGAAAAGATGAATTTGATGGTGAGGTGGATTTGAACCTCAAATAAGACAAGTTACTCAAGAAAAAATATTGGAAAATGAGCAAAAACTCAACCAAATTCAAAAGGCTTTTTATGATGAAATTATTGCTAAAATTAAACAAAGAAATTTCCATTGGAATGAGGAAAAACCAATTCCAAGATGCAATTGTGATGACTGCCCACAAGTGCTGAAATTTATTAGTGGTCAAGGCGGTGTGGGAAAGTCCCTCTTGATCAATGCACGAGCAGATAAATTATCATTAATTTATCCAGCTGTAAATGGTGCAACTGTCATAATTTGAGCCCCAACAGGTGTCAGTGCTTTCTTGTTGAAAGGATCCACTTGCCACAGAGTTTTTCAACTAAAAGTGCAGCATGGTTCCATACTGAAGTATGAAGAATTATCTAAAACTAAGCTTAAGGAAATCAGATCTATGCTTAGTTATGTGAGATTGTTCATCATTGATGAAATAAGCATGATTAGCCATTTGCAATTGGCATTTATTCATCAACGTTTGCAAGAAATATTTCATGATTCAAGAAAAAAATTTTTCCATTTGCAAAAATGTCCATAGTTACTTTTGGTGATTTCAGCTTCCTCCTGTGAATGAAAAACATGTATTTTCAAAAATTTCAATTTATGATTAAAAAAAAATCAGGTTTAGGAATAGCTGGTCTAAATTTATGGTCTTATTTTGATTATGATGAATTAACAATTAATATGCAACAAAAAGATGATACTGAAAACTTTGGTGACATTTTAAATCACCAAATGATAACGGCATTAAAACTTTAAATTCTCACAGAATTAATACCAAACGAAAAGCTAATCTATCAGAAGTTGCTAATCTTTTGATGGGAAAGCAAAAGGAAATGGATATGATTTGCATTTTGCCAACAAATGAAGCTGTGAAAGAAATTAATAATAAAATGTTGGAAATCTTGGAAATCAATACAGTTGAAATCGCAGCTGTAGATTCAAATAGACAAAAGTCATCTAATAAAAAAAAACTTTAAAAAACAGCCTAAAAAGCTTAAAACTAGCAAAGTTTTCATTACAGCTGGTCTTGAAATTGTACTGAGAATTGCGATTGGGGCTCAGTGCATTTTGAGACGAAATATTGATGTAAATAAAGATCTGTGCAATGGTACTATGGGAATAATTACTGATATTAATTTTAAAAATGGCAATGTTCTTTCTGTGACTGTACAATTTGACAATATGGATAAAGCTGTTGACATTGAACACATACAAGCTGATTATAAAGTTTCACCAGGACTTTTTGTCACTAGAAGTCAGATACATTTGTCATTGAGTTGAGTCTTACTGTACATAAAACCGAAGGAATTTCAGTTGATGGCATTATAGTTGACTTAGGATCTGATGTGTTTTCAGCTGGAATGGCCTATGTTGCATTATCACGAGCAAGAAAATTGTGTAATGTTTATTTAATTTATAAATTATTAAAAAAATGATTACGTCGTAAACAGAGAAATCGGACGACGATTTTTTTGTTTATAAAACAAGGGAATGTGACATTCCTTGTAACTTGGAATGTATACAAAGTAAGCATGAGAGATAAATTCACGTGTATCAATAAAGCCAATAGTCGGTCAGCTGAAGAGAAATCGGTCACGATGGCTCTAGGTCAGGAGGCGGAGAAAAATTGTCAAAACGTGACAAACAAACGCGTGTTCTATTATCGAGCAGTGTGATTGACAGATCGCGTGGATTGGAAAAAAACCAAGCGAAAGACATATGCTAATATAAGAGGTGATTTTTGGAATCTAACCAGAAGGAGGAGAGAAGAGGCAAAGAAAAGAAGAGAGAAGAGTAGGAGAGAGAAGCAGAAGAGAAACGTGCGATTGTCGACAGCATAACGTTCCCACACACCCCTCTCCATCATTGACACGACAGTAAGCCACACTGTTAAATTTTGAACTATCAGAAATTTCTATGTAAAACGAGAAAATAATTTCAAAACAAAATATATTTTTATATAAAAAGCCAGTGTGTCTTACGTCTTGATTTGGTATGCTGAGTTACGTCTGACCTTTGTGTGCATGTTAATTTCTTTTGAGTCAGAATCATTATTATGACAAGGTTGACAGGTACATAAGCGAAAAAAATGCACAGTCAAGGGGGAAATAACTCTGCCGTCTTAGCCGTTACCATAACAACCAGAAAACTAAACAACTAGACGATCCATAAAAGACGGCTACTTGGTTTTTGTTGCAGCGAGGAACTAACTAACAACGACCGTTCCCAACCTAGGGGTCCTGGCGCTATATAACATTAAGAGCCAAAAGAAATAGACTTGATTTGCCCCCACTTGATCCATGCTGTGTAAAGCCACCTACTTTGTCATTTTATAAAACAAATAATTCGAAAAAGTGCAAAAAAGATATTGATAGTGAATTGCTATTAAATGAAAATCCTCCTATAAAACGCCTCAAAAGAAGTGGCAAGAGTGACAGTGTTCAATTAGATTTAAAATTAATTAATACAAGAAATTCTTGTTTTGCTAATTGTATTATTCAGATTATTCATCAACAGCTTCCTTATTTCACTAACATTATTAAAACAGATCCAACTATAGAATTGCCAATTCAACAATTGATAAGGATTTTAGTTCCTGGCAGCCACAGTGTTGCTGATTTAAGAGAAATGATGGGTGGAATATTTAATGATGGAGGACAACAATATGTTCTTGAATTTTGGGAACATTTATTGAACACATGTCCCAACAGTGCTCAAGAATTATTTGTTTTTAAGGAGAATAGAACCAGAAAATGTATCAGAAAACACAAGGTTTATTGTCAGAGACTGGAAAATGGTCAGTGCAACTGTAGACACCAAGTTGGCTGTCATTTACAGACTACTCTAATTGTAAATAATACCAAACAAATAACACTTACACTACATTCCATTAATGATCGCCAGCAATTTAAAAGTTTACTTAAAACTGATTCCTATGCCATTAAATATTGCAATGAGTGTCAGCAAAATACTGAACACTTGGAAAAAGTTACTTATATTTTTCCTGAAAGAATGAAATATTTGTGTGTTGCACTTAACCGATTTTCAATCATCAATGATGTTTTTAAAAGAATAAATGCTGAAATTATGTATTTTAATACAAAAAAGCAAAATATTTTTGGCACAAATTTTAAATTAAATGCTGCCATAATGCATACATTGGATACATATGATTTTGGTCATTTCACTTGTATTGTAGAAAATGAAGAAAAATGGAACATTATTAGTGATTCTGAATATGTTTCTTGTAATATCAAATTTCCTTCTAAGATGAGTAACATTATTGCACTATTTTTTTAAAAAAAATTTACTTTTTAATAAAATTTAAGGATTGAATAAGATTATAACAAATAAAAAAAAATTGATCAAAATTGAAAAAAATGTCTGTTTTTCATTTTCTAGATTTCTTATTAATATCTTTATATAAAATATAAAAACTGTTCTTTATTTAATTGTAAACACCTTTCCTTTTAAATTATCCCAAAATGTTGCATTTAATAAAAACATTGTAAATCTTTTGTAGTTAATAATTATTATTTAAGATTTCACACCAATTACTAAGCACTTGCATACCTATCGACCAGTGGATTTCACAGGTTTCAGAGAGACAACTATTATTAGTAGTAGTAATAGTTATTGTAGTAGTTGACTTTTTATACAGGTTGGAGAATGGTTAGAATTAGAAGGGAATTGGGTAAGATAGAGAGAGTGGAGTTGGAGGGATTAAAGAGAGGTGAGCTGAGAGAGAGAGAGAAGGCAGATAATTGTGTATGCTTCTTTGTTTTGCTCTTTTTTAATGTTTTAAATCAGATTCTAATACTTAAAAAAAAAAACTTACTTTTTCTACTGAGTAGAATATTGAAAAAAAATTCAACTTGTTACATACATTCATTTTTTTTAATCCAAATTAATTAAATAAAATATAATCTTAAAAAGATTAGATACAAGTTAGAAAAGCATTTCATCCAAGGCATGAAAATTGTTAAACAAAATGTTTTTACTATAGGCTTTAAAAGTAAAGGTACAAGATTCAATTTGAAATTTATTTATCTTCAAAGTGCACTTTTATAAATTTTACAAAGTAAGGTATAAAAAATTTAATTTAAATTGAATCAAAAAATTACCTTGGATTTATTTTATGTAATGTACATTTTGTTGCACTTTAAAAACATTATCTTTCATCTAGCAATTAATGATATAGATATAAAATTTTCAATGATTTTTTTAAGTGCAACAGAATGTACATTACAAAAATAAATCCAAGGTAATTTTTTGATTCAACTTAAATGAAATTTTGATACCTTACTTTGTAAAATTTATAAAAATGCACTTTGAAGATAAATTTCAAATTGAATCTTGTACCTTTACTTTTAATACTTTGGATGAAATGCTTTTTTAACTTGTATATCACTTATATATATAAGATTTGTGTTGACATTTTTTTTAGCGATGTTAACAACTTCAAAACACTTATTTTTATTCTTTCTATTAGCTTAGCATTTTTTTGAAAAGAGCTATAAGCTTTTCTTGTTATTCATATGTATATATATATATATATATATATATATAGATTAATCGTCCTTATTTTTTATGGGACGTATTTATTAATTTATTTTTTACATGCATAAAAGTATACCTATAGACATGCTTGTTTCTAGCTTTAAGCCATCATCAGCATAGGCTAGGATCGAACTCATGACACCAGTATCTGCAGTCTGATACTGTACAAATGTGCCACAATAGATTACCACTTGAATGCACAATTTTTTTATCACTTTTAAATTAAAGATTTGTTGTTGGTGTTTCTTCAGACTGTGGATACTGGTGTCATGCTGATAACAGCTTAAAGCTAGAAACATGCATGTCAATAGGTTTACCTTTTATGCACGTAAAAATAATCTATATATCTATAAAAGTAAAAGTGTCTGTCTGTCTCTGTGTGTGTGTCTGTGTACATTTCCCTATGCAATAACTCTGTCAATTTTTAGTCTACAGACTCAAAATTTAATATACAGGATACTGAGATTTGGGAAAATCGATATGATCCATTTTCGGCCAGAAATTTGGCGATTAAGGGGGCAAAGTTCACCGATTTGACGATTGAGAAATCTACCAAACTCTGCCGACAATTTTGGGTCTAAACACTTGAACTTTTAGATATAGGTTCCTTGGACATGGATCTAACTTAATAACTTTATTCGACCCCAAAACAATAAATGTTAAGGGGTCATAATAAGTGTCAAAGTTAAAAAATTTGATTTTTTTTTTTTTTTTTTTTTTTTTTTTTTTGCTCAGCATACACCTCCAAACACCCGGGCAACACCGGGCACCCATACTAGTAATTAATAAAAAATAAATTATGCACGTAAAATAATATTTAATAATAAAAATAAATGAATACGCCCTATACAAAATAAAGGTGATTTATTTATATATATGGATAACAGAATTATAGCTCTTTAAAAAAAAAATCATAAGGTAGAGTAATAAAAATAACAGCATTTCGAAGTTATTAATATCGCTAAAAAATGCCAATAATAAATCTTAAATTTAAAAGTGAGAAAAAGATCATGCATTCAAGTGGTGATCTATCGCAGCACATATGAAAAATATCAGACTACGGATACTGGTGTCATGAGTTTGAGCCTAACCGTTATTGACGATTGCTTAAAACTAGAAACATGCATGTCTGTAGGTATACTTTTATGCATGTAATAATAATTAATAAAAAAAAATATATATATGTTACATGGTGAGTCACGGGAAAGGGATGTTTTTAGAATACTCTTTGCTCTCCTTGAGTAAGGGATAGCAAGTGAGAAAAGTAGTCTTTAAACCTGCTTCAGATGCCGTTTAGCCCAAAAATGACTGTTTGGTGTGGTTTGGGAAAGTACACACATGTAAACACACATACACACATAAAGGGACTATATGTAGCCAATAATGTTTGTTTTATATATATATATATATATATATATATATATATATATATATATATATATAAATAAATAAATAAATTTATTTCTCCTTTTTTTCTCTTTCATTTATATATATATATATACATACATACATACATACATACATACATACACAGGGTGTCCATAAAGTTCGTGTGCACTTTAAAAAATTTATAACTTTATTTATATTTGCTATAGAAATAATCTGTAAAAAATGTTATAAAGTTTCATGTATCTCGTGTTAAGTATAGTTATTGAATAATTTTTCACCACAAAATTCGTAACAATTTTTAGATAAGTAAAAAATAAGTAAAAAATATTTTCTTTTGGTTTTCAGAATCAATTTGATCCCATGGCTTAAATTGAAGAAAAAGTAAACTGTGTCCTTTGGTTGGCTGAATTGAAATCTACTATTGCTGTACAAAGAAAGTTTAGAATTGAATACAATAAAAAAGCGCCTCATAGGAACACCATTGTTAAATGGTTGAAAAAATTTAAAGAGACAGGCTCTGTCCATGATAAACCACGGTCTGGAAGGCCATGTGTCGGTGGCGAAAGTGTTGCTTCCATAGAAGAATCCTTTACTGCAAGTTCAAGAAAGTCTGTAAGACGGGCATCATTGGAGCTCGGGCTGCCAAAGTCTACTGTGCGGGCAAAACTTCATATGAAAGCTTACAAAATTCAATTACATCACAACAGTTGTTAGAAGAGGATTATTATGCATGGCTAACTTTCTGTCACCAGTTCAATGAAAAACTTTGCAATGATGATGTATTTGTCAGTAATTTACTGTTTTCTGATGAAGCAACATTTCACATTAGTGGCAAGGTCAACAGGCATAATTGGCGAATTTGGAGAACTGAAAACCCAAATGAAACTGTTGAACATGAAAGGGACTCTCTTAAAGTTAATGTGTGGTGTGCTTTAGGAATAAATCGAATCATAGGGCCATATTTTTTTGAAGATCGTGTTATTAACAGTGACAGCTACTTAGATATGTTGTAGAATTATTTTATTCCGCAACTTGAACAATTAAACTTGAAAGATGATACAGTGTTTCAACAAGATGGAGCTCCTTGTCACTTTGCTTGGCGTGTTAGACAGTTTCTAAATCAGGAATTTCCTAACAGATGGATCGGAAGGGGTGGACCATTTCATTGGCCTCCACATTCGCCAGATTTGACTCCATTAGACTTTTTTTTATGAGGACATGTGAAAACAATTGTGTATGCAACGAAACCTAGTTCATTGGAAGATTTGAAAGCTAGAATAACTAATGTGATTTCAAGCAAATGTTTTTCGTGAACTGCAAAATCGTATTACTCTTTGTATTGCTAATGATGGAAGGCATGTGGAAAGTTAAATAAAATTTCAATAAAAGCTTAAAAAATATAGATTTACTTCTTTTAAATCCATTTTACAGATTATTTCTATTGCAAATACAAATAAAGTTATAAATTTTTTAAAGTGCACACGGACTTTATGGACACCCTGTATATATTTCTTATCTCTTTTTTAATAATAATCCTGAGAATATAACTTTGTCCCCGTGTGGAAAATTCAAATGGTGTAATGGTCTGAAGCAGCAGAATTTCTTTTGAATAAAATTGTATAATAAATACAAAAAAAAAAAAAAAAAAATTCTTAAAAAAATTCCAAGTTTCCATATTTAAGATAATAGTTTCTGTCTTTTTATTTTAAAATGTATTTCTTTAAATGAGCTTCCTGTTCCATTTTTGATAATCTGTGACCCTTCAGGATACGGTTTGTGTTATCTATTTGAATGGATGACGTCAGTAATTATTTTCCTAGTGTCTTCAACCAAATGAATAATTTAATGTGTTCATGAATACACTCACAATGTCTATGATACAATATGCCAAAGTTTAAAATTTACACATCTTAATTTATAAATCAAAATTAAAGTATTAATTGGGTGCTTCTAAAAAATAACTTCTTGGTGGTTAATGTTTGAATTTAAACAAAAATTTTGTAATTTTTGTTTTTTCTTGTTTCAACTCTGTTTTAAAAATGTTTCAATGATATAAATAAAATTGTCAAAAAATTAGTACAGGTAAGACAAGTTCGTATGACTCTTCAAAATAACTGAAAAGTTGAAATATATTTTATGCTCTCCAAGCAAAGTTTTAATTTTATACCCTTTTCTTTCACTGAGCTGTTAACATTTGTTACAACTATTAATTGCATTTTCTGCTATTTCAATTCTGCACAGTGTCAGTTTACCGATTTTTAAAAAAATCCCCGATGTCTGTAAATCAAGAGAGCCTTCCGCAGTGTTCCATCACCATTTTTGGTTTAAAGTTTCCTGCTTTCCTCTTCTGATGAATGCTTTACTTCAGGTTTTAGTGAGAGTCGATTGGCAGAATCTTTATCAAATAATTTCCTGTTAAAATTGGAGATTGACAGTTTTTATTTTTTTTCTTTGTGATATGCAGCCAAAGCAAAACTATAGAATTTAAATACAAAGCAAAACTATAGAATTTAAGTATACTTAGACTGATGGAGACTGATCTAGAGACATAAGTTTTTTTCTTTTTTGGTTGAAGTATAGAATAAGTTGTTGAGTGGTGAAATTGAGGTAGGAAATGGGTTAAGATTCAAAGGAGGAAATATAAACACGTGTGGACGGATAGAGAGAAAAAATTTATTATAGGGCAAAAAGGGATTGTGGGATTTTTACAATAAAGGGGAGACAATCACAGGAAGAGTTCCAACACCCCCGCTTACTCTTAGAATGTTATTGTGTATATTATATAAGAGCATCGTATTTAAAGTCCAAAAAGAAGTTCTTTGAATCTATCTAACTTTGCTCGAGTTGGGAGTTTTGTCAAAATGTCCGCTAGCATGTCATTTGTAGGACAATAGATAATTTTTATGTCGCTGTTGTTTAGGGCGTGCCTGATGAAGTGATATTTTAGAGAAAACACTGTTCAATCATCTTTTTAACAAATAAACATAGTAAAAAGATTGTTTTATTTAATAATGAGTGTCCGAAAAAAAATTTTTTCAAAATTTTCAATACTCATCATTTTGAAATCTTTTTTTTAACACAACAAAAAAACGAGTCGTCAAATGAATTTCGGACACTCGAAATTATTAAAAATGAAATCTCTTTTGGCTAATTTCAAAATTTCATTAAAAAAATTCTTCACAGAAACACGGTACGAATGTTTAGAAATCGGGGGGGTTACAAAATCTTACCAAAAATGCTGTTTTATGATGTTCACATTTGTATCACTTTATTTGCTTAAAACGCTAAAAATATATAATGTATGTTATTATTTACTAATTCATTTGAAAGTATATTCATTTCTGAACAAAATGGTGGTATTTTGAAGACTTAAAGTGCTTTGGTTTTTAAAATATGACTATTTTAGCAGAAACACCTTGAAATCTGTGATTATCCCAAGCGTTTTAACGGCCATGTGTATTGCTACTTTGATCCAGTGGTGTGCCGCTGGGGAGGTTGCAGCTTCTTTATAGGTGCGTGGTACACCATGTGCGGCTTTGTAGCAGTAATCGACGTTGATTAATGTGTGACCGCTCTCATCTTGAACTGTTGTTACATAGTCCTTTAAATAGCTGGGTATCTTGTGTTTCCGCTCAGGGTATCTTCATGTATGGATATCCTCTTCCATGACGTTGGGCGGTTTATTAACACTAGATTGTTTTGGGTTTTCTATCAAACGTCTCTCAGGAAAGTCCCCATCATCATCATTTAGTGGGGAGGTTTGAGTGTGTTGTTCACTAGTGCTGTTGATGAATTTTACTTGTCTGTGTTTATACACTTTTCCATTTTCTGGGTAGTAGATTAGATATGCTGGGCTTTTATCTGATAAATATTCCTCTGTGGCATTTTGGGTCAAGTTTTCCTCCTTTTGTGTTAGAATAGGCATAGCACACCGAGCCGAAAATGTGCATTTTTGAGAGGTCGAGTTTTCTGCTGGTTATCTCATAATGAAGATTCTGTTTTAAGCAGTTGTTGAAGCATCTGTTTCATATAACTACGGGTGTCATAACAACTTAAGTCCATAAAGTTTTGGGCAAGCCGCTTTCTACGATCATGCATTTGCCATTTAAAACAATGTACGCCAATTTCTTTCGGCCTTTCCATTATGATGAAGTGAGTACGGCGCCAAAGTTTCATGTTTTATTTTATTTTTGTGGAGTAGCTTCTGGAAGTCATTTGATTTGAACTCCGAGCCATTGTCCAATCTTAATATTTTTATTTTGCCGTAGGGGGAAATGTACGCGATGAACTTCTCGGCGGCGAGTGTAATGTCGACTTATTCTTAATGAAATATACGAATATAGCGTCAGAAAAATCATCACTTTCATCCTCTACAGTCATTAGATAATATAATCTTTTGTATTTTAAATTTGGTTTCATTTTTGTGCATTAGTGCGTCTTCATTTTCTTGGAAGATGACCGTTGCTCCATTTTTAGTGGCGGTTTTCACGGAAAAAATATCTTGCGGATAGGTGGGTATCAGTAACACCATTTTCAGGCTTACTGTGATGCTGTCTCTATTTTCATCTAGTAGACGTATTTTGGCGTCTCCTCTTTTTAATGCTATACCACTGGTTTTCGTTCCATTCGCTAATTCCATGTAATGGTTCTCTGGTTGGAACGTAGCGTCAAAGTTTTTGGATTTCTTTTCATCTCTAATAATGTGGGAAGTAAGCCCATATGTGATATCGCCTCTCATCTGTAGTAGTCTTCCATTTTGAATGCGAATGTGTTTTCTTCGGTGTTCGCTGCCTTTTTCATAGTATTCCTGTGTTTATAGTGGCAGGACTCTCTCTTATGAGTAGTGCTATTACAGTAGTTACACCACTGTTTCTGCTTGTTGTTGGGACACTCTTTGTATATATGTCCCTTCCCACTGCATGTAAAACATAAAGCATCTCATTTGTTTTTTCGTTTGTCACAGCTATCGTTTCTCATAGTGGTTCTTGAAAAAGAAGATGTCTGTTTCATGACGTCGTCACTGCTAGACTGATCTCTATGCCTTAGCGTTTCTTCGAAGCTGTGGAGCTCAGTTTTAAATATAGAGAACGTCAGTTCTTTGTTGCTGTGGGTTACATAGATAGAAAAAGGGTCGAACTGGCTCAGTAATCCCTTTAATATCATTGCGATGATTAAGATGTCATCTACTGTTTGTCCAGCATTTCTGAGGGCTGTTAAAATGGTTTCTGTTCTTATATTGTAGTCTGTAACGTTTTCATCGGTTTGCTTTTTAAGGGATGTCCTTTACCGGCGTAGTGTTTGCATAATATTCCTAGAGCTTTTCTTCCATTATCGCCGGCTTCTCTCATTATCAGAGATAGGCTTTTATCTTCCAGGAACTGTACATGCTCTGCATAGGCTTCTTCATTTCACTCATCATCGTGTCCCTCTCTAACGGGATTTACGCCTAAAATGGCGTCTTTCAGGCCGAGCACGCGTAGATGGCTTAAGAATTTAATTTCCCAAATTTCATATTTGGTTTCATCAGTTTCCATTATACTCCTGGGCCCATAACCTGTTGAGGGGTGCATTTTAGGTGGAATTGAGATAGGAAATATAAACACGTGTGGACGTATAGAGAAAAAAATTTATTATAGGGCAAAAAGGGATTGTGGGATTTTTACAATAAAGGGGAGACAATCATAGGAAGAGTTCCAACATAAGTACCCAGGAAGTCGAGACACTCAAACGAGACACATTCCAATCGACACCCGTTGACTGCCAACGTATGTGTCATTTGTTTTATTCATTGATTTTTAATATAAAGGAAAGATTTATTTAGACAAAAATTGAGAGAATATATACTTTTTATGTTGCCCCCCCCCTCATGTTCTCCCCTAACAAGGCTTATTGCTACTTGAACGTAAGGGGCTACTCTTTGGGAAGTAAGGGGCTACTATTCCTAGGAAAGATTAACAAGCTGTTAGTTTACATTACATTTAAACTTCTGCATATTGGTACAGTCAGAGAAGCAGGTAACAAGAAGGGAATTTCAAAGTCTAGCTGGTCAAGGGAAGAAACTATTAGAGTAGAAAGCTTTCTGGCATTTAGGGACCTCAACAATGAAGGGGTGTGATTTTGTTACTAAATGGGTTTGTCAGGCATATTTATATCAAGGGAGCACGTGCAATAAGTTCATCAGAGCATGTTCCATTAAGATATTTGTAAAACAGGCACCGAGATGCAATATTGCTGTGATTGGACAGGGATTTGAACTTGGTTTTCTTTTATTTTTATTTTTAAACAAAACATTTTCATAAACTAACGTAGAGATCGTGATTTTTTTTTTTTTTTTTTTTTTTTAAGTAGAAGTTTGGATGCTTCCCCTTTATTGTCTTTGATGAGTGTAGTAGAAATCCTTCTAAACCTAAGCAATTTTTGTGCATCAAATATTAAATCTTTAATTTACAAAACTTTTAATAAACAAACGAAACATTGCAGAGATCAGTTTACAAACTCTTTCAGTTTTTTTCTGTAAGCAACAAGTATAAACAAACGAAATAAGATTTAACAAATACATAAATTTATTTACAAATCTTTTTATAACTTTTTTTTTTTTTTTAAATATTTTATTTACTTGCCCGAAAGGTATTTTCTGAGTGTCTTTCATGCCACAAAAATTCTTTACGTGGGAATCTAAGTAAGATCTTCTACAATTCAGCATTGATTTTATAAACCGTTCATGGCGATTCCAATAGCTTTTAATTGTCTGCATATTAATTTGATTTATAAGATTCACAAACTAACGTGAATAGTTTACAATATAGTGGGAAAACCCTGAATCGTTCATACAATGTGATTTTCTACTTATCGCATATATCATACGTAAGGCTAGGACAAAAGCATATTCTTTTCATTGTTTTTACTCTCGAGTGTGTATCCATTGATATCTTATATGCTTTTATATAAAGTGATGTGGTTCTCTGTTGATTAACTGTGTCGGATATATACTCGAGAGTCAAAACAATGAAAAGAATATTCTGTTGTCATAGCCCTAATCATAAGATTAAATTAAAATTTAAATAGAACTTTTTAATATTTTTTGGCGTTAAAATTAATGCTTTTAAAAATATTTGAATTTTTGTATCAATCCAGAGTGCCTTTCATGAGAGGTCAAAAGATTTTTTGTTTTTCTTAATTTAAATATATTATTTTATAAATTTAAATTAAATATAAGTCGTATGAACATAGAAAATGAACTCTATGAACATATAATGTAGCAAGATAGACTCACGATGTCTGCGTTTGTTTATCAATAAATTTTAGAAAAGAGAAAAATTGAAACACAGCCTACATTAAAAAATAGATATTTAATGTTTTTCTTAAATGTGTAAAAGAAAAATAAAACGAAATTGAAAAATCGTAGAAAATGAACTCACTTAAAATGAGAAATTGATAGGTATCATCTCAGTGTTCATTTATTGAAAAGTTTTGTTAACATAAAGAGGAATACTCCCCCCCCCCCAAATCGCACTCTACATAAAAATATATATATTCGCCTCATTCCCCTTTAAATCTTTCCTTAGTATTTAAAATCAACGAATAAACAAACAGGTTGTGTATGTTTGTGTACAAATGACACGTGTTGGCAATCAACTGGTGTTGATTGCAATGTGTTTCTTTTGAGTGTCTCTGCTTTCAGCTACTATTGCACGTGTGTTACAATGTAATTTTGGGTGTAATAAAGTTCTGATAAAAAAGAGTTTCACCATTTTAATGTCAGATATTACAAATCTGATTTTTAAAAGATTATTTTAAACATGAAAACAGGTAAACAATTTGACTTTTTAAAAGCCACCTAGTAAACTCCTTTCTGGGGGATTATATGTGATATGTCCTGTGAAAGGGATATATATATATATATATATATATATCTCATTGAAGTAGCTGAGCAGGTCTCACCACACTGAATGAGTGTTGTAGCTGGTGTTTTTAGTGTTAGATTTGTGTACCTTTCAACGTCTCTCTCCCAGGTGACTCTTACCAATCGGTATTTATGGCTAAAACTCTGCTAGTGATAAACATGATATTGTATTCGAGTTTGGTGTGATTCTGTAAACTGCCAAAAATTTCTGAATACTTCTTTCATTTGTGTCCATATGTAATGTTGTTAATTCCAAACAATGTCGGAAAATAAAGTAGTTGATTATTATTATGATTATTTTTCATAAGTCTAAATAGTGTCACCTAAAAAAGGTATTTTAGAATGAAATATTTATAAACTTAGGCATGTTAACTTGATAGAATGGAATTTTATTCTGGCAATTATGTTTTCAATTGGATAAGGAGGCTAATTTGGAATATGGAAATAATAACAAAGAGATTATATGAAAACCATCAGGTGTTGACAGAATAATTTAAAAAGATAGTTTTGGAGTTTTGGTTAGTTGGGTTGAATAGTCTAGTATCGGCCGTTGGTCAGGTCAGACATGGAGTGAGGTAATCCACTGGATACTAGTTGGGAGGGGGTAAAAAGTAGACAATGGGGAAATTGCAACACTGACAGAATAATTAAAGAATAAAATCACTAATTTTGTCCAGCATTGTTAAGAAGAGATTATGATGCTGTTTGTGTGTAAAACACACACACACACACACGGACATAAACGAGACATTATATGCACTTGAACATTTTGTTATGCATACATGTCAAGACACTGCAAAATATTTTCCTCTACAGTGCCGGCCCAGATGCACAGGCTTGGGTGAGAGGTGTCACTGATGCCGATCCCTGTGGCATCACCTGTGTTCCCGTCTAGTGGTCGAATTCGTCCCCCATCGCTGTGGTCCACTTACTTTTTTCCAACCTTGATCCAGGTTCCAAACTGTCAACAGGACCGCACTCAACAACGGCGCTTTCAAAACAAAGAAAAAAGTCAAGGATTAACTGGCTTTTCTTACACAACTGCCTTAGTCACTTATACAGATCTGGGGCTGGTGTTTTTTAACAAAGTTCTTCGTTTTTCTATCGTCAGTACACGGGGAAGAAAAAGTTCACAGAGGCGCGTGTTATCAGGAGGAGAGTGTCGCTGAAGATGCGTGGAAAGTGTGTCGTTTAGATGTCTTCACTTTGTTATATCAGCTTTGGTTGGTTGCAACCCCGCCCCTCCCAATACATCCTCAAATCGCTGTCCACCAATCAGCTGCCATTCTTTTGTTTTGGGTCCAGTTTACATACACACACACACACACACACACACCTATATATATATATATATATATATATATATATATATATGCCCCACTCTCCTGGGGTGGGAAGTGAGGTCCAACCATTTCCTAACTCTGAATGCCCTTACTCAGAAGAAAAAAAAAAAAAAAAAAAAACGACCTCCAAGATTATTGAAGAGAAAGGAAGAAAAAAAAAAAAAAGGTTTTCTTCCCTTTCTCCCATGGCTTGGCACTTTTATAGTTTCACTGTTCTAAGACCAGATTTTATGACCCCCTTGGTACTTCAACAATCAATCTTCCTGTCTTTGTCTCCAAGTGTCTCTCATGGACAATTTCCATTTACTCTTAGCCACTTGATGGCAACTTTTGGTGGTCTGTCAATTAAGATAAATGTCCACCTGTCCTGCTTAGGAATTATTTTTATGACTTCCACTATCCATTCTTGTGGGGTGGGGGTGGGGGTTCATTTTGATTATCTGTTAAAAACACCTTCCTTTCCATCATCACCATTATCATCATTTTCATCATTAGATTCAACCATGGGAAATCTCCTGATTTCGTGTCAATGGGACCACCCAGTCGATAGGCTGTTTCTTAATCCACTAGCAAGGTCCTCCTGGCGTTGTCCGACCCCCATACCTGTTTTGTCTTTTACTTTGTAAATGACACCCAAGCACCCCCTCCTCTGTGCTCGGACAGTCAATAAAAGGAAATCTCACAAGTTCCCAGATTAATTGCCTCTCTAGTGAGAAAGAGGAAGAGAGAGAGAGAGAGACGAAAAAAAAAAAACAGTAACAAACAAACCTGCCAGTCAGCCCCACACTCTTAAGATAAGAATAAAATAAACGAGAAATTAGAAAATAGAAAAACTAATAATTGTTCACTAGAGAGTCCAAGTCTTTCATAGAGATGTCTAAAAAAGAAAATCAACAATTGTATTTCCTCTCGTCTTTGCCTTTCTCTTTTTTCCTTCTTGTATGTGCATGTATGTGGATTATAGATCGGATGACAGGAGAAAGTGACAATTTCAATCAGGGACTAAGCATGCAATGAAATGTCTTCCAGTTCACTGCAAAAAATGAGGGCTCTCACACTCCTTACAGTCATTCTGTGTCATTCTCCTCATCCTCCCGTTCTGTTTTTTTGTTTTTGTTTTTTTTTTTTTGTTTCTTTTTGTTTTTTTTATTTCCTGACAATTTTAAACTTAAGAGCAGGTTTTAATGCTCTGGCTACCAGCTTGGATATCTTCTATAGGTGGCGTACCCACCTAGACCTCATCCCCTCTATCGGAGACTGCAGCTCTTGCACTCTAACTTGATCTAGACATGGTGCACTCATTGGTACCCCCTCTTCACTCATGTGCTCTTATTGTCCGTGTCTTAGTTTTACCCAACCTCTTTCTACATCTTATCCATATCAACCGTGCTATTATCACCATGTGATTATGACCACAATGATGTGTCTCCCCAGCCAGGCTATTATACTAACCACATCCTCACCCCCTCTTAGGTTCTGTTCACCTACAAGACTTAGTTCCTTGAGTCTCTTCCCTTCTAACAGCATGACGCGCCCCTAGTGCAACCTACATACCTATTCAATGGGGTCCACAGGCAACCTTAGATTATGCAGTAGCTCAACCTGTATTTACAGTAATACTTCTCTCAACCCTCCCGGGCCACTATACTGGATGACAGGAGTCCCAATGTCCACACATCTAACTGCGCACGTACATGTTCCAAGAGTAATATCAGCAACTGCCATGACCAACAATTTAAAATATGTATACACAAAGTCGTCCTGTCCTTGCAGGTTGGTCATTATGCTGTCAGTTATATTGGTCACTTCTTCTCTAAATATCTGCACCTGGAAAAATAATTCTCTCAACTGGCCCTTCCAGGTGACATTTGATACAGACTCACTATCTCGCCAACTGCGCCAGTACTTTCGGATCGCTCTCTATCGTTTCTAATTTTCTCCTAATTATTTTTATATCCCCCTCGGACACTGTCCCAAATAATACACCAAGTGCTTTTTCCCTCTATGCAATGAGAAGGAGGAGAATTCGGCCTTAGTTTTGGCTCCCTTCCCTGGACGTTCGAAATCAAGCCCAATGAAAACGGAGTAAATGTGGTACTCTGGTGATTGCAAGGACCCGAATCAAGCATGTCGTGGTCAAGTCGCATCTCCACAATTCAAGGTGCCATCAATACCGTCGGTTTCGAATCCGACTGGTGTGCTGAAAACATTCATGTCAATCGGTACAGGCCATACCCCTCCCGGCATTCTCATATACTATCGACCGTTGCTTAACATTCGGTAACCGTCGTTTTGTTCTTATACCATAAATCATAGTACCATCATGCCGACAGTTCTCCCTCCTGGAGGATCAATGAAATTCATGTATCCCTTCCCATCTTTATTCTCCATATTTTTTAACAACATTTGAAGGCCATTTATTCGGTGGGTTAAATGCTTCATATCGCCTTTGAGCGATTTAATTACTTAAGCTCCAAAAGCAAAAGTGCAGACAACATCAAGTTGTTTCCTTGACAGTCCAAAGCTACTTCCACACAATTTATTTATTTCATTTTTCTCTCGATTGGGAAAATCTCAAGCCAAACCTTTCCCATTCAACAGTTTAAACACCTCAAAGTGTTATCCTATATATTGCTAAGAATTTTTGAATGCTTTTTTCTTCCGTGTTGATGTTATTATTCTTTTTTAAAACTTGTTTAAAAGTATTGACAAATCTTTCCGCTTGTCTGTTTGATCGAGGGTTAAAAGTTGGTGTTATAATGTGTTCAATGGCCAGTGCCTCACAGTAGTGCTTGAATTCTTGACCTGTGAACATAGCGCCATTATCATTAACAATTGTTTTCGGAACTTCGAACCGACTAAATACCTCGTCCAGCGCTTTTATTGTGTTTGCCGCTGTAAGGTGTTTGTATTTAAAAATTTCTGGCCATTTTGACATACTAGCTATGATTACTAGGTAATAATACCCCTTCAGAGGTTCTGCATAATCAATACATCAGGGTACATCTGTTTTAGGCCAAGGTTGCGTTTGTAGGGGGGGGGGGAGATCTTGCGCCTAATTGGCAACCTTTACATAATTTCACCATTTTCTCAATGTCCTGATCCATTCCAGGCCAGTATTTGAATCCTCTCATTAGGGCCTTCATTCAGGAGATTCCAGGATGTCCCATGTGTAATTCCTTTAGGATTTTCTTTTGTAATACTTGCGATATTACCACTTTGTCTGCGTACATTAGTTTCATCACACATAGAAAATGGAAACACTTTTAATCCTTTTCTATTCTTTTTGTCTTGTCCCACTTGTTTTTTTTATCTGGTTAATACATTTATCTGCTTTCGCTGCTTTCTTTATTTCCTCAAGTGTAACAGGAAGTTCCCTAACAGTATTTATTAATATATCTGTTAGTTCATTTTCTTCTTTTACTGCTGCTATAACAGTTTCTTTAAATTCAGTTTTACTGGGGATTAATCTCGACAAACCATCTGCATGTGCAATTTTACTAGATGCTAGGTGTTTCATTTTGAAACCCTAATCGAGCAAAATAAAACCCCATCTCTGTAATCTATTTGCCATATGAGTAGGAATCCCTTTTTTCGAACCAAAAATCGATAGTAATGGTTTATGGTCCATTTTCAAGATGAAAGATCTTCCACGAATGAATCTCTGAAACTTTCTCACGGCATATACAATCACCAAACCCTCTTTTTCGATCTGACTGTACTTTCTTTCAGCAGGTAATAAAACCCTCGAGGCATGAGAAATTGGTTTAGTAGGTCCATTTTCCATTCTGTGTAGAAGCACCGCACCTAAACCATATTCGCTTGCATCTGCCGCAACAATTAAATCCTTTTTCGAATCGTAATGTGCTAACACTAGACCCGATAACAAACATCTTTGAATTTTTTAGAATGCTTCCTCACATTCTTTTGTCCAGTGCCATTTTTTATTCTTCTTCAATAATTCATTTAATGGTGCTCTTAGTCCATGCATATTTGGGATATAAAAATTATAGTAGTTTGCTAGACCCAAAACTTCATTACAATGTCTGACCTAGGCATGTCTCTAATTGCTTCTGTCCTATTTGTGTTAGGTCTTCTACCTTTCGAATCAATTATTTGTCCCAAATATTCAATCTTGTCCATACCAAAATTACATTTTTCGATATACATAGTCTTCTATTTTCTCGAATACCTTCCGAATATGGTTTTTATGTTCAACATTTTTGCTTATCAAAATGTCGTCTAAATAAGCCATTGCAAAAACCAAGCCTGCTACCATGGCATCCATAATTTGTTGGAATAAATTTGGTGCTACTTTCAACCCAAACGGCAATCGTTTTAGGGAAAATAATCCTTTATGAGTATTCATTGTCAGATATTTAGAACAATCTTCGTGGACTTTGACTTGTAAATATGCTTCTGACAAGTCAATTTTTGTGAAAATTTTTCCTCCATTTAACTTAGAAAATATTTTCTCAGGGGTAGTCCACTTTTTTTATTACTCCGATTTCTTCGAATCTGTTTAATTCTTTCTCGATTGTTTCTAATGCCGAATACGGAACCTTCCTTTTTGGGTTTAAACACCGATTTCGCTTCATCTTTCAATTCAAATTTCACTTCCGTTTTAGTGCAGCAACTCAGACCTTCAGAAAATACCTTTTTAAAATCCTTCTTCAAATCCCTAACAAATCTTCCTGGCAGTGTGGGACTTTCGGATCCTGCCACATTTACTCTTTGGCAAAATGAGTTTATTGGTTTCTCCCATAAACTGAAAAGTATCATCAAATCTATATTGAATAGATTAGAATTTTTTCCAGTTATCACATACATTTTAGTTTTTAACGTCTTTGTATTCAGGGTCACATTAGTATAAAATTCACCCTTAAATTTTAATCTATTTCCAGACATTCCTCTGGCAATTTTCTTTGTGTTTTGCAGCTTTGGAGAACCAATTTTCTTCCATGTTGTTTCATCAAATAAGGATCTGTCACTTCCAGTATCCAAAAGACAGTTTACTTTCCGGTCATTGATTCTAACTTCGATATATTTCCTTTTTTTACCATACATGGAATCTTTTTTAGAATCAATGGTTTTTATTTCAGGCTTACAATATTTCTCCTTTTTGTATACTGTTGACTTGTGTCCTTTACGCCCGCACTTATAGCATATTTTGCTTTTGAAGTAGCACACTTTTGTGAAGTGATTCTTTCCTCCACACGTCTTACAGTTTTTTTTTACAGAGTGGTCACCTTGTTTTACTCTTTGTATTTTGTCAACATTTTTCTCTTCGATACTAGTATTATCCTGTTTTAAATTTAACAGTTTCTGGCATTCCTCAGTAACTTTCTGTAAGATTATTCCTATGTCTTGGTTCATAATGGATAATATCCTAGAACGAATCTCTTTATGCTTCGAGGATATTAACCCTTGCACAAATATCAAGCATTTAAACATGTCCTCTTTTGGATCTTTCAACTTAAATAACTTGCATTGAGCATTTACTCTCCCGACATAGGTGATAGTCTTCATCATCTTGTTTCAAAATATTTAAACACCTATAACGAGTATAAAATGAGCTATCCCGTTCCCCAAAAATGTTTGATAAAATTTCTATAGTCTCTTTAAAAGAAATATCTTTGGGTTTCTTTGGGAATATAAAATTGGTATACTTGGTATTTTCATGGAAACACTGTTTTTGCAACAGTAAAATAATTTTTTCTTCATCCGACCATGCCTGATATCGTTTGAAAAAAGTATTTTTGTATTTACGATAATATGTTGGAAACGTTAAGCCATTATTTGGTTCATATAAAAATTCTGTCAGCGAATTTGCAATTCCTTCTGGAGTGAACCAACAATCCTGTTTTTCTTCTTGTTTCATTAATATTGTTTTTAATACTTCATTTTGTTTTAACCGTTCTTTTTGTAAAAATTCCATCTGATTTTGTTGAGCTGGCAGTGCTAATTGTATCGTTTTTGTAAACTCGGCTAATTGTTCCATGTTGAAGAAGTAGTAACACAAAAGGTTAACAGTACCTGCACAAAGCATTACATAAATTTACTGATTAGTATTTTTTTTTTTTTTTACCACAAAAAAAACATCCTTTCATAGACAAGGTTTTTGCGACACACGAAATTGACAGTGAAACACAGCATGCAAGCATTCTTTTCCACCATATTTTTTTCTTCTTATGAAACAAAAGAAATTTGAAATGGACACTTTCAAAAATTGTTCCTTTCAATGCTTTGTGAAATGTCAATTTCTCTTTCTTTTTTTTTTCAGTAGGACCGTAACAGACTGAATTAAAAAAATATATATGACTTACTTTTTTTGTGTGTCTTAGCCTTTTTTTCAGTAGTTGAATTTTTCCGTGCAGTATTTTCTTCTCTTCGTTTTCCAATATGTTTTTGGCTTAAAGTTCCGTTTTTGTGAATTCGAATCCTGTGGCCATTTGTTATATATCCTTTAAATAAGAATACAGCAAGAAACACGGGGTTATGGGTGAAAGACAAAGGGATTTATTTACAAGGGAATACAGGTGACATCAGAGTTACTCAACATATTTTCTTATTCTCCTTCTGTCTTTTTCCCTTCTCTCTCAGTCACGTGAGAGGGTATAGTTCATTTCATCTATGAAGGGATGTTAGGTCATTCCATTACATCAACTTATTCCAAAATCTGTTCCATTTTGCAAGGAAGAAAAAAATTAGTCAAATTTATTTAGACGATAACTTTTCTAAGTACTAACAAGAGAAATGGGCAAGTTCTTACTTTATGTAAAAATTGAATAAAAAACGTCTTTTTTATACGTTTCTTGTTAAGTTTTTACAAAATGGAGGTAAAGAAAAATATTACTTATATTCTGCAAGCAATAATAAGCCTTTCCAACAATCTTTTCTTAGTTTCTTTCTTTTTCAGCTTGCGAGGTCATTTTTAATAGTTTGTTGTTAGATGTTTTTTTTACATAGGCACCATCACTTATCAAGGCCAAGAGGCCACTCGAGGATAAAGGTTAAAGAATGTACATTAGAAATTGGACAATATAGTAATCGTTAGTAATGGAAATTCGATAAACTTCTTATATGGAACGGCTCATCAAAAACTTGTTTACGTTAGACTTGAAGACAACCATATGCTGGAAAGTAGGAAAACGGAAGATAATTCCATAGGTGTGCAGTTCTAAGAAAGAAGCTTTGTTCATGGAATCTACGTTTAGGTTTAGGCAAAGATAAAGAGTGGGGGGAATTATTGATAGTGTTTTCTGCTAGATGGGTGTTTCTTGTGAAAGTTTGGCGAGGTGGGGATCATAGATTGGAGCTCAGTCGAGCACCTGCTATGAAAATAACGATACATCAGAGACAAACTCGCAACATCTCTTCTATAAGAAAGAGGTTACAGGGAAGAGAAAAGGACATCCCCTACAAGGCTACAAAGTCTATTTTGAACTCTATCAAGGCAGGATAAGTCCTTTCTAGCAGCTCTGCAAATGTGGCAACAGTACTCCATCCTTGGACGTACCTGGCTCTTATATAGATAGAGAATTGCATCAGCAGTGAGATATCTACTGGATCGATAGAAGGATCTTACCATTTTTCCAGCGGCCTTGGCAACGGATTTAATGTACGTGTTCCATTTAAGATCAGGAGTAAAGGTCAAGCCCAGAAGCTTGTCAAAACATGAGGCCTCCCCAAGACGAGAGCCATTCATTTCAATTGATGCCAGATGGGGATCAGAGCATTGATGATGTAAAGATAAAAGCTTGGTTTTAGATGCATTAAAAGTAACAAGCCACCTCTTTCCACAAACTTGTGAGTTTGTTTTCACTCCTATGTTGATATGCCCTGCAAAAGGTATCATTGAAGTAGCTGAGTGGGTCTTGCTATGGTTTTGAGTAATAATCTGCTTAGTTGCTGTACTGAATGGGTGTCTTAGATTAACCTGGTGTTCCCGCAATGAGGCTTGCATACCTTTTGCTGTCTCTCTCCTAAGTAATTCTACCAGCCAATCATAATCTTGTGAGAAGGAAACACCCAGATGTACTCATATTCATTACATCAATATGGTTTTCTCAAAAAAAATTTATCCATCCATACAAATCCGATCTAAATAATTTAACATAATGCTTTCTTTGGATGTAAAAGAAAATCAGATTGTGTGTGTCTCAGCAGTAAGTAAAAAAACTGCACAATATTTTACATCGTTGAATTTCATGTGAATCCGAGCAGATTATGGTTAGAATCAACAGGAACCAGACGCATGTAATGAGAAAGGTACTTCTGCAGTTTAAATCCTGTTTTTCTGCAAGTCTTGCTTGGCAACGCCTGGCAGACAACAAAAACTAAGAGTGAATGGAAATCAATACAAAAATGAAAAAAATAAAATAAACAACCTACCATAATAAATTCATCAAATTTACTATTTATTTTTTATTGTTAACTGTTTTTTTTGTTTTTTTTGTAATAAAAGTTTTGTTTCTTTGAATTAGTGAACAAATTTTTTTTTCTTTTCTTTTTTTGTATGAAAAGTTATTTTTATGTGAATTAATGAAAAAGTATTAGTTTTATTTTAAGGAACAACGAACAATTTTTTTTATTTTTGGAATATATATATTTTTCATAAAACTTGTATTTTTAAAAACTGTATTATTTTTTTTTAATGCATTTTCTGCAAACCTTTCTTTTGGAAAATACGTTTGTTTTTTTTTGTTTTTTTTTTTTATATATTTTATATTTATTATAGGGAGGGGGGGTAGGGTTACACTTTTGGAGGGGGGAGGGCAATGTGTAATTTCCTGAGGATAGGCTATTTTCTTAGGGATAGTAGTTTCTGCCGGTTGAAGGAAGCATTTCATTTTCCTTCCTTGTCACAATAAAAACTTGTTTGAAGCAAAATGAACCCCCCCCTTTTTTCCCCCTTCAATTTGATATTGTTTGTTTGCTTGCTTGCTTGCATATCTTATTGCTACTCTGTTTCTCAGTAAATAAGCTCACTTGGCATTTTCTGGGCCAGTTTTTGTCATCCACTGGGTGTTACCGAGTAAGACTTACAGAAAACTGAATTTAAACTGCAGAAGTACCGAGAGATGTTATCAATTTTTATTGGGATAAAAAGTGAATTTGGTGGTGTTTTTCAATGTCTTGGTTGTAATCCTCATCAGTAAAAAAAATTGGCCCAATAGTGCAGTAAATTGTGAAGCTTTCAATTTGTAAATAAGTTCGTTTGATTGAAGTAGATCATTTATAAAATATGACTTCAACTTGGACATACTCAAATTCATGAAAAGCATCAACAGAGATTGACTCCATTAAGCCTTGGATAATGGTGTTGTCCCTAATCTGATATTAATTACCATTTTGTTTTTACCAAGAAACAACCAGAAAAATTTAATGTTGAATTCACAAAATAGGATTTTTAAATTCTAATAAAAATGTTTTCAAAATTGAACATTTATTCATGAAAAAATGTTACATAAAAATGTTAAAACTGTAATTTTTGGATGATAGACCATTTTATTAAATTTCATGTTTATTTTACTTTTATTTTCCTGAATCTAATTAAAGATTTTTTAAAAGGCTTATTTTATTTATATTTTAGTTTTCTAATGTTTATTTCTTTCTTTTTCCTAGAACCAAGAAGTTGTTTACCACATCATGATAAAAGATGGGAGCCTCGTAAGTATTGAAAATTTCTTTTCTTCAGTTTATTTTATCATGCTTTACAAGTATTGTATACCTATGACGTTAAATGAGCTGGTAAACAACAAAACAAAATAAACCAAATACAATGCGCAAAAGTCCAGCTACAATTCGTCACTGATAACTTTCTCTCTCAACTTTCAGCATGTCTCTCCCCACTGCCTCTACCAACAGACATTTTATCAGAAAACCAACCCCATTCCATTTGCATACATGTGCAGTGGAAGATGAGATCTCATGAGACTACACCTTATAAATCCATGGCTGCCATCTTTAATTTCTCTTTCTCTCAGATCCCATTCGAAGGTAAGTTGTATGACCACACAACACACACACACGGGGGCGCTTTCCTCTTTGATTATTACATTCAACTCTACACTCCCCCCTGCTCTCCAGACCTCACATTTGGCATGGTGGATGTGGTCATTTGTTGCGGGTACTCCTACGAAGAGGGATTGGCTGGACTTATTCATCTTCATTGGAGCTCTCAGAAGATGTGTCAGAACCATTAGCATCAGCGTTAGGGCGTACAGTTATGCCATCAGGCTGGACTTCTTCATCTTCATCGGAGCTCTCAGAAGGGGTGCTGGAACTATCGGCATCAGTGTTGGGGTTCACAGTTGTACCATCGTGGATCCACAGGTCATCGTTCGACGATTCACCATCACTGCTGCTCACCAACTGGTTCGTATTCAGGGCAGGCCGGATATCCTTCACATGGCGTGGAGTACCATTGACTAGCACGGTTTGCTCACTGATAATGCCAGCGATTCGCCCTCTTTGAAAGCTGCTGGTGCATCGATTGTTGGGAGGCTTCACCCAAACAGTGTCCCCTAACTCATATGGCCTTCGGGTTTCCTGCTGATCAGGCAGACAAACATCAATGTCATTGATGCGCACTCGATAGCAATGAATCGCATTGGTGGGTGCGCTTGCAGCAGTCATGCCATCCTTTGGAGTTGCATTATATCTCTGTGATCGTGCATTGTTTTCTTGCTGCGATCCTCTTCACGCTTGATGGCACCGCTCTGCTATACCATTGCCACTTGGTACATATGCACTAGTGATGGGACGATGCCAAAATTTTTCCCGATTCCGATTCCGTTCAAAATTTCCGATTCCGATCCGATTCCCGATTCCGATTCCGATTCTTGTAAAATTTATACATATTTAATTAGAGATTTTTTTTGTTTGTTTTTTCATAAATTTTCAAATTATTACATAAACCCCTGGTTAATGTCCGCGTATATTTTATCTCAAATGTTTGCCTTGTAATTGATTAAAAATTGTAACACAACAAAACATTTATTTTGATTTTAAAACAAAGCTATATTGTACCAGTTCGTATTTACTGTATAACATGCTACTTACATGAATAGTGGAAAATATTCGAAGATTGATAGGCAAAATAAGAAAACGATGTAAGAACAATATATTTAACAACGCCACTTAGCAAAGCCACATCTCATTGTTACGAACGAATTTCTAAATAATAATATTACTATTATGAAAACCATTTTTAACGTGAGATTGCGTGAGCTTTCTGTGCTTTCTCTCGCAGCTAACTCCCTATTCCAAAATGAAATATTACTTTTATAGATTACGTGTTAGAACATTTTTTTAATTGGCGGAAAGAAAAGCGATCATTTAGAATTTAGAGTGTAAGATCAGTTTCGAATATAAATTTAACGTAAAATGATCATCATTTCTGGCCATCCTAATTCTTTATGGATATTAACTAAAGTGTTTCCCACTAAATTAAGTTCGGTTTGCAACGTTGTAAAACCATGTGTAATCGCTTAAAAAGTAGACACCCTATCCCCAATAAGCGCACATAATTTAAAATTGGTAACACACTACAGCTCATGTTATGTTATATTTATTTGTGAAACTGACCGTCTATTTTAAATTCCTAATCGTTTTATATTAGTGTTGTGTGGATTAATCGGAATCGGGAATCGGATAAATCGGTAATTTTGGGGGTATCGGAATCGGTATTGGAATCGGAAAAATTTGTGCCTAATTTCCGATTCCCAAATCGATTCTTTTAATATTTTTAAAAAGTTCATTTTCAATTGTTTGTACCGATTATAAATATTTCTTTCTTTTAAACTATTAGTAAAACTAAAGAAGATCTAAACTTATTTTATATGCGTAAAATAAACAAAACAAAAATTGAAACTTTGCGAAAATTCGTTAGGTAACCTTTAGAAGAATGCAGTTTATTTTCAAAGTAGCGAAAGAATTGTCTAAAATTAAAGAAATATTTTGCCCAGAAAAATAATATCAAACATTATTGCTAATTAAATGAAAAGTAGAATATAAAAGTGTTGGGTTTTGTCGGTATGTTTGCTGCTCCCTCACTCGGCAATCGGTATTGACAAATATAACAAGCCGTGCATGCATGGTCCCCCTCTATGTGAGGAGGGGGGATCGAATAAAGTGATAAAAAAAGTGATACATAACTGATAAAAAAACAATTTTGAGTGAAAAAAAAATTTTCAAAAGTTTTCAGAAAAATGACTAAGTTCAACTTTTGCTCCACACCCAATATTAGCCCTAAAACCTCCAGGGCTTGTGACTCTGATTTTCCCAGGGTCAGTGATACTTCCATCAGGTGTATATCAGGTATGCCCATGGTTTTGCCAAGTTTCAGAAAAATCTAATGAATGGATGAAAAGTTATTCTGAAAAATATGTCAATTTTGTCTATTTAGAGTCATTTTGAGGTATTGTTTTACCTCTTTTGCCCCCATGGGGGAGCTGATTACTTGTAAAAATGGACAAACGGCTATGTTTCAGGCCTCAAGACATGTAAATTTGAGTTCAGCACCATAAAAAAACACTAAATAGAGATACATAATCACATTTTAGACAAATATGAAAAAAAGAGCCTAAAAAAGGGGTGGTTTTTAGCCCTAAAAGTTCCCGGGGGGGGGGGGGCAAACAGAGTATATATATATATATATATATATATATATATATATATATATATATATATATATATCACGGAGGCCTCGCTGAAGCCCGCCAATCTCACTCAAAAGTTGAGTTGAAAGTATTATGGGGTAATTAACACCTTCGATGCCGTTGGTTTCAACAACAATACTTTTTCACACCCACTTGCCAAATTTCTCAAGGAGTTTAATATGAAAAGGTTTCGGAAGAGTTAAAAATATACATGAATATCTCACAATGAATTTATCAAAGTCTGGATAAAATAGATAAAGAGAAAACATTTAGAAATTTTTCAGATTGAAAAAGAAATTATATTTACATTTAAAAGTCCCCCCTCATTGAAATTCTACTTTTGGACGATATTTGTAAACCCACTAAAAACCAAATTATTTTTAGATCTAGGATGAAGCTCTAAACTGTTTTCACGTATTAAAAAAGGGTGCTTGTGTAGTTTACACTATGTTAAAAAACGAAAAATAAAAAAAAATATATATTCTACGTACTCGTTATGGAATGAAGTTCTCATAAAAAAATCACGTAATTTCATCAAATAGTTTTTATTTTATGCCGTAAAAACGATTTGGGAAATTCGGAATCTTCCTAAAAAAACTGCGATAATTAGTCAAGGGAGCGTAAAACAAAAACTATTTAATGAAATTACGTGATTTTGTTATGAGAACTTCATTCTATAACGAGTACATAGATCTATAGAGTTTAGTTTTACTAATAGTTTAAAAGAAATAAATATTTATAATCGGTACAAGCAATTGAAAATTAACTTTTGAAAAATATTCAAAGAATCGATTTTGGAATCGGAAATTATACACAAATTTTTCCGATTCCGATGCCGATTCCGATTCCCCGAAAATTACCGATTTAACCGATTCCCGATTCCGATTCCGATTCATCGGCACAACACTAATATGCACATCTGTGTCTGAGCTGGATCCCCCACTTGTCTACGAAACGTCTAAACTCCCCACTGCAGAAGGCTGTGTCATTGTCTATGAGGATCTCTTCAGGCGGCCCCCTTTCATAAAATATAGACTCCAATTCACGGATTACACTGGAGGAATCCTGTCTTATTAATGGGCGCCAGATTGCAAACCTTGTCGGTCCACAATCGATCAGGGTGAGGAAGTGCTGGCTACCGTAGTGGGTTATGTCCATACCCAGTTGACTCCAAGTCGCGCTTACTCCCAGCTGACCTTTCCGCCATCTGGCCAGGGCAGGGTCGATTGACTGGCATGTTTCACATTCCCTGACTACCGCTTTCACTGCACTTTTGGACATCGACGGATTGGACAACTGCACAAAATAACATGTCTGTCTCATTCCGGGGTGTCGACTGAGGTGGTGTATCTTCCTGATTTCATCCACCACCTCAATAGAGGCGGCACATAATGGTACTGGCTCGGCTTTCTTCTTCATGGTGTCCTACCATGACATGGCACCCGAGTGAGCTTATCAGCAAGGTTGCAATTTGAAGTGACGAGTAACGCATCCACAGACAGGTTGTACTCTGTTACCAGCTTTTTTACGGTCTCCAACCTCCATCTGATCAGCATCTCGTTGGCTGCCTTAGTGCGCACACTAGTCTTGCCTGTCAGTGTGTCCGATATCCAGTGGTACATGCATAGTAAATCTGTGTGTATGCGTAATTTCCTGACTTTCCACTGGAGTGCCAGGTTGATACCTTTTATCACCGCATCAAGCTCTGCCAGGTTGATATGAGCAGCATCATTCGCTGGTCGCAACCAGCAAGCATCCTCAATTGCAGCATCATTCTTCTCCAATAGCACACCAATTGCCAGAGAGCTCGCATCCACCCACATATTCAGTTTGTCTCTCTGCATGCACCAGTCTCCTTTGGCGGGGTCATCCTACTTTACCCTTGCGATGGTCTCCTTCATGCAAACCAACAGATCGTTGGCTGTTTCATCATCCCAGCCTTTGGTGACTGTGCTTGCCCTCCTTTTTATGATGCCTGTTGCCATGCGAGTCCATCCACACACTGGTAGGTGCCCCACAAGTTTTCCATACAAGGAGAATACTGCTCGACTCGTGAAGACACCGAGCACTTCAGGAACTGCAGTTCCACGCCTCCATTTCAAAGTCCCTCGCTCCTGTCAAACGTTCAGGCCCAAGACACGAACGCCAGTCACCAAATGTTCTGGATCCTTGCACGTCAAACCAAACTCAGCCAGTTTGGCCCTCACACGTGACGATAACACAATGTCTTCGTTCACATATATGTCATCAAGGTATGCTGATGTCCCATCTTTTATTGACTCTTCCTGTGATAACACAGTGTTAATAATGGTCTTCATTATTTGGGGTGCCACGTTCAGCCCAAAGCCTAGTCTGGTAAGGCAGTACCTCCTGCCAGCAAACACTACCGTCTTAAATGGGTTGATTTGGACCTACAGGTATGCTTTTCTTAGATCCAGCAGGGACACATTGGAACCCTGCTGGCGCCACTCTCGTAACTTGCTGGCACAAATGTCAGCATCTGCCATGAACGCATCAACATGCGCATTCAGTTCACGATAGTCCATCACTGGCCTCACCTTTGCTTTGTTGTGCTGAGCGACCACCATCAGCGGAATCAGGCCTTTGGGAAGTTCAAGTTTCTCATAGGGGTAGGGAATCAACCAGCCATCCTTGATCCAATCACAAAGTTCCTCTTTGTATGCAGGCCTCATTTGGTCGGGTACATGGTACTCTGTTATCTCATTTCGCAGTTTGGCTGGTTCCTGGTGTTCCAACCACTTCCACGCAGCTGTCAAACTCAACAATAAAGTCTGGCTGATCAATCTTCAAATCAGCACACACTGGAACCTTCTCCTGAAACTGTATCGCCCCCATCTGTGTTATGTGAGCACCACTTAAGGCTCTGATGGCGTCATAGCCTAGGAGCAGGTCAAAGCTGAGCGGTTTATCGAGTACTACCAGTGCTTCGATGTTAGCAGAATTTCCAGTTTTAGTACGAATGTTCACAGTGCCCAACCCGCAACGTGTCCATGTCGCTCCACTGTGCGACAGAGGCCCACACTCACTACGGTGCGAAAGCACCCAGATTCGAAGAGTGCTGAGCACAATGTCTCATTGACATAGACCTGAATGGTCGGAAGCGCCTCGTCTAATTTCTGTTTGGGGAAGAGGTCAAAGCTGGCACCTTGTCCCCGATCCCATTTCCCGAACAATCCTGGGCCATATGACCAGTCTCATTACATCAGTAGCAGCGAATAGCTGTCAGTCGCCGCCGGCAGTTCCTCGCAATGTGGCTCTGGTCATTGTACCTATAAAACATGACTTCACTGTGTAGGACAGGCCTCTGGGACGGTCTATCCTCATTTAATGCGCGCTGTGCAGCAGCGACTACCGGTTTTCCCATCTCATAAGTATTCTTCATTGCGGTCCTGGCCTGGTCTGCCAGGTCGTTAAGGGACAGTAAAGCTATGCTTGAGCTAGCCCGCAGGAGTTGCTTTGCTCCGGTTGGGAGCCCTGCCAAAAATTTGCATGCCAAGGCCCACTCAGGCAGCCCACCAAACAACACCGTCAATTTTGTCAGCTCGGCCAAATAAACTCAACAGTTTCACTGGGATGCAAGGTTCTTGCCTCAAATTGCTCCCAAGCACTGGCGAGGTCGATAACGAACGCCTTGTATAATGCATCCTTGATCCTTTCATAATCCTGTTTTTCCTCAGGACTAAGCTGTTGATATACTGCGAAAGCCCCGCCGGACAGACGTAGAGGAACCACATGTTCAATATTCTTCACACTAGACAACAGGTAATGCAGTTCCACCTTCTCCACCCAGTCAAGTACTGGAGAATTCCAGTATTAATTTAAGGTTGAATTTGTCCCCCATTATGCCGAATAGCTTGCAGTTAAATGGGCTGGTGAACAGCAAAACAAAATAAAATAAATACAATAAGCAAAAGTTCAGCTAGAATTCGTCACTGTCAACTTTCTCTCTCAACTTCCAGCACGTGTTCTGCCCACTGCCTCTGCAAACAGACATTTTATTAGAAAACCAACCCCATTCCATTTGCATACATGTGCAGTGGAAGATGAGATCTTGTGAGATTCCACGAGACTACACCTTATAAATCTATGGCTGCCATCTTTAATTTCTCTTTCTCTCAGATCCCATTCGAAGGTAAGTTGTATGACCGCACGACACCCACACACGCTTTCCTCTTTGATTATTACATTCAGCTCTACAACCTATTAACGATTACAGGTAGTTTTCCCTAGAACTCACCTCAAATTTTATTTGACAGTGCTCTTTGAATGTAGAGGAATTTTCAAGAAGAAAACTCTGAAGCTATCCTAATCAGCCCTTGAATATTTGTATACTCTACAATAGAAAGGAATATCAGAATCTTAACTTACATTTGATCGGATGAAGACAACCAAGTGGTCAGAAGATCCCATAGGAGGTAGAACAGTAGATGACCACTACTCAGGGCATGTTGTCAAGAAAATATTAACAGGGCTTGTAAAATGGTCATCAGCTTCGCTTGTGAGTTTGTTGACAATCTTGGTAAGTTCATAAACAAGCAAAGTTTCTTGACAAAACCTTCCAGTTTTATTGGATTCAATATTAGCAACAAAAACATGAGCGGTAAAGAAATGGTGGATTGAAGAATACAGAATGTTAGTGTATCAAGTTTGTTTTGGTTTTTGTAAATAAGGAAGATAATTTACATTTGTGAACAATTCTTGGATTTTTTTTTGTCCAGTTAAAAGAAACAACCTCTAATTCTTTTTATCCACATTCAATTTAATCAGTTCCTATGTCATCCTCACTATTGTCGTGATGATTTTTTCTTGGTTTCAAAATCTGAAAAGGGGACCATTGTCCTGAAAAAGTATGTCCACAGTTTGAGCAATCTTTCAAAATATAAGTACATAAATTATGTACTGAATTTCTGGCTCCCATCTTATCTCGCAATTACTTATAACGTCACCAACTAACTTCGGAAGAACCCCCCCCCCCATCCGATTGTTTTATATCATAAGTTGCTTAAAACGTGATTAGTTAAAGTTCAGAATAAAATCACGCTTTCTCTTAACGGTTAATTTAAAAAAAAAATCTTCTGAACGCTATTAAAAGTTAAATTCTACACTAGTTTGGAGACGGAATGCGTTGTTGTGATAAGTGATTTTCTCTATTAATTCGCACTTTTTATTTTAAGATTCAAATATTAATAACTACATTTTATTTCAGTATTTAATTTATGTATTTCTGTTGTATTAAATGCTAGCTTTAATTTTTTTTTTTTTTTTTTTTTTTTTTTTTCTCGTCCATAAATGTTTATTTATCTACCGAGTTGATTGCAAAAATAGATTACCTAATTGTACTCATTTTTAGTTCGTGGGAGGGGAATCTATCACCATACTTTCCCTTAAACAGGTCCGTTGGACTTTTATTAAGTACAATACTTAATAGTTATTTTTTTATTTTTTTTTTTTTTAATGGAGAGTAGAAAACGCATTGTGGATGCGTTATCGGCAGCTCCTGTTACTCTCGCTTCTTCTTATTTGTCCCTCAGTCCTCATTTTTAAATGAGTGATTTTTCTGACAAAGGGAGAAGAAAAAGCTGTTTTCTAGGTTGGCAGTATTTTTGCGCGAACAGTTGGCAGAGTTGGTGGAAATTTTCTGTTTCTATGTCTATCCTTGTAGCCATGTCACTAGTAAGGGTGCTGGAGGTAAACGTTTTGTCTGGGCTGACGTTATCCGCCTGATAGTCAGGGACCCGAACCTTGGATTAACCACTAAGGAGGCTGTCCTATCAGCAGGTGCAAAGTACTGGGGCTGCTGTATTGCCATTTGGTGAATGGAATCTGGACCATGCAGTAGCTTCTGGTGGGGCCTCTCGATGCCATACTAGTGGGTAATTGTTACGGCTTTACCTTATCATGTGGTACAAAAAAAAAAAAAAAAATTCTTCGTTTCTTTTTCTCTCTTAGTTTCCCCTCTCTGTCCTGCTCTAAGTAAATCTGTCGACCTAGTCCACAAATTCCAAAATTTCATCATGACAAGTTTCAATAAAAAATACACGATTAAACCCGGTTCTCCAACTTCCAACGTAGACCCCTACTACCATGTCTCCTTCTCCAACATCAGGGGTCTACGTTCTAACCTTCCAGAGGTTGAAACCCAATTACAGGAGACTAAACCAGACCTTTTATTTTTAAGTGAAACTGGCATTGGACAGGCTATTTCCCTTGATGAGTTTGCAATTACAGGATACTCTAACTTAACTTCTAAATCTGACCCCCAAGATCGCCATGGGCATGGAATATGTGCCTATATTAAAGATAGCTTTCCATGTGGGAGGGACATCTCCAGGGAAGATCCTAACTTACCTTATATGTGCTTCCGGGTTGCTTTAGCTCACACTACTGCATTTATATTTACTCTCTATCGCCCCCACAACAGCGGAGTTACTATCTTTCAAAGCATATCTGAGAAAATTGACCAAGTCCTTTCTACTTATCCTTCAGCTAACATTCACGTATGTGGAGACTTCAATGTTCACAACGTCGAATGGTTGACCCACTCAAACAAGACCGATGATGAGGGGAGGTTCTGTCATGATTTCTCCATTGCCTATGACCTCACTCAGATTGTTCAGGAACCTACCCGTGTGCCCGATAATGACGGCCAGTATGCGAGCCTACTAGACCTTTTTCTCACAACTTGCCCTGAACTATGTTCAGTTTCTGTTCTGTCGCCTCTTGGATCTTCCGACCACTCTGTTGTATCAATTAAGATAAAAATGAAATGTAATAAGTCCCCAGACGTACCTCTTCATCGTACAGTATATCGATACACTAAGGCTGACTGGGATAGCTTCCGTACATTTATATCTGATCTACCTCTGCATTCCATGTTTAAAAAGGATGTGTCCTCTATAGTATTAGACCTAACTGAATGGTTAATTGTAGGTATTGACCATTTCATACCCTCTAAAAAGTTTCAGCAAAAACCTAACAGCCAGCCATGGTTCTCTCCAGAATGTGCTGCTGCCATTGCGCACAGAAATCACTTTTTCCACTGCTTCAAACGTAATAGATGTATGGAAACTAAAGCCGTTTTCAGGACTGCCAGCAACCATTGTAAGAAAGTAATAAGGAACGCAAGAGAGTTGTATGCTCAATCTGTTAAGTCCAAAGTAGCTGAGCAGCGGCTTGGTTCCCACCAGTTTTGGCAAATAGCAAACAGAATCCTGAACAGAAGCGTGTGCTCCATCCCAACTATTATCAATGGATCTGAGGTAATCTCGTCAGCATCAGACAAAGCCAAACTCTTTGTCAAGAACTTTGCAGCTAATTCTACCCTTTGCGACCAAGACCGCCAACCCCCAATATTTCCTCTTGTATCAGAAAACACGCTATGTGATATACGTATATCTGTACGTGATGTTGCCAAACTAATCAAAAACCTTGATTCCAGTAAAGCAACTGGCCCTGATGGTATTCCAATTATAGTACTCAAAAAACTTCAACCTGAACTAGCGCCCATACTTACAAAACTGTTTAAACGTTGTCTTAAGGAGAATAGTTTCCCATCTCCCTGGAAAATCTCATCAGTATGCCCTGTATTTAAGAATTCAGGTGATCGCTCATCCCCCTCTCAGTACAGGCCAATAAGTCTCCTGTGCGTCATGAGTAAGTTGCTAGAATCTGTATTAAATACAGAAGTAATCAAACATCTCAACAAAAATAACCTTCTTAGTGACACTCAATATGGTTTCCGTTCTGCTAGATCTACAGCAGATGTCCTTACAGTTATATCGCATAGGATTAGCAAATCTCTCGACGGTGGCAATCTTTCTAGGGCAATTGCTCTTGACATATCTAAAGCCTTTGATAGGGTATGGCATAAAGGTTTACTTCATAAGATCGCTAGCTATGGTATAGCTGGAAAAGTCTTCTCAATTATTAAATCATTTCTTTCTGATAGATTCATAAGAGTAGTAGTTGAGGGGCAAAAATCAGAAGCTCACAATATTAATGCCGGTGTCCCTCAGGGATCCATCCTGGGCCCAACTCTTTTCCTGATCTACATTAATGATCTTCCAAATCATATCCTTACATCATTTGTAGACATTTATGCTGACGACACTACCATTTATGGTACCACATCTAAGACAGTAAACGAGCAAGTTCTCTCCAATTCTCTCTCCTCTGATCTTGAGCACGTAGTACAATGGGGAAAGGAGTGGCTGGTTACTTTTAATGCATCTAAAACCAAGCTTCTCTCTTTACATCATCAACATTCTAATCCACATTTGTCATCAATTGAAATGAATGGCTCTCGTCTTCAGGAGGCCTCAAGTTTTGACAAGCTTCTGGGCTTGACCATTACTCCTGATCTTAAATGGAACACGTATATCGAATCTGTTGCCAAGGCCGCTGGAAAAATGGTGGGATCTTTCTATCGATCCAGTAGATATCTCACTGCTGATGCTATTCTCTATCTATATAAGAGCCAGGTACGTCCAAGGATGGAATACTGTTGCCACATCTGGGCAGGAGCTGCTAGAAAGAACTTGTCCTGCCTTGATAGAGTTCAAAATAGACTTCGTAGCCTCGTAGGAGATGTCCTTTTCTCCTCCTTGCAACCTCTATCTCACAGAAGAGATGTTGCGAGTTTGTCTCTGATGTATCGTTATTTTCATGGAAAGTGTTCAACTGAGCTTCAATCTATGGTCCCCCCTCGCCAAACTTTCACAAGAAACACTCGTCTAGCTGTAAACACTATCAATAATTTCCCCCACTCTTTATCTGTGCCTAAACCTAAACGTAGATTCCATGAACAAAGCTTTTTTCTTAGAACTGCACGCCTGTGGAATTGTCTTCCGTTTTCCTGCTTTCCGGCTGACTACAATATGGTTTTGTTCAAGTCTAAAGTAAATAAGTTCTTGATGAGCCGTTCCATATAAGTTATTAAATTTACCAAATTTTCATTACTAATGATTACTATATTGACCAACTTCTACTGTACACTCTTTAACCCTTATCCTTGAGTGGCCTCTGGGCCTTGATAATGTGGTGATGCCTTTGTAAAAAAAAAAAAAAAAAAATAGTGTAGAAGGTTCCAGCTGATATTTTCTTCTTGATCCTCTCTTCTTCTACCTACCGTTGAAATTGACTTGAATATTTTTTGTCTTTTGCTGCAATTTGTTTCTAAATATGAAGCTGCACATATGAAATAGTTTACTTTCTCAATCATTATAGGTTTTTCCTCCTTACAAACTATACTATAACAGGTGTCGGCTAATAATTATTGAAAATAAATTAAATATAAATCAACTTTAAGTAATATTTCTAAATAGAACAATGAAGACAAGTCTGTTACAAGAAACAATAACGTTGAGCTAATTATTAGAGATAATTTTCTTTAATGTAATATGCAAATGAGGTTATCCTTGAATGTAGATTCCCTTTGACTAAATAGTATATATAGAAATCATGCTGAAATATAAGTTTGTAAGCGTTTATTTTCAGTATGAACTTGTGAAACAGTGTAGCTTTGTATATATTAATCAAATTGTGAACAAACAGGAATACAGCCTTATTATAATGTATATAATAGAGAATTTGAAACGGCATTCATTCTTTTTGAAAAACGAGATGTATGCTTTATTATTAATAGGAATAAACAAAAAAAATGAAAAATTGCTCTTAAAAAGAGGGAAAAAAATTTCCTACCAACTCACCAAATAAACACCTTTGCTCCCTTAGTCAGCCTCCTCCTCTTCTCAATGGCCCTATGCAGAGAGTAAAAGTCTCAATAGGATGTCTGTACACGTATCAGCATCCTGATATGTTTTTTTTTTCCATAACTTCATAACCTTATTTGCATTAGTTAGGTTTTATTATCTGTAGAGTTCATGATTTCATTGGCTATGCTTCCCACTCACCTCAGAGCTGCATGAGCAGATGCACCTGAAGGAAAACCCATTTTGGAGGCTTCTATAGAATTGTCAAGAATACTCATCCAGCCTGCTTTTACACAAACCATTTCCTACTTGGAATACCAAAAATGTAACAAAAGCATGATATAGCATAAAAAATGCCCCAAAAGAAACCTGGCAAAAGTATATCGCCAAATTAAAAAACAACCCAATAAATCACAGGGAAAATAACTGCTAAAAAACTCTGAACAACTATAACTCATCTGAACACACCAAATGAAAGAAAAAAAAAAACACTGGTAAAAAAGAAATAGCCAACTAAATAGCAGCAGAATTCAGCCACAACTTTTTTACCACTACTCCCCCAAATTCCAAATATATAAATGAATGCAGAGAAAAAAAAACTTAACTTCACATCAAGCGATAGGGAAAACTACAACTACAGAATTAAAAGACTCAATATGCAAAGAAGGAAAAACACATTTACAGGCCCAGATAAAATCCACTACCAATTCTTGAAACATTTATAAGAAACACCCTTCACAATCGTTTTCTCACATATGTTACATTTCTATATGATTTCTGAATTAATTCATTGATTTATATAGCCATGTTATATATAATTTTGAAGTGCATTTTTCGCTCTATCAAATTGTGTTATTTGTTATCGTTTTCAATCTCTTCATTCATTTTTTTTTTTTTTTTGTCAGGCTTTTCAGCATCAGGGACAAAATTCAAATCCATACGATTTTCTTGTTCCAGTTCAAACTAGGCCAAAAAGCTGCCAAGACAGCTTGTGATATCAATGATGCATTTGGCCTAGAAACCACTAATGAACGTGTGGCATAACGGTGGTTCAAGAAATTTCGCAATGATGAAGATGATGAAGATGGTCGCGGACGGCCAACTAAAGTTGACAACGAACATTTGAAAGCCTTAATTAAAGCCGATCCTCGCAAAACCCCACGAGAAGTTACTGTTGAACTCGAGAGCGACCATACAACAGTCGTTTGCCATTTAAAGCAAATAGGAAAAAAAAGGTTTGATAAATGAGTGCTGCATGAATTGAACGATAATCAAAAAAATCATCATTTTGAGGTGTCTTCTATGCTCCTTCTGCGCAAGAAAAATGACCCATTTCTTGAGCAGATTGTGACATGATGAGAAGTGGACCCTCTACGACAACTGGTGACATTCAGCACAGATGTTGGATGCTAGAGAAGCTCTCCAACATTTCCCAAAGCTGAAATTGCACCAAAAAAGGTTATGGTGACTGTTTGGTGGTCTGAGGCTGGTCTCATCCATCACAGCTTCTTGAATCTGGGCGAAAAGATTACTGCTGACAAATTGACGCAATGGAACAGAAGCTCCAACATATGTGCCCGGGATTGGTCAATATAAAGGGACCAATTCTCCTCCATGACAACATTCACCTGCATGTTGCTCAACTGACCCTGCAGAAGCTGAACAAATTGGGCTGCGAGACTTTCTCTTATCCGCCATATTCACCGGACCTCTCACCCACCGATTATCACTTTTTGAAGTGTCTCGACAACTTCCTGTGCGAAAAATGCTTCAAAAACCGAGATGATGCCGAATTGGACTCTAATGACTTTATTGCTTCCAGACTTCTATGCTAATGGGATAAAGAAACTTGTTTCTCATTGGCAAAAATGTGTCGATTCTTATGGTTCTTATTTTGATTAATAAAGTTTATTATGAAAGGAATTATGATCTTTTGAAGTTGAAAGTCAAAAAACATTATTTTTGCATCAACCTAATACAGCATTTATACTAACGTACCTTCATTAACCATTAGATGGGAAAATTATGCATTAAAAATTGAATCCAATTCAAATAATCTAACACATCAACAAACAAATAACTCCCGATTCAATGATTTTTACAGCAGTAAACCTTTAGCTAGCCTCTCATTTGGTCTCTGTATCAATAAATCAATCATTATCGTCGGAGTGGTTCTGAGGTTTCTAGACAATCCTACAGAAGAGCAATTTCTGAGGCTAAAGATTTGGAACTTTATCTCATCTCAAAAGATTGGTTCTTGTGATTTTTAGAGAATCTATGAAAGTGTTATTAATAGTGGCAAGTCTGCTATTTCTGCTTTTTTTAATGTTCATTTCATTTTTAATGATCATTTCATTTTCAAAGACTAAGGCTGATCTCTTTGCTCATTTTTTTGCTGACAATTTTTCTATCAATGATTCTGGTGCTGTTCTTCCAGATTTTCCTTTGAAAACTAATCAGAATGTTACTTATGACTTTCCAGAAATATTATTCAGAAAATTACATTAACTGATGATACCACCTTCTATTCTCGAATTGCTTTTCGCCCATCTTTCTTAGATCAATTGAAATATGCAGTAGATCCAGAAGTTGATCTGGGTTCAGTTATAGATTGGCGTGAGAAATGGCTTGTTTTGTATAATCCTGTTAAGACAGTGTGACATTCTGAGGTTTTCTCAGATCGTGTGGAAGACCGCACAGGTGCTACGCGCCAGTCCGTATTTGATTGACTTCTTCCATAAAAAAAAGAGCATTTAAATGGGAATCACAATTATCCGCTCTCTCTCCTCTGATTTAAACATGGTCTATAGGCTTGTGTGTCGCTTTCATGGAATCTAGATAGGCAGTCTGCTACATGGTTCCCTTTCCTCACACGTAGTTCATCTCCAAGTTGTATTCTTGTAGACTGAGATACCAGTTCTGTAACCGTCTGTTCTTAATCCTGGAAATTGCCGTATGACCTCGGATAACTCATTTCGCTTCTTTTCCGATAAGTGGCCCAGTTTTTCCTCCAAGTTTGCCATCATTTCAAAGTTGCATAATTTTATTGGGTGTTTTTGATCAGAACGCTGTCATCCATCAGTGTGTCTTTGTTCCGGACTGTTTTGACTTGCCCCGCGGGTAATTCAAGTTTGTTTGTTCGCTCCACGTATTTCTTGATCCGATTTATATGGCATAATTGTACCTTAACCCATCTGTTTGGGATATTCATTTTATAATTCAGGTCATCAACCTTCTCCATTATTGTATAAGGGCGTTGGAATTTGGCATCGAATGGGGACCTTCTTGTTGGTGGGAGAATCATAGCTTTTTCGCCCACATCGAATTGTTTGACACGAGACTTTTTGTCATAGGGACGTCGCATCTTCTGGGACTTGCTCAGGTAGGCTCAAGTTTTTCCGCAGATCTCTGACATACTTTGTTACTGGTTGAGGTGACTTTCCTGGGTTATTCCATTGTTCTTTCGCTGTTGTGAGAGGATTTTGGATTTCACGTATTTGGTGATAACGTTTCTCTCCTTCTCCTTTACGCTTCACCACCTTTTCAATATTCCACCTTCCATGTAATATTGATGAGTGTGTTTTTCATCTGTCGGTTTATCCACTTGCTCATGTAACTTTTTTAAGCTGCCGTCACACCTTTGTGCTCTTTTCAGCTCTTTATGTGGTCTATTTTTTTTTTTTTTTTTACATAGGCATAACTATTTATCAAGGCCCAGAGACCACTTGAGGATAGGGGTTAAGAGTGTACAGTAAGTAGTCAATTGGACAATATAGTAATCATTAGAAATTCCGAAAATTTGTTAACAAGTGGAACGCCTCATCAAGAACTTGAAGACAATCAGATTGTAGTCAGCTGGAAAGCAGGAAAACGGAAGACAGTTCTACGGGCGTGCAGTTCTAAGAAAGAAGCCTTGTTCATGGAATCTACATTTAGGTTTAGGCACAGATAAAGAGTGGGGGGAATTATTGATAATGTTTTCAGCTAGATGAGTGTTTCTTGTGAAAGTTTGGTGAGGGGGGGGGACCATAGATTGAGCTCAGTCGAGCTGCTATGAAAATAACGATAAAGCAGAGACAAACTCGCAACATCTCTTCTGTGAGATAGAGGTTGCAGCAAAGAGAAAAGGACATCTCTTACGAGGCTACGAAGTTTATTTTGAACTCTATCAAGGTAGGACAAGTTCTTTCTAGCAGCTCCTGCCCAGATGTAGCAATAGTACTCCATCCTTGGACGTACCTGGCTCTTATATAGATAGAGAATTGCATCAGCAGTGAGATATCTACTGGATCGATTGAAGGATCCGACCATTTTTCCAGCGGCCTTGGCAACAGATTTGATGTATGTGTTCCATTTAAGATTAGGAGTAAAGGTCCAGCCCAGAAGCTTGTTAAAACTTGAAGCCTCCCCAAAACAAGAGCCATTCATTTCAATTGATGCCAGATGTGGATCAGAACGTTGATGATGTAAAGATAGAAGCTTGGTTTTAGATGCATTAAAAGTAATCAGCCACTCCTTTCCCCATTGTACCACGTGCTCAAGATCAGAGGAGAGAGAATCGGAGAGAACTTGGTCATTTACTGTATTAGATGTGCTACTGTAGATGGTAGTGCCATCAGCATAAATGTCTATGAATGATGTAAGGATGTGATTTGGAATTTGGCAATGGAATCTTTTTATTTGTACTTTGTTTCTTACTTTGCAGGTTATATGTATGCCCGTCTCCCGCATCTATCTGGGATAGTTCAATCCGAGCTTCGTTCCTCAGCAACATGTTTATATTCTTTATAGGACATGTCTTCACTGCTCTAACTATTTTCTCATTTATTTTCCCTGTTATGAGTTTCACTTCTTTCAGAGGAATTCTCATCACTTTTCCTCCCAATCCTTGTATTATCATGCAGGCTACCGTCTGACTGCGTGATACCTTTTTCTCTAGAATTAAGGATTGTGCAGTGCTGGTGTCCCTTAATATGGTCACGGGAGTGCTATTTCCTGTTTCGTCTATAATCTTTCCTTTTCTTGTGAAGGGTTGGTAAAGCTTGTCGCCATGTGTCGACGGTTTAGCCTCTCCTGTTCTTTTTTTTATCTCAGGTCTATGCCCTAACCTGCAGTTAATGGCTATATGCCCAGGCTTTCCGCATTTGTAGCATATAGTGTGGTTCGGCTTCTTTTGTCGGTGTCATCCGACCTTCTACCATACTGTCGCTCTCTAAAGTTGGTTCTCTCGGATCGTCTGTCCGATCTGTTAAAGTAGGTCTGTTCTTGCCTCTCTTACGGGTTATCACATATTCATCGGCTAATATTACTAATCCACTACCAGAGTTGATTTTCTTTTCATTTAGGTAAATCCGCATTTCCTCTGGTAACCAATTTAATATCTCTTCCATCAATACTAGCTGTTTTATTTCTTCAGCGTCGTCTTCCACTCTTTTCGCACTGAACCATTTGTTCATCAATCTTTCCTTTTCGTTGACAAACGCCTTGAATGACTGAGCATCAGTCTTCCTTTGCGCTCTGAACTCTGCCTGTACACTTTGAGTACAAGTTCGAAGCTCTGTAATATTGTCTTTTTAACTACATCGTAGTGTTTACTTTCTTCCGCTGAAAGTGTGGTAAAAGCTTTCTGAGCTTTTCCGACAAATGCGGTCTGTACAAATAGCGCCCATTTGTATTTCAGCTAATTTAAGTTGGTTGCCGTATTTTCGAAGTGTGGGAAATACTCGTTTACGTTCACTTCCACGAATTTCGGTACTAACCGTACTTGTTTCGTTAATTCGAACATACAGTGGTTTGGCTCTCGTACCCTTTCCGATAGATTAATTTCCCTTAGTCTTATCTCCTGTTCTAACTTGGCCTTCTCAAGTTCTAGCCTCATCTGCAGCTTGTACTTTTTTAACTCCATTTGCTCAGTTGTTAGATTGATCGTTTCACCCGGCAGTCTGTTTAGTATCTCTGGGTCAAAGATTTGCTTGTCCACCATGTGTTCAGATATTATCCGGATTAGTTTTTCTTTTCTCATTGACTTTTTGGTTTCCAATTCTAGTTTATTTCCAATTTCTAACAAAAGACTTTTCCTCATCATTTCTAGTTTTTCCAGTGATGGCTCTATGAAAAAATCTTCTATCCCATCCATTTTTGTTGGTTGTATCGCAAGTTGATGCAATTTAAGTCAGTAAATTTTCTTTTGACTTGGCCGTCGAGCCCCCAATGTAATGAATAGTCTTGTCTATATGTTGAAAAAAAGTATTTATTTATTTTCAAAGTTCCCAGTAAATGGTGTCCATATAATTTTACTCTTCCAAGAATTAATTTTCACTTTATTCTATTTCTATTTATTCATTTAATAAAAATTCAAATCCTGGACGAGGTTCCCATGTGACGTGCCCCTTCTGAGGTTTTTCAGATCGCGTGGAAGACCGCACAGGTGCTACGCACCAGTCTTTCTTTAATTGACTTCCTCCATCAAAAAAAGAGCATTTAAATGGGAATAACAATTATCCACTCTCTCCTCTGATTTAAACACGGTCTGTAGGCTTGTGTGTTGTATAAAATAAATCTCAGATGGATAGATAGGTTCATTTACCGATTGGCCGTTTGTCGTTGTAAGAGATAGGAGGTCAGAAAAGTTCCGACATATATTTTTAACATGAAAAGATAATCAATTCAACATGTATATATATTTCTTTTTTTTATATTTCTTTGTTTTATTTTAATGAACAGAACCAAAGAACGAATAGGTAATTAGCATTACAAGTTGATTTTTTTCTTTTTAGATAATTGTTATTTTATCAACTTGCATAAAAAGAACTATGTAAAAGATACTTAAAACCGTTTGAATTATGCAAATATCATCAGTTGTTTAAAAGTTATGAGAATTTTAAGTGCCAAAATTTATGCTTTTCTGTGGACATTTTTCTGTAGAAAAAGTGGGCTAAATTATGGACCTCAACATTTCAAGAAATTCGGTAATTTCGCCACCATTTATTTATTTTTCAAGCTATTCTCATGAAATTTGGTAGTCTTATATAAAATTATGTGCTCTTTCTGATTATGCAGTCAAATCTAATGTATCTCTTTACCATAAGCCATGAATTATAAATTCAGATGTAAAATTTCAATTTTTTTTAAACTGGCGCATGGTATCATACAGTGGGTGTCTATTTATGAACAAAACTAAGTATTATAGTAGTATTTAAATATAGCTTTATTGTGAATAGGCATTTTCCTGTCTCCTCACCAAAGGAGAGCTTAATCTTGGGTGTAGCCATTGAATGTCTAAAGAGCATTCATGGCCGGTATTTACTACTCCCTTCAAAGAAAAAAAAAAAATGGAGTAGATATGAATTAATCTCAGAAATACCAGGATACCAGGAATCCTGATAAGCAACAACTATATATTCACCAGTTGATGGTAATTTTTGTCGTTTCTATTCTGTTGTTTTACTGAAAATTCAATTATGTAAACAAAGAAATAAAACGGTGATTTTTTTACCTTGTTTCTACCTTAACATTTAAAATTACTTTTACAGGTTTTAAGGTATGCTGAAAACAAATAGCGCATTTAAATTTCTGCAAATAAATCTTGATATGCGCAAGTGCAACCCCGAGAAACTATGCACAAACGCGCATACCAAGATGACCACCAGCAACAACATAAGAAATGACATTGCTTAATATCTGGAAAGTTATTTATTTGCGGAAAATTTAAATGCGATATTCGTTTTCAGTATACTCGAAAACCTTAAAAGGTAGTCATTATAAGAAAAATGTTAAGGTGGAAACAAGGTAAAAATGTACAAAATGCATCACAATGAAATTGTTTATCGAACTGCCTAATTATTCGTATTATTATTATTATTATTATTATTATTATTATTATTATTATTATTTAGATATCTTCAGTTGATAAAAAAAAAACGGGTTTGTTTTGAAGATTCGAAAAAATAGTCTTGACAATGAATTAAAAATAAATCCAAGTTTCACAATATCTTTTTTTATTTAATTGTTAAGTAAAAGTACAGAATAGTTAACAAAAACACCCTTCCCCATGTTAAGAATGGGTTTCTAAATAATAACGTTATTATTTCAGCATGGTAGCATAAGTGCACAAGTACCTCTTATTTGTTATACTTTTTTGTTTTTTTGACCACTAAAAAGCACAATTCTACCTTAAGTACAAATAAGTAGTTAAACGCATGTACTTAGTACATTTTGTTGTTTTTTAACGCTTTTAATGCACGTGTACTAAAAGCGTTAAAAACAACAAAATAGCATTGTTTGGAAATCAAATTTGAAAAACTTGAAAATATTTTTTTTAAATTGACTCAGAATAAAAAATGACTAAAGCAGAAACGGTTTTCTATCTTTAAGAGAATGCTTCAGTCAGCTCAGCGCATGACGCGCTTAGCGACTGTTTTTCCGTAAGCGAATTTGATTTCTATAAAAGATAACATTTTAAATAAAATTCCGCGCAATTAATAATTATCAAATATTTACATATTATACATGAAAATAATTATGAAACTATTGTTTATATGAAAATGGATGATATATGCAGATTTATCTCATCAATTTTGAAATATTCGTCAACTTTGCTCAGTCGTAACTTTGCTTCCTATCGTCGTAAAAATAAAAATCAAACACCAGTACAGATGGACTTCTTTGTTTATATAGCCTGTAAAATTTCAGCCATATCCAATCAAATTTAACCCCGCGCATGTGTCTCCAAACGTAACGTATAAAATGAAAACATTGAAAAAAGTGTTTCCCTTTTTGTCGTCATTTTTTTACCAATTTTTCATTTTTAACTTGGAGCATGAAAAGATTGAATGCATATAAGAAAAATAAATTAACATCATTGGAATGCTTATTTTATTCTCTTTCCATCAATATAATTCTTTTAAAAACTGACTAACAAATAAAAAAGATATGACTTGTTGAAGCACATTAGGTATGTAATATTGCCGATGTCCACGAAAATACAGCATACGCTTGTAATGCTACATTTACCGATTGGCCGTTTGCCGTTGTAAGAGATAGGAGGTCAGAAAAGTTTCAACATATATTTTTAACATGAAAAGATAATCAATTCAATATGTATATATATTTCTTTTTTTTTTTTTAATATTTTTTGTTTTATTTTAATGAACAGAACCAAAGAACGAATAGGTAATATGAGGGGTGTGCAATAAGTAATGCCCCTGACCCAGTTCCCATAGGAGTAGAGCAACGAAACTTGGCACAGTTATTAGTCTTTCTCTACATAGTTACCACCCAGAATTATGCATTTCTCCCATCGTTTGATGCAGCTCTGGAGACCGTTTTTGTAAAACACCCCAGGTTGGTCCTCCAACCACAACGTGACTTCAGAAATCAAGGCTGCATCATCTAGGAAACGCTTTCCTTTCAAAAACAACTTCATGGCTGGAAAGAGGTGAAAGTCAGGAGAGTAGGGAGGATGGGGGAGGATTTCATAACCACACGCCCGTGCTTCTGATCTGGCGACATGCAAGTTGTGGACCGGAGCGTTGTCCTGCAGGAGGAGGGTACCTTTGCTGATCTTGCCCCGCTTCTTAATTTTGATAGCTTCCCTTAATTTCCTCAAAAGTGAAGCATAATAGGCTCCTGTAATTGTGGTACCCTTTGCCAGGAAATCTGTTATCATTACTCCGTCCTGGTCCCAGAAGATTGTGAGCATGACCTTGCCAGCGGAGGGCTGCGCCCTTGCCTTCTTTGGAGGTGGTGAGTCCAAGTGTTTCAACTGCATTGACTGGGCTTTGGTCTCTGGATCATAGTGATGGACCCAGGTTTCATCCTGTGTAATCAGTTTTTTGAAAAACTTTGACTCATCTTCTTGGCACATCTCCAAATTCATCCTCGAGTACTTGACGCGATCTCGCTTCCGGAATGGTGTGAGCAACCTGGGAATCCATCTGGCAGACACCTTATGCATATGCAAATGGTCATGAATGATAGTTTCCATAGACACACTGGCTATTTGGCGAATAGTAATGCGCCAATCTTCCAAAATGGCAGCCTCAACTTGACGGACAGATGCCTCATCAATGGCAGAAGGGACGGGGCTACCAGGTCTGGGAGCTGTTTCCACAAACTTCCAGCCATGTTTGAATTCACGATGCCACCAACAAGGTCATATGATGGGGCATTATCACCATAAGTTTATTTCATTTCATCAAAAGTCTCCTGTTGTGTGCGTTCTTTCAAATACAAAAACCGGATCACTGCTCGACATTCAACAGGCTCCATTTCACACCTGACTCAGTTCAAACACCTGTAAAACAGAAACCACAATTAGTTCAGAGCTGTAATTTGCCACATAACCTGTAGAGATATAAATCATTGCACATGCAAAATTTCATTTAGATCAGACAACTGGAAGTGGGTCAGGGGCATTACTTATTGCACACCCCTCATATATACAAAATGCAAAAGATGATAATATATATTTAAGTCCATAAGTTTTATCTTTTTTCTTGAGCTTCCAATAACGAATGAAAACAGATTCACAACCCAAAAAAAAGTTTAGAGTTGTTCCCTTTCCATCATTGATTTTTCTTTTTAATGGGAAGTTACTCTGGTTGATTCGCTATTTGTTTATATCGCTTATTTTTCTTCCTTTCGTGCGATGAACTTTTCTTTTTTGTCAAGCACTGGCGAAATCTGAGTTTTTCGTATTGTTAATAGTTCTCTTAAGGCAATCTGATATGATTTTACAATTGACAAATGGAAAGAGTGAAAGATGAACCAACCTTTATTTTACGCTGAGGGACATTGATGATATACAATTCTTGTATTTCTCGTGATGTTCATTTTTATATCAGCAGAGCTACTTAGACATGTTTTTTTCTTTGGACTCTCGTCTGCAACCGTTTTTTCTGAATTTTAAATATATCAGCATTTTTCTTTCCTTCTTCATTTTTGTTTTATTCTTCAATATCGCCATCGTTGCTATGGTAACAGCTTACTTGTCAGTTTCAACTCCTTTGCGTCTTGGAATTTTAACCATTAAATTTATTTATTTATTTTTTATTAATACAATATCGATATATTTCAATAACGTCACATCAGCTATTGTCTTTCAATTACAGGCGTGTCTCTTTTCTTCCTGAGATTCTTATGGATGGCTCAGCTCTCAATGAGAAACTACTCTAAAACTTTTTGGTCTTTCTTTCTCACCAAATCTTTTTTGGAGTACATATATTAAATCCATTGCTCTTTTTGCTTCTTTGATTTAAATGCAGCGTACATCAAAGTTTTTGTCACTTTATCTCTTTGCAAAGCAAAAACACAAAAACAACATTCCTCCTATCCCTACCCCCCTTTTCTTTCTTTTACATGCTCCTTTTATGACCCAATCAGCAAAGCATCAGAATATGCTCCAACTACAGAGAGTAAAAAGTCTCTCAATAGGGTCACCTGTTGGCTGCGGGTGATGACCCGTAATGTTTTGAGACAGGATCTTAGTGGTTGAGCAGACTTTGTCCTAGGTACAAAGAGGACATGGCCCACCACTTTGGTCCTTACCTGGGCTAGATTGGCGATCGGATAGGCCTGATCCGATCAATCGGCTGGCCATGTCAAGCCCTAATTCAGAAGACAAAATCAACATCCACATAAACACACAAGTATTACAAAAAAAATATTCTCCTAACTACTAAGCGGCGGCCGTAGGGGCAATCAGTTTGAAGAAATGAGTATATGACATTGTTGTACCCCCCCCAACTTATTATTTACTTGGGTTTCTCGAAATACTCAGGAAGCCCTTCAAATATGAGTATACCGTCCCTGTATCTCTGTCCTACAAGGACGAATGGATTTCTTCCCTTGTATTTCCCATTAAATTGGACTCCTTGGTGGGTGGAGAGTAGACACGATGAAATTTTTAAAAAGAACATTCATGGCAACAAAATCAACCAAGAAACCTCACACTAAGTCTGATTCTGACACTGAAAATAGGGAAAAACTTCCTGAAATGCATTATTCTGGAAATAGTAGACAACATCCCATTGACAAATCTATCTTCATTTTTAATACCAAGGGTAAATTTTTACAAAAATAACACTCAAAGCAGTTAAAAAATTTACGAATTGGGACAATCCTAGTGGAAGTCGAAAAAAGATATGCTGATGTTCTACTAACAATGGAAAAATTCCATGAGAAAAAAAATTTAAACCTAGCCCTATGGAGAAATGAATACATCAAAGGGTATTATTCAAAACTATCCAGTTTGTTTGATTGACAAAATAAAAATGGAACTAAAATTCCAAGGCTTAGTTGACATGAAAAGCGTAATCATTAAAAAGAATGGAAACATCTACATCATAACCTTCAATACATCAAAAGGCCCAAAAGAGATAAGAATTGGTTACTCAATTGAAAAAGTAGAACTATTTATACCAAACCCTCAGAAATGTCAGCATCATGAACAGTGCCATGCTTAGGAATAATGCCCCCCCCCCGGCAGAATGCGCTCTGCGGCCTCTACCGTCCCTACCAACATAATTCATCTTGCGCACCCCCCCCTTCAACATACTGAACCCACAATGAATGGTACTTTAAACAGAATAACATGCTCTTGAAAGAACGCAAATATTCCGTAATCATGAAAAAAAAACAAAGAAATCGAAGAATTAGTGTTTTGCAGCTAACCTTTTTAAAACCATTAGCTACTTTTTAGTATTTCGCAGCTATTTTATATCCATTTAGGGGGGTTTGGGCTCTTAATCTTCTACCAGTTTTTTTAAAGGGATTTTCAAAATATTTCAACCCAAATTTTAAAACTATTTTGCTACAGAAAGTTTAATATACTGTCCAAAATTAGAGTTTAGGAGTTTATTTCAAAAAGTGTTGGTATGGGGGGGGGGGGCGAATTAAATAAAAACAACATTAAAAGTAACAAAGTCATTTTGAAATGTCTCAATCTAGGACAAAGTCATTAAACACTAAAAAGCCTCTACATCCCCAATCCCCAGATAGATACAAACTTGATAATTTATTAAAAAATGCGTGAATTTTTTTGTCGTTAATTTATCTCATACTTTTAGCGTGTTATCTGGTTAAAGTATTTCACTTAAAAGATAATTAATAAATGCGCCACTGCTGCATTAGGCGTGTCCAAAAAAAATAGCATTTTTAGCCCCCCCCCCCTCTCAAGTTTAAACGTTTAGAAAAAAATTTTTAATTGAAAAATACTACTTTATAACCAATTCAATTTAAAGAAAAGAGATTAAACTTTAAAACAAAACGAAGAAAAGTCCCCCCAAAATCACCATTAAGTATTTTAAAATTGAAATTACAAACGTAAATATTACAAATTCAAATTTGTCGCCATTTTGCATTTTTTTTTTTTTTTTTCGTAAACAAGCAAAGAAAGGTTAATAATTTGAAATAACCGTCGATAAATGACATTTTTTTTTTTAAATAGTTACTTTAATATATATATATAGAAAATGTGTGTATGTATGTTTGTATGTGTGTCCGCTAAAAACTTTCAACAGACACAACGAAAATTCACAAACTCGGTATCATATTGAAGCCCCATCCTTCGCCCGAAAAATATCGAAAAATTGGCCAAAAACGTTAATTTTTTTTCACCCCGAAATCGACAGTTTTCGACAGGGGGAGGGGGTCAACAAAAACCGTCCCCTCGTGATGACGACTGGTTCTACGCATGCGTCAGATGACGTCATGACCTGATTTACTTTAAATAGTTGAAGAACTGACTAAATTTCATGTATGTCGCGTTAGCTCAGTTGGTTAGCGCGTTGGTTCGTTATCTAAACGTTTTGAGTTTGAATCGTGGTGTGAGATGTCTTTCTTTTGTTTGTTATTTAAGCCATTTTTAACGTAACGTTCGTTTTTCTGTTTTTTTTATTTCGCTTATCCACCCCCGACCACACACCCAAAAACACTCGGGTACCCACCGATTTTTTAAATTTTAATATCGAAACAGGCTTATTTAAGCCATTTTTCACGTTTTTTTTTTTGTTTTTTTTTAACGTTCGTTTTTCTGTTTTCTTTTTTGTTTTTTCGATTTTTACATTTAACATCGTTCGTTTGCCGTACGTTAGTTTTTGTTTGATGTTTTGATTACCCCCCCCCCCTTAATTTTAACATTCGTTTTTGTTTTCTTTTTTTACTTCGCTTATAACAAACAAACCTGGTTATTGACCTCATTTGCTGAATAGCTATTGCTTACGTCGTCGTCGTAACGCTCTATTACTTCCGTGCGGGCACCTGTCAATTTGGTTCTTACTTAAATAAATTCAAACATCTTTCAGTAACTCATTCTGGTTGGCCGAACGGTTCATGTTTTTTTCACATTTTATTTTCAAACTTCGCCTCAGGGCTTCAGTTCGACCCCCCCCCCCCGGTTTCTTTTTTTATTTAACAGCACACACACCTCCAAACACTCGGGCAACGCCGGGTACCCCCGCTAGTCACTAATAAGAGGAACTATAATAATTAATTACTTACCAAGGCGTAATTATACGTAGTAAATATCAAGTTAAATGTGAGGTGTCATGATGTTTACTTTCTTTAAGACATGTCTCTTGAAAATATGGTAGCTCGCAAGCGATAAAATTTGTTTTCGGTGAATAAGAATTCCGCATCTGTATTTAAATATTTAAAAAGGCACAAATATAATGAAAAAGTTTACATTCATATATAAATGTGTGTTTTTTTTGTTTTTTTTTTAAATCTAAATTATTTTTGTATATAATTTTTAGCACGAGCAAGCCACCATACTTGTTTATTTTTGGACACGCCTACTGCTGCATGAAACCTTCTGTAATATGATTGTTAGATAATGTGATTATTTCACAAATCAATTAAGAACAAGAATCAAACTAATGTCACAATGTAATGTAGAGCGATGGGAAAACAGAAAAAGAAAAAAATATATCAGAAATAAAAACTATTCAAAATTTATTTGTTGATTGAAATAAAAATAATTTAACCATTTATTAATAGTAAACATAAAACTCACTTATGTGTTAAATAATAAAAAGGCACTTGTAGGAGTATGTTAACGAGCATCTCCCCCCCCTCTGGCTTTCTTACTCTTTCTATTTTCTCTCTCTGTGTCTCTATAAGAGAATAGAGAGGGAGAGAGAGAGAGAGAGGTGAGTAAATGTGGAGGTAGACACGTTTACCAGAACCAAAGGTCAGCTGACCAAATTACGTATGTGTGACGTGGTTGGCTAGATCTGTGAGATTTGATTTGAGCTTTGAAGAAGACGGACGTTTTTCCGTGGTCTCCCCCTCTTAACTGGGGAGGGGGGAGACTAACGCTGACGTGTGTGAAGAAGAGGACCTCTGGGGAAAGTGAAATAAAAAACTATAAAACCATTTCATCATCTTGGAGTGATAAATCTTCGTCAAACAGGTATCAAGTCTCCCTCCAGGATGAGAAATTTCCAGATGGTTCAACAGCGAGAAAAAGAGTAGGTTCAGAAATTACATGTCACACACGATTCCCTTTATGATAATCAAACACACAACCATTTATATTAGAGACAATGACACGGAATCTTTGATGTTATATAGTGTATACACCCAAACGTAAAAAGTGCCCCTAAATGAAGAACTCTATATAACATATTCAAATGTAACGAAAGCTCAATTTGGTACTCCTCAAGGATAAGATCGATGATAAAGAATATATAACATATTCAATTTGGTGCTCGTCGACCAGTCGCATCACCGATGTGATAATCGAACCTGTGTTTAAGAAAATACAACGTGGAAGCATGGAGATTTAGTGTCAAGAAAAAAGAAATAGACTAAAAATAAAAAAGAAAAAAAAAGGACAAGAAAAACAATAAAATGTATGGAAAAAAAAAGAAAAAGAAAGAACAGTAAAAAAAAAAAATACAAATCAACACACACACAACGTAGGGTCCATTAAAACACTAGGCGAATTAGAAAAATAATTAAGAAAAAAAAAAAGAAAAAAAAAAGAAAAGCAATACACACGTACAACCTTTTCGCGAAGAAAGAAAAGGAAGACATACAGACACACAGATGTAAAACTTTATATATAGAAAATAGTTAAAAAAAAAAATGTTTATCGTATTGGGAATTAGCTCGTTATGAACGAAGAAAAATATCACTTAATGTCAAAATTAGAAGGGAAAAACAAAAAATGGCCTTATTTTGTAAATTTTTAACAACAGCCAGTGAGAAAACCAAAAAGATAAACACGTCATTCAAAAATATGTGTTATGAATATTTTGTGTCATTTTTAAACTGTGAACTAAATGTAACTTTTAATGAAAAACAATATGTACTGTTGATGAAAAGACAATGGTCATGTCCTGTAAAATGATTTTTTTTTCTTTTTCGCTGATTGTGCGAATTTTTCGTAGGAATTTTTTTTTTTTTTGATGACGTGGTCAAAAGGAGTATCCACGAATCTGTGTTTTGTTATTTGGAATTTTGTTGTTAGTAAGATGGGATGTGTTGTCAAACGGTATTGGCAGAATTTTCTTGTTCTTTGACATGTATTTTTTTTTTTCGCAGAATGGTGAGGTGAAATCTTTGCTTGTGGGGTCTATTGAAAGAATGATTAATAAAAGAAAGAACGTGTTAATTAATTAATAATCATAATAGTAATAATAAAATAGGGAAAAGAGAAAGAAATAAGATTTAAACAGTGTAATAAATGATTTTAAAAAAAAAAAAAGTTTCGGAAGAGTCAAAGGTTCAGTCGGTATTAATTTCAATTTTCGAAAAGTAGAATAAATGTTCTATTCGACATGAGTGACGTTTTGACCACATAAGTAAGGTAGAAAAAAAAGGATAAATATAGGGTTAAATAAACTATATGAAGAAATGAAAGAAAAAAGTGGGGCGTGAATGGAATTTAATTTCTGTGGCAAGCATGTTAGAATTTTGGAGAGATGTTTTTTTTTACGGACGTGTTAATTTGTATTCTCTTGGATAGTAAATCAAGATGCTGAAAAAAGCATTTTCAGTCCTTCGGGGAAAACTACTGTGCACACTCACACATACATATTTTTTTTAAAGAACAAGACCTTCCGGCTACGTATGTGCCAAAGATGTTCATTGGTTCATTTACTCAAGTAAATTTCTTTCATCTTCTCATTGAGTATTTCTTTTCGTGCGTGCTGAAGCAACAAATTCAATTGAAAGAAAGCTTTGATCAGTGTCGAAAAAATTAACAGTAAACTGTTTTAACCAAAATTGAAAATGGAATCAAAGAAAATTTATTTACCTACCATCTTTATATTTAAAATTTCACTTTTTTGGCTTTCCCTGTGGCGAACTGCTACACTAAATTCTCTGTGTCAATTTCTCGGCTTAGTTCATGTTCAATGCTTATAACAGATAAGCCAGCCAGTCTTTCCTGAGACATTGAGTTCTGAAGAAAGTTTTTAATTAGTTTCAGTTTAGAGAAACTACGTTCACAGGATGCCACTGTAACTGGCAATATAGTTACAACTCTGAGTGCAACAGCTAAGTTGAGATATAAATCAACAAGTGTGTGTTTCATTATATAATTTATACATTCAATGGCGGAAAATGTAATGCACTTTTTATTGTCCATGAGATTGAAAAAAATGATAATTTCTCTCAAGTTTCTCACAGTCAAAATCACCTTCTCCAACACCTTTTGCCAAAGCAGCACAACAGGACGGCAACATGTCTGATGTTATTGATGATTTCATGTCACTTGCGCCACACAAAAACCTGTACTTTGTTTTGAAATTGTTCATATTTTTAAACGTTCCCGGAGACTTTGTGAAATTGTATCTACGAGTGGATAGAAAAATTCTCGGCGAAACACTTATGATCTGACTCATCTGACGATTCGTAGCTGAAAAGACATTTTCTTTCTTCTCCTTGGTTCCGGATAGGCACGATCTACTTCAAGTTCATCAGCTAATTCTTTTGCTTTCCCTTCAGCTATTGCCACTCCTCCATGTCTGTACTGTGAAACAAATGACATGCCAGCCTCGATGTGAGAAATTTGGTCATCGATGCATATTGAAGGACTCTGTAGCGCTTTGCTTATTATGTTTATTTGAAAAAGCAAGTCATACCATGTAATCAAACAAATCAAGAAACGCCAGCTCCTGAGTTCAATGGCTAAAGCTCGACATTCCGTGCTAATAAATCCATTTCGATTATCCAAAGACACTCTTTCTAACTCTTCAATCGCTTCCAAAATTTCTGTTGTCTGAAAACGTAATGATTTTGCAGCTTCTACCTTTGCTTCCCATTTTGTGTCAGGAAGGCTTTTAACTGTAAAGTGGGTCACATGTTTCTTCAGAATAACCCATCGCTTCGTTGACGCGGCAAACAAATTATAGATGCGTTGCAGATAGCCAAAGAAAGAAATGGATCTAATTGACGACCTTGCTACTAGATTAAGTTGATGACTGGCGCATAGCATGTATGCAGCTTTTTATTTACTTGCACTCCATGTTTTTTTCCTCGCATGTTAGATCCACTATCATAACCCTGACCATGGCAGTCTTCTATGGCAACGCCATATTTTGACAGGAAGTTGATAATGCTGTCAAAAAGGCCTTTTCTATTTGTATCATACACATCAAGAAACTCAACGAAAATTTCCGCTCCAAATCCTTCTTTAAATGCAACTCCCCGAAGGACAATACTTAGTTGGTCTGTGTGACTGATATCGGGTGTGCAATCAAGTATTATGCTATAATATTTTGATGCAAGAACTTTGGAAATGATTTTGTCCCATATTGACTTAGCAAGAAGGTCGATAAGTTTGTTCTGAATGCAGTTGCTCAGATAATGATCACTCAGTTCATGACTCTTAGCGTGTCTAACATGTTCAGACAAGGCAGGGTCAAATTTTGCTATTAGCTCCACTTCTCCAAGAAAATTTCCATTTCTGGTGTCACCAAACTTTTCATTTGTGCCACGCAAAGCCAAATTTCTCTCAGCCAAAAATTGAATTGTATTGAGTAAACGAAATAAAACTGCTCTCCAATATGTTTGCTCTTCCTGAATCAGTTTACTAGATTGTAAGTCAATAGAGTTGCCTGACCGTTTATCATGCCACACCATCACTCACTCCTCATGATGATTTGATTGTTAAGGTGTCTTCAGAGTTTTTGACAGACGGCTCCACAGGTTACCAAATTCTTGGAACGAAGACAAGCCCCCACGACTTTTGTTTTCACTACTGAACAAACGGCAAAACAGAAAACTCAATCTGTAGACTTCGAGTAAACAAGCCAAGAACGTCTAACAGTTTCATTATTTTTTTGTGTCAAATAATAGTTCTTTTTAGAAAACTTCTGCGATGGGTTTTCCTGGTTTAATGGAAAATCATAATCTGTCAGCTGGACGGGACCCTTCGAAACCAAATAAATAGGTTGTGTTTCATTTAATTCTTTCCAATCAGCAGGATCATCAGAGACACGACAAGGCACATAACTTGGATCAGTACGCTCAAACGTTGACTGGGTTGGCCATTGCTCATCTGGCACTCCACTTTTAGACTCAAAATCAGAAACGGATTGTGTGTCAACCCCAGGGTTATTATGTATATGTGACTGCGAGATGTTTGAAGAGAAAAATTCAGACATCTTGTGAGTCTTTTCAATAGTATTTGCAACTCTCTGTATTTTCAACTTTCTTCTCTGGGATCCACTGAATTTGAGAGCACGTTTCATTTTAGATTAGAGTCAATGTTCAATAATAATTAAAATACTATCAAGCAAAACAAATAATCCACTACCGGAAATGGAAACAAGTATGTGATCTTTGATTAACGCTGTTTTGTTAAATAAATGTTACTGATATAACAGGTAACAAAGTGTCTGTGTACCGTCACTAATGTTACAGGCCAAGTGAATTGAATCCAAGCTCGAGGTAAAAAAGAACATTAATTATAATGTGTATAAAAAACTGTATGTAGGAATTGGCGTTAATTTGCAAATAGGGTTTCAAACCGCAATGTATATGTATCTAAAGATTTTCATTGAAAATTCAAATAAATAGTTCAATAAAAAAAAAATATATTCGTATTAACAAAAAGGACTTCTATTGCCAGTATTTAGTCTTTCATTTTAAATTTCTTTAAAATAAAATAAAAAAAGAAAATTGACATCCACTTACGATTATTTTAAAGGCAAAATTTATTTTTCATTTTTTTTTTTTTTTTTTTTTTGCCTTTTTTAGTCTGAAAAGTAAACTTGAATCAGAAAAATGAAAAATATAGTAGCGTATTATAATCACGGGTTACGGACAAAACGAAGACTGCTAATGAAAAATTAAAGTAAATAAAATCACGCATGCGTAGAAGAATCCAATGAGCCAAAATATTTAAAACCATAAAAGAAATAAGCATTAAGAAATAAAAAAAAATCTAAATTTAAAGAAAAAAAAAAACACTTAACAAAAAATTCGATTTCTGCAAGAACGTCAAAATGACTCTAGTGAAAAAAATTAACCAACCCTTCCCCTTCATCCATTTCACTTTAAAAGATTCCAGCTGAGGCAAGAATGAGTATCCCTTTGAAGTTGTCTATAATCAAACTATCGATGGCCGTCGATTCTATCTCTTATCACATTCTGACCTTAAACTATATCTAGTGGTGAGGCTCCAGCTTGTGGGCTTTGAGGAGTGTGGAGCCACCCTTTAATTACCATTGCTCCCAGGTCCACTCTGACCCAGAGTAGTAGTACCTGTTAGGGTTTCAACTATGGGTTAAATAGAAACCGACTTGAAAACAACAAATATATTCTATTAAGAATTTTTTCTTCAAAATCTTTGGATTCGGCATTAAATAACCCGAAAAGGGTTGATATGCCGTAAAACAACCAACCAACAACCAACTCTTATCACATTCTTTTTTATGACTGTTGTTTCTTTATTTATTTTATTGTTGTTGGTGGAGTTCTGTGGTCATAAACTAATACAGCAGGGCACTAAATTTTCTTAAGGGATTTAGTGTATCCTGAAACTTTTACATTTTTTTTTTTTATATTGAAACAGATATATATATATATATATATATATATATATATATATATATATATATATATATATAATTTATTTCTTTTTGAAATTCATTTTTAAAAAATGGACGGGGCCTCGAAAGGCCTCTTCAAATATGTGTATAAAAATAAATATACATATACATATATTGCTTATTCCATGTCAAATCGACAAATTTTGGGCGGGCGCAACAGAATTTTTTCTTTTTTATATATATATATATATATATATATATATATATATATATATATATATATCTTTTTGACCATGGTCTTTATGTAAATATTAATCAGCATCAAAATAGCTTTGCAAAGATATCAAACTTGACCATATTGGGAAATATCAAAATGTTTTATATGAAGTCGCAGGTACTAGGTTCCGCCATTTTGAAATTACCCACTTCTTTAAAACCTTGTAACGATAGTTCTAGTAAAAGGGCCATCACGAAATTTGGAATATATACTGTCATAAGATAGACAAATCTTCTGTCAAAATTTAAAAGAAATTGAAACAACGGTTTTTGAGATAATTCAGGTTAAAAGTTAAGGTCAAGGTCAACTTTTTTAATTTGACCTTGAAAAAAAATATTCCCAGATAAAATTATAGATCTATCCAAGTACTTTAGAATGATATATGAATGAACTTTGTAGGCCCATAAACAACAGAGATATCGTCTTTCAAAGTTGGTCACTTCTTCATAAAAATTCACATTTTTGTAAAAGGTCAAGGTCATATCTCAGGACAACCTTGAGATGTTTAGCAAGTGCCATTCAATTCCTTTCATGGAGATCTATAAGTGTAGCAAATTTTTTAAAAATCCGTATCTGACATGGTTTTACCCCCTGTCAATTTGACATGGAATGAGCCATATATACACACACACATATATATATATATATATATACACACACACACATATATATATATATATACATATATATATATATACTTATATATATATGCATGCATATATACATATATCTATCTATATATATATATATATATATATATATATATATATATATATATAAATAATATTTGATAGCGAGAGAAAGACGAGTTGATACATTTCAACGTACAAATATGATAATTATTTTCGAGTTAGTCCTTTTTTTCATTGCAATAGTTCTGTGATGCTAAAAAGGGCCTTATGGCATCCAGAAGCCTTGCGGCCCACAAGGACCTTGCCCCCTCCAAATTGCGGGGTCTGCAGGGGCACTAAGCACGGCCCTGATCATGAGGATATATGTTACAACCGACCAGCGTGCGGCAGATTTGCTAAAAAAAATCCTGACCATAACACAAATGAATGCACAAACAGATGTAAATGTGCAAGCTGTGGAAAGGACCACTCTGCCTATGCAAGGACTTGTAATATATTGGAAAAAAAGAAAAAGAAATTATAACGGTAAGCTAAAAATAAAACATTTCTTCCCTGAAGCAAGGAACTCTGTAGGTAGATGTATGGAAGATAAAAGTTAGGTACAAATTATAAATAATAAAAAAAAAAAGAAATCACAGGAAAAAGTGATAACTATGACATACTCATTGAAAAAAAACTGGGCCCAAATGATTCGCAAAAATTCATAACCGAAATAAAACTTACAATCACAGATACCACAAATGTGAACACCTACCTAAACCAAAACAAAGATCAAATAAATCAAAACAAAAACAACAATAGCATCAAACCAAACAAAAATAGAATCTGTACAAATCCCTAGTGCATCCGGAAGCAAAGAATCACCGGTCCAAGAAAGAACCAATAAAAAAGAAAATGAAACATAGCAAGAACCAAAACCCCCAACACATCATGATCATGAACTAAAACAAAAAAATAAGCAAGAACCATGGAAGTTGACAATAACATCAACAATCCAAAACAAGAAAATAAATATTAACCATGGCTAATAAAATACTACAATGGAATATAAAAGGCCTAAAAATTAATATTGAAGAAATAATACTCCTTATCAAAACCCTTGGTCCTACAATAATCTGCCTACAAAAAACGCACTTGAAAGAAAATGACAGAATCAATATAAAACATTACTCAATATACAATTACACAAAAAAACATCAAACATAGCTACTGGTGGATCATCATTACTCATAAATAAAAAATATTTCATACAGCACAGTAAACTTAAAAACAAACATGCAAGCTCTTGCAAATAGCCATAATGAACTATGGGGCAATAAAAAAAAGAAACAAAAACAAGAGGCCAAATCATTGAAAAAATAATCACCCAAAACCAGTTATATTTACTCAATAACAAAGAGAACATGTATATCCATCTAGCAGCAACCTAACATTATGTGACTCAACCATAGACATGAACAATAGCTGGAGAAACATACATGTGGAAGTGACTATTTCCCAATTATACTGGAAAACAAGAACCCCAAATTATAGAACAAAATGCCCCACTGGAATATACAACAAGCAAATTGAGAAAAATTCCAAAATGCATGCCAACAAAAATACCTGAAGAAGCAAACATTGATCCAGAACATATTACCTATTTCAGCAATACGCTACCTCCCATTGCAGAAGAGAACATCCCAAAAAGCTCTACAGCCCCAAAATACAACAAACACGGGTTCAATAAAAAATGCAAAAAATCCATAAGAATAAGTGCTAACTTAAAAAAATTCAAAAATAATCCAACAAAAGAAAATGTGAACACATACAAAAAACAGCAGAGCAAAAGCATGGAAAACTATCAAAGAATCAGAGAAAAAAAATGAAGAAAAGTACAACCACAGAACTAAAAGAAGCAATACTCAAATCTCATGACGCAGCAGTGGGCTTGGAGGAAATCTATTATCAATTTCTTAAACTAGCAAAACCATTTCTGGACTACCTACTACAAATATATAATGAAATATGGATAAATAACATTATCCAAAAAAAACTGGAAGCAGGCTATAGTGATCCCAAATCCAAAAAATATACAGATTGCCCTCACTAGTGTCTATGCAAGACATTTGAAAGAATGGTTAATGATGGAAGATTAACTTGGTTCTTAGAAAAAGAACACTGATTACAGAACATCAGTCAGGTTTCAGAAAAAGAAGCCTCATCGACCACCCAATAAGGCTTGAAACAAGCATAAGGGAGGCATTTGCCAAGAATACCTCATAGCAATTTTTTTATCTCGAAAAAGCATATGACACTACTTGAAAGTACGGCATTAAAAGAAACCTGTGCGAACTAGGACTTTAAGGCAAAATGCCAGAATTTATGAGCAACTTTTTAAATGATAGACTCTTTCAAGTATGAATGGTCAAAATACTTTCAATCCAAAAAGAACAGGAAATGGATGTCTCCCAATGAAGCATCCTATCCATCACCCTTTTCAATATAAAAATAAATAATATAAAAACATAGACCCAGCAATCGACGATGCTCTATACACAGACAACCTACTCATATACTATCGATCAAAATATATACCAACAGCCAAACACAAACTCTAACTCTGCCTGAATAAGATAAATAGAAAATAGATTCAAATTTTCAGAGGAAAAAAACAAAATGCATATGGGGTGCCAATAAAACTACATTATTAAAACTGTACTAATCTTTAATTAGATCCAAACAAAAATACATGAATCTATCAACTCGAAAACTCCACCTTGGATGTTTGAACAACATTAAAACAATATTAAAATTTAATAAATATTCTAAAACAAAAACCCAGCCATCAACCTTTCATTAAGAACTTCTTAACATCCAAAATAAATATAAAGAATACTCAAATATCTTCATAGATGGATCAAAGAATGGAGACATGGTAGGATGCACAGCCATCCATAAAAATAAGAAATTTAAAAAAAAAGACTCCCGGATGGGGTTTCTGTGTTTAATGCAGAGGTGTTTGTCATTTACTTGGCACTAGATATAATAACAACTGATAATCATCAAAAGTATCTCATCTTTACAGATTCTCTATCGGTACTCATATCACTGAAAGAAAATAATATGACATATCCCCTTACTACAAATCTCCTAAATAAAATAAACACCAGAATAATGACTGAATACATAACCTTCTGCTGGATTCCAAGCCACATCAGCATCTACATGAACGAAAAAGTAGATAAAGCAGCTAATAAGTCACGTCAACAAAACCCCTCCATTACAATGAATCCCTAGAATTTGCATCCCTCTTCTCGTAAATGCAACCAATGGAAATTGACATTATTAAAAAGTGTAGAAAAACAGCAATAGACAAAAAAAATCAAGCTGGATCTTTTGACCTTTCAATGAGTTTTCTGAATTCTGCAGAAACTACTGGCCTAGTTGGCCTCTTTATTCTATACAACTAAACTAGAATAATCGATACCAAAAATATTGAACTTTATGGGGGCGATGGACTACTAATTGTTGAGAATACTGATGGACCTAAATGTGAAAAAAAACCGAAGAAAGCTCTAATTAAAAAAAATGAAAAGAATTAATTTAAACATTGAAATTAAATCTAATTTAAAGACTATAAACTTCCTAGCTGTTACTTTCAACCTAGCAAAAAATACATTTGAACCGTACACTTAAAAAACTGCATTTAAACCGTACACTGAAAAAAATACATTTAAACCGTACACTGAAAAAAATACAAGTGAACCGTACACTAAAAAAAATACATTTGAACCGTACACTTAAAAAAATACATTTGAACCGTACACTTTAAAAAAATACATTTGAACCGTACACTTAAAAAAAATACATTTGAACCGTACACTTAAAAAAAATACATTTGGACCGTACACTAAAAAAATACATTTGAGCCGCACACTACAAAAAAAAATACATTTGAACCGTACACTAATTTAAAAAAATACATTTGAACCGTACACTAATAAAAAAAAATACATTTGAACCGTACACTAATAAAAAAAATACATTTGAACCATACACTAATAAAAAATGCATTTGAACCGTACACTTAAAAAAATGCATTTGAACCGTACACTAAAAAAAATACATTTGCACCGTACACTGAAAAAAATACATTTGAACCGTACACTGAAAAAAAAAATGCATTTTAACCGTACACTAAAAAAATACGATTGAACCGTACACTAAAAAAATACAATTGAACCGTACACTAAAAAAAAAAATACATTTGAACCGTACACTGAAAACAGTTCCAACCCATTATATATGCATCACTTATCCAACCACCCTAAACACATCATTAATTACATTCACAAATCCATAGAAAATAGGATTATTACTAACCAGGGTTGTGGAGTTGGATGGTAAAAATCCGACTCCTAGAATTCCGACTCCGACTCCTTGACCCCTATTTGGAAATCTATTCTGCAGATCAATATATCAGCCTCCCACACTTATTCAGCATTTTATAATTACTTTTCATGTATATTATTTCTTACGTTTAACATTCACTTTTATGATAAATATGATCATATATACGTTCAACCAGTTTTATTTATTTATTTTACTCACGTTAACCCCTAACAAGGTATATCACCACTTGGACGTAAAGCCTACTATTTGGGACCATGTCTAGGAAAGATTAACAAGATGTCGGTTTATGTTACATTTAAATTTCTGTATATCAGTACAACCAGGAATTCCAAAGTCTAGATGTTTGAGGGAAGATACTATTAGAATAGAAAGCTTTCTGGTATCTAGGGACCTCAACAGTGAAGGGTAAGATCTTATTGCTAAGCAGGTTTGTTGGGGATATGTACGGTGAGGGGTACAAGTGCAACGAGTTCATCAGAACACATTCCATTAAAATGTTTGTAAAACAGACACAGAGATGCAACATTGTGGTGATGAGACAGGGGCTGGAGCTTAGTTGATAAAGTAGGACTGATTAGATTGACAACATTTTTGGGATCCTATCCAAGAGGGAGAGGCTAGTGGTAGATGCACCAGCCCAGATGTGATAATACTCCATGCATGGGTGAATGATGGCCTTGTAGAGGTACAGAATACTCTCAGGTATGAGTAGTCTTCTAGCTTGATAGAGGGAACCACCCATAATTGTAGCAGTCTTTGCAATGTCCTCTTTGTATATATGTATATTGCCCCCAAATGTTAGCCCAAGGAGTTTGACGGTAGAATTCTCAGGGAGGTTGTTATTTTTCATCGATATAGGCAGTTCAAGAGGTGTCTTGTAATTGTTAAAGGAGAGCAGCTTAGTTCTACTAGCATTAAATGTTACCATCCATTTGTGTCCCTATTCCATAACGGTATGAAGGTCATTTTCTAACGATTCTGCCATTGTCTTAGATTTATGTACAACCGTTCTTCCCTCCTGCATATTATAGAGCGTTGTATCATCAGCAAATATACCCATCTCAGACACAATATCATCAGGGAGGTCGTTTTTGAATATCAGGAATAATAATGGTCCAATGATTGACCCCTGAGGTACTTCTGCATTAATGTTATACTGTGTGGATGTATGTCCGTCAATGACAACCTATATGCTTCTATTGTCTATGATGGCTCTAATTATATTTAGTATACGCCCAGTTATAATATACGGTTTAATTTTCATTAGCAGCCTTTTGTGCCAGACTTTGTCAAAGACCTTGGATGTATCAAGGGCTACAGCTGTGGCTTCGCCCACTTTATCCAGTACATGGTAAATGCGTTCACAGATAAATGTTAAAATATATGCAGTAGAACGACATTGCCTGAATCCATACTGTTTGTCAGAGGGAAGAGTTGCTTTTGCGAGGTGGTGAACTAGTGCTTGATTAAATAAGGCGTCAAAGATTTTAGTGAAGAGGGGGAAGAGATTAATGGGGCAATAATTGAGAGTGTCTGTTCTTTCACTAGAATTCCTGTACACTGGTATCACAGGGGCCATCTTCTCTAGCTATTAGGGAAGCAGATTCAGAAGAGACGTTACAAGCCTGTCTCTGCTTTATCACTATTTTCATGGCAGATGCTCGTCTGAGCTCCAATATATGGTCCCCCCCCCAACCAAACTTTCATAAAAAACACTTGTCTAGCTGAAAACATTAGCAATAATTCCCCCACTCTTTATCTGTGCCTAAACCTAAACGTAGATTCCACAAACAAAGCTTCTTTCTTAGAACTGCATGCCTGTGGAACTCTCTTCCACTTACCTACTTTCCAGCTGACTACAATTTGGTCATATACAAGTTCAACATAAACAAATTCCTGATGACCCGTTCCACAAGTTAACAAATTTACCAAATTTCCACTACTAATGATTACTACGATATTGTTCCATTGACTTCTGTACACTCATTAAGCCTTATCTTCGAGTGACTTTTGGGCCTTGATAAATGGTGACTCCTATGTAAAAAAAAAAAAAAAGGAAAAGGCTATAAAGAGCTATAGTGCCAGGAGTTGCTTCTTATTAATTTATGCCAGTTATTTTTTTTTTTTGGGGGGGGGGGGTCTTGGACTAATCCAATTGCCAAATTCCATTTGATTCAGGAACTGGATAACTTTCAGATTAATATCCGATTATTATCCAATGTATACACAACTTTGTGACGTCAAACCAAAACGAAAACAGCTGTCCAGACAGGATTTGCAGTGATCCGATGGACCGAAATATTTTCAAGTAGTAGATGCATTGCAGTACAGTACAAAATATGATATATCTTCAAAAATAAAAGCAAAACCATACAAAAACTGCTAAATTGTGCAAATCACTGCTTAGGAAGCAATTGTTATTGCTTATTCACCAAACCTGTTTTCCTGCTCATATTTACACTTAGTCAAGGGAAGCAGTATAACTGCTTCCCTTGACTAAGTGTAATGTTTAAATATAAGACCTATACTGGCCACATGTATATTGTTACTGATGTAGGTTACTAAAACAACTGGAACAAATGTTATTTCTAAATGTCTGCTTTAAAGGGATAATACTTTGCCTCCTGTCTGTTTTGCATGATAAACATTAAAAATCCCTATACTCCTAAATCCTCCGCAAATCCCTGTATATCTATATTGTATATTACTGCTGTATTCTTGTAAGTTATATCGTCTCTCCTGTTTCAACTGGACAAAAAACCAATTGCTCTTCTCCCCAAGCTGATATAAAATCACATACTGTGGGAGGAGGGTTTAGCTTCCTGTCCTAAACTTTAGTAGGCTGACCTTTTGAAAATCGATAAATATTAAACATCTATAGATTTCTATTGCTAAGGTATGCATTAGCTAAACCTATATTTATACTCTATAGAATATCTATAAAACAGATACCTATTAGCCACTATTTGTGCCCAGATTATAAGTGATCTATATTAACTAGCAACTATATCTTTCTTTCACTTAGATGGGATAAAGTACTGGTGATTATCTTTACATGAAAACTAACACCTAAAGCACGTTTCAAAATGCACCCTAACCCTTATACTATAATTTTCCAATTTGTCACTAATCCACAAACCATATTTGATCTTTTCTTAACCCTAGTAGATATTAACCTTTAACCCCATACTCATACATACCTCCTTTAAAAACGTAACCACATCTTCCAATCTGAATCCTATTCCAAGGAGTGTAACTTCAAAGCAGATACTATTAATCCTGACAATCCATGCAGGAGCATAGAAATACCTGGCTTTGAAACCAGGTACAGGGAAACCCCTCTTGGTGCTGATGGACCAATGCATCTGGTCAGCTCATCCATCTAGGAGAAAGAAAACTCCGATTTGTAAACCTGTGTCACTGACCTCATATATCTTGGCACCAAACAGGGGAGGGAGACCTCCTCAGTCTTTGACGACAACCTCCCTAGAGCTGGTGACTTGATCAAATCACCGGTTTGCAAACCTTAACTGCTTCAGGAGTTGATAGGCTCTACCTATCGCCCGGCTGCCATACTCCTTCTTTGCCTAGTCAGGAGCAGAGGTGCAGCCGCAAGGACTCATTAGAAACGCCCAGTGCTTAGCATTGTTTCCTGACTAGGGCAATGCCATTCCCCACATTTGCCTTATTCCCTTCCCCTATACCTGGGCATCTTGGAAGTGCTGGTTTACCATATATGCTAACATAATTGGATTAAGCCACTCCTGTCGGACAGGTTTGAGGGTACCGGGTTGACAGTTGCTGGTTTCTAACTGACAGTACAGTAGCATTACAAGTTGATTTTTTCTTTTTAGATAATTGTTATTTATCAACTTGCATAAAAAGATCTATGTAAAAGATGCTTAAAACCGTTTGAATTATGTAACTACCATCAGTAGTTCAAAAGTTATGAGAATTTTAAGTGCCAAAATTTAGGCTTTCCCATGCACTCTTATGTAAAATTGTGTGCTCCTTCTGATTATGCAGTAAAATCTGATGTACCTCTTTACCATAAGCCATGAATTATAAATTAAGATGTACAATTTTCAATTTTTTTTTTAAACTGGCGCATGGTATCATACAGTGGGTGTCTATTCATGAACAAAATTAATTATTATAGTGGTATTTAAATATAGCTGTATTGAGAGCAGCCATTTTCCTGCCTCCTCACCAAAGCAGAGCTTAATCCAGTGTAACCATTGAATACCTAAAGCGCATTCATGGCCGGTATTTACTACTCCCCTCAAAGAAAAAAAAATTGATTAGATATGAATTAATCTCAGAAATAAATTGAAGAAAATTTTTCATATAGATTTTAGATTTCTGTAAAATATGGAAATTCTCACAGTCAACCAGAACTTATGCATTTTGGGACCAGTCCAATTTTCAATTTTGTAAATCCTCTCTATCTGGCCCAAAATATACCCTTATTTTCTGAGATGCAACCATAAATCGTACTCTACATGGATCCTCAATGTAACTTTTACAGTATCAGGATACCAGGAATCCTGATAAGCAACAACTATATATTCACCAGTTGGTCATTTTTATCATTTCTATTGTTGTTTTACTGAAAATTCAATTATGTAAACAAAGAAATAAAGCTGTAATTTTTTACCTTGTTTCCACCTTAACATTTAAAATGATTACTTCTGTAGGTTTTAAGGTATGCTGAAAACAAATATCACATTTAAATTTTTTGCAAATAAGTAGTTTCAGGATATTAAGCAATGCCATTTCTTACGTTATCGCTGGTGACAATCTTGGTATGTGCAAGCGCACAAACTCAACCCCAAGAAACTATACACAAAGTGCATACCAAGATAGCCACCAACAATAACGTAAGAAATTTGCAGAAAATTTAAATGCGATATTCGTTTTCAGCATACCCGAAAACCTTTAAAGGTAGTCATTTTAAAGAAAAATGTTATAGTGGAAACAAGGTAAAAGTTTACAAAATGCATCACAATGAAATTCTTTATCAAACCACCTAATTATTATTATTATTTAGATACCCTCAGTTTAAAAAAAAAAACAGGTTTGTTTTACAGATTCGAAAAAATGGTCTTGACAATGAGTTAAAAGTAAATTCAAGTTTCAGGATATCTTTTTTATTTAATTATTAGGGGAAAATACAGGATAGTTAACAAAAAACACCCTTCCTTCCTCATGTTAACAATGGGTTTCTAAATAATAATGTTACTATTTCAGCATGGTAGCATAAGTGCACAAGTACCTTTCGTTATTTTATTGGGGGGGCACTAAAACGCATATACTTAGTACATTTTGTTGGTTTTTAACGCTTTTAGTACATGTGTTAGTATTGTTTGGAAATCAAATTTGAAAGTAATTTTTTTAAAATTGACGAACTCAGAATAAAAGATGAATAGTCTAGTAAGATGAAAGCAGAAAGACAGTTTTCTATTTTTAAGGGAATACTTTAGTCAGCTCTGCACATTAGCGCTTAGTGAGCTGTTTTTCTGTAAGCAGATTTGAATTTCTATCAAGGATAACATTTTAAAGAAATTTCCGCACAATAATTATCAAATATTTACATATTATACATGAAAATAATTCTGAAACTATTATCTATATGAAAATGGATGATATATACCGATTTATCTATCAATTTTGAAATATTCTTCGTCAACTTTGTTTGGTTGTAAATTTGCTTCCTGTGGTCATAAAAATATAAATCAAAGACCAGTAGAGATGGACTTGTTTTTTTTGTTGTTGTTGTTGGGTTTTTTTTTCTTTTTACGTAGGCATCACCACTTATCAAGGCCAAGAGGCCACTCGAGGATAAGGGTAAAAGAAGGTACAAGTACAAATTGGACAATATAGTAATCGTTAGTAATGGAAATTCGGTAAATTTGTTAAGTGGAATGGCTCATCAAGAACTTGTTTACGTTAGACTTGAAGACAACCATATTGTAGTCAGCTGGAAAGCAGGAAAACGGAAGACAATTCCACAGGTGTGCAGTTCTAAGAAAGAAGCTTTGTTCATGGAATCTACGTTTAGGTTTAGGCAAAGATAAAGAATGGGGGGATTTATTGATAGTGTTTTCAGCTAGAGAGTGTTTCTTGTGAAAGTTTGGTGAGGGGGACCATAGATTGAAGCTCAGTCGAACACTTCCATGAAAATAACGTACAGCAGAGACAAACTCGCAACATCTCTTCTGTGAGATAGAGGTTGCAGCGAAGAGAAAAGGACATCTCCTATGAGGCTACAAAGTCTATTTTGAACTCTATCAAGGCAGGACAAGTCCTTTCTAGCAGCTCCTGCCCAGATGTGGCAACAGTACTCTATCCTTGGATGTACCTGGCTCTTATATAGATAGAGAATTGCATCAGCATTGAGATATCTAATGGATCAATAGAAAGATCCCACCATTTTTCCAGCGGCCTTGGCAGCTGATTTGATGTACGTGTTCCATTTAAGATCAGGAGTAAAGGTCAAGCCCAGAAGCTTGTCAAAACTTGAGGCTTCCTGAAGACGAGAGCCATTCATTTCAATTGATGCCAGATGTGGATCAGAACGTTGATGATGTAGAGTGAAGCTTGGTTTATTAAGAGTAACCAGCCACTCCTTTCCCCATTGTACCACGCGTTCAAAATCAGAGGAGAGAGAACTTGGTCGTTTACTGTCTTAGATGTGCTACCATAAATGGTAGTGTCATCAGCATAAATGCCTACAAATGATGTAAGAATGTGATTTGGAAGATCATTAATGTAGATCAGGAAAAGAGTTGGGCCCAGGATGGACCCCTGAGGGACTCCAGCATTAATACTGTGAGCTTCTGATTTTTGCCTATCAACTACTACTCTTATGAACCTATCAGAAAGAAATGATTTAATAATTGAGAAGATATTTCCAGCTATACCATAGTTCGAGATCTTGTGAAGTAAACCTTTATGCCATACTCTATCAAAGGCCTTAGATATGTCAAAAGCAATTGCCCTAGAAAGGTTGCCTCCATCGAGAGATTCGCTAATCCTATGAGATATAACTGTAAGCACATCTGCTGTAGCAGAACGGAAACCATATTGTGTGTCACTAAGAAGATTTTTGCTGACATGGTTGATTACTTCTGTATTTAACACAGATTCCAGCAACTTACTCATGACACACAGGAGACTTATTGGCCTGTACTGAGAGGGGAATGAGCGATCACCTGAATTCTTAAATACAGGGCATACTGATGAGATTTTCTAGGGTGATGGGAAGCAATTCTCCTTAAGACAACGTTTAAACAGTTTTGTAAGTATGGGCGCTAGTTCTGGTTGAAGTTTTTTGAGTACTATAATTGGAATACCATCAGGGCCAGTTGTTTTACTGGAATCAAGGTTTTTGATTATCTTGGTAACATCACGTACAGGTATATGTATATCACATAGCGTGTTTTCTGATACAGGAGGAAATATTGGGGGTTGGTGGCCTTGGTCGCAAAGGGTAGAATAAGCTGCAAAGTTCTTGGCAAAGAGTTTGGCTTTGTCTGATGCTGATGAGATTACCTTAGGTCCATTGAAGATAGTTGGGATAGAGTACACGCTTCTGTTCAGGATTCTGTTTGCTATTTGCCAAAACTGGTGGGAACCAAGCCGCTGCTCAGCTACTTTGGACTTGACGGACTGAGCATACAACTCTCTTGCGTTCTTTATTACTTTCTTACAATGGTTGCTGGCAGTCCTGAAAGCGGCTTTAGTTTCCATACATCTATTACGTTAGAAGCAGTGGAAAAAGTGATTTCTATGGTCAATGGCAGCAGAATATTCTGGAGAGAACCATGGCTGACTGTTTTTGCTGGAACTTTTTCAAGGGTATGAAACGGTCTGTACCTACAATTAACCATTCCGTCAGGTCTGATACTATAGAGGACACATCCTTTTTAAACATGGAACACAGAGATCCGATATAAATGTACGGAAGCTATCCCAGTCAGCCTTAGTGTATCGATATACTGTACAATGGAGAGGTACGTCTGGGGACTTATTACATTTCATTTTTATCTTAATTGATACAACAGAGTGGTCGAAAGATCCAAGAGGAGATGGAACAGAAACTGAACATAGTTCAAGGCAAGTTGTGAGAAAAAGGTCTAGTAGACTCGCACACTGGCCGTCATTGTTGGGCAAATGGGTCGGTTCATGAACAATCTGAGTGAGGTCATAAGCAATGGAGAAATCATGACAGAACCTCCCCTCATCATCGGTTTTGTTTGAGTGGGTTAACCATTCCACATTGTGAACATTTAAGTCTCCACAAACGTTAATGTTAGCTAAAGGATAAGCAGATTTGACGTGGTCAATTTTCTCAGATATGCTTTTAAAGATAGTAACTCCGCTGTTGTGGGGGCGATAGAGAGTAAATATAAATGCAGTAGTGTGAGCAAGTGCAACACGGAAGCACTTATAGGGTAAATTAGGATCTTTTCTGGAGATGCCCCTACCACATGGAAAGCTATCTTTAATAATCTTGGCAATCTTGGGGGTCAGATTTAGAAGTTAAGTTAGAGTATCCTTTAATTACGAACTCATTTAGGGAAATAGTCTGTCTAATGTCAGTTTCGCTTAAAAATAAAAGGTCTGGTTTAGTCTCCTGTAATTGGGTTTCAACCTCTGGAAGGTTAGAACGATGTTGGAGAAGGAGACATAGTAGTAGTGGGGGGGGGTCTACGTTGGAAGTTGGAGATCCGGGTTTAATCATGTATTTTTTCTTGAAACTTGTCATGATGGAATTTTGGAATTTGTGGACTAGGTCGTCAGATTTGCTTAGAGCAGGAGAGAGAGGGGAAACTAAGAGAGAAAAAGAAACAAAGAAATTTTTTTTTTTTTTGTAGGACATGATATGGTAAAACCGTAACAATTACCCACTAATATGGCATCGAGAGGCGCCACCAGAAGCTACTGCATGGTCCAGAACCCATTCACCAAATGGCAACAGCAGCCCCAGTACTTTGCACCTGCTGATAGGACAGCCTCCCTAGTGGTTAATCTAAGGTTCGGGTCCCTGACTATCAGGCAGATAACATCAGCCCAGATAAAATGTTTACCTCCAGCACCCTTACTAGTGACATGGCTACAAAGATAGACATAGAAACAGAAAATTTCCGCCATCTCTGCCAACTGTTCACGCAAAATACTGCCAAGCTAGAATACAGCTTTTTCTTCTCCCTTTGTTAGAAAAATCACTCATTAAAAAATGAGGACTGAGGGACAAATAAAGAGAAGCAAGAGTAACGGGAGCTGCCGATAACTCTACTCTCCAATTAAAAAAAAAAAAAAAAAAAAAATTATTAAGTATTGTACTTAATAAAAGTCCAACTGGCATGTTTAACGGAAAGTATGGTGATAGATTCCACTCTCACGAACTAAAAATGAATACAATTACTTAATCTATTTTTGCAATCAACTTGGTAGATAAATAAACATTTATGGACGAGAAAAGCGCTAGCATTAAATAAAACAATAAGAAAATAAATATATAAATTAAATACTGAAATAAAATGTAGTTATTAATATTTGAATCTAAAAGATAAAATGTATGATTAATATAGAAGTCACTTATCTCGAAAAACAATTTCAACTCCAAAATGCAAACTATAGAAGAGAATTTTAGCTTTAATAACATCAGCGTTCAAAAGACTTTCTTTTTTTTTTCTTTTTTTTTAATTAACCGTTAAAAAAAAAAGCGTGATCATATTCTGGACTTTAGCTGGTGACGTTATAAGTAATTGCGGGATAAAATTAAAGCAGGATTGAGGGATGGGGACTTGAAGAAAAATATAATGGTTGAGTCTATGCTATCTTTAAGATCAAGTTAGTAGATAGATAAACATTTATGAAGAAGAAAAAAGCTAGCATTAAATAAAACAATCAGAAAATTAATATATGAATTAAATACTGAAATAAAATATAGTTATTAATATTTGAATCTAAAGATAAAAAGTAGAATTAATATAGAAGTCACTTATTTATATGTACAATTTCAGCCATATCCAATCAAATTTAACCATGTGCATGTGTATCCAAACGTAATGTATAGAATGTAAGCATTGAAAAAACAGTTTCCCTTTTTGTTGTTATATTTTACCTTTTTTCATTTTTAACTTGAAGCATAAAAACATTGAACGCATAAAAGAAAAATAAATTAACATTATTGGATTGCTTATTTTATTCTCTTTCCATCAATGTAATTCTTTTAAAAATTGACCAACAAATAAAAAAGATATGACTTGTTGAAGCACATTAGGTATGTAAGATTGCTAATGTCCACGAAAATACAGCATACACTTGTAATGCTAAGTACAGGAGCCCTAACTCTTTGGTAGCACTTAGAGCGGCTGTTCTATCATCAGTTGTATAATATCAGGATATTTGTAGTGCCATGTCGGTCATGGAAAGAGATCCAGCACGCATCTCTAGTGGGCATTCTCGAGTCCACATTCCTGTGGATGAAAAGCTGGTTGATGGTTCACTCGTGCTGCATGATGGTGGCTATGCACATCCGTTTTGTCTAGCATTTCACCCTAGATTTGAAACTATGAAATAAAGTGAAATGACAGCTCAATCCAAAAAAACATTCCAACCAGAGACACACTCAAATAATACCCCCCTCCCTTGAGGCTTGCATTTACAAATATCCGAGGTCTTAGAACTAACTTAGATGATGTAGAATCATTTCTCCTAGCAAACTATCTTGGCACAAAGTGAAACTAACTTGTACTCCTCCATCCTATCTAACATGTTTAACATGTCTGGTTATCTTCCACTTTGTCGTAATGACTCTGACAGGCACGGACTTGGAGTCTATATTCGTAACACCCTCCCCATATCTAAGGAATCTACACTAAAATCAGGTGACCAAGCCTTCATATGCTTTAAATTAACTTACAACTTAGTGTTAGCTACCTGTATTTTCTTTATCGCTCTTCATCAACCCAGGACTGTACTATAATCAATCATGTCTCTGACAGCATAGATGTAGCACTCTCCCTTGACACTAGTGCCCAAATACATTTATTTAGTGACATTAACACCCACCACAGAAATTGAGTTGGCTTTTCTAACTACACTGACACAGCTGGTAGCGTCATCCATAACTTTTTTATATCGCATTCCTTAACACAGACAGTAACATTCCCGACCTGTCTCCCAGATCGTGAGGACCAGCAAGCCTCACTTCTGGATCTATTTCTGATAACAGTTCCTGAGGATTGTGCAACAAATACTCATTGCCCACTTGGGAATGCTGATCATGCTGTTATAATGATAATGATCTAAACTTTCGACCCCAAGTTGAAGAGCCATTGCTCAAAACGACAAGGTACTACAATAAGGCTGACTGGGATGCCATTAGAGATTACATCAGAGACGCCGCCTGAGGAGATATCTTTTCTCTTCCTGCAGAATCGTGCACAAAAAAGACTACAGTAACTGAGAAAGCTAACATGCTTGCCTGACATTTTGCCTCAAACCTTACCTTGGACCTATCAAACCATTCCCTCCCTGATTTTCCTTTGCGGACAGAAACCACACTAGATGATCTGAAAATCATCCCTTCTCAAGTACATGATATCATAAAAAAACCTAGACACCTCAAAAGCATGTGGACCTGATCTCATTCCAGCTGTGCTATTAAAAAAATGCTCCGCTGAGGTTGCTCCAGTTCTCTTTAAACTCCTTAACAAATGTCTTAGCAAGTCTTGCTTTCCTGACAGCTGAAAAACTGTTTCCGTGGTACCAGTTTACAAAATCTCTGTTCAAAGAACTGACCCATTGAATTATTGCCCAATTAGCTTTTTGCCAAAATATTTGAGTCTTTAATTAATCAAGCTTTAGTCCACCACCTTACAGCTGCTAAACTTCTGTTTGACTATCAATATGGATTTAAGCAAGCCCATTTTACTGCAGATATTCTAACTGTAATTTCTGAACATATATACCAAGCACTAGATAAGGCAGAGGAGGGGAGGGTAGTAGCCCTAGATATATCTAAGGCTTTTGACAGGGTATGGCACGATGGTCTTCTCATGAAAATAAAATCCTATGGTATTACTGGACGAATGCTTAACACGATTAAATCCTTCTTAAATGAGAGAAGAATCCAGGTTGTCCTCGATGGGCATATGTCCAAACAATATGATATAAATCCGGGTGTACCTCAACAACTGATCCTTGGTATTTATTATTTCTGATATTCATAAATGACTTAGCTGATAAAATTGTCTCTGACATGGGTATATTTGCCGATGACCTCATGCTCTATAGCAGGCACGTGGGGAAACCTAATGAGCACATATCTAAGGCAATGGTGGAAACCCTAGAGGAAGACTTTCAGTCTGTAGCGGAATGGGGTCAAAAATGGATGGTAACGTTCAAAGCTGCCAAGACAAAACTTGTTTCCTTTAATAATTACATGAAACCTTACCAACCACTAATAGCTATGGCTAAAGATACATTACCTGAAAGTACTTCCTTTAAACTTCTTGGCTTAACATTCACAGGAAACATAAGTTGGAATAGATACATCAATATTATTGCCAAGGCTGCTGCGAAGAAGGTGGGCTCTCTCTACCGTGCTAGAAAGTTACTTATGCCTGAAAGAATCCTGTACCTCTACAAAGCCACTATTTGCCCATGTATGGAGTATTACTGTCACATTTGGGCTGGTGCATCTGCTACTAGTCTCTCGCTCCTGGACAGAGTTCAAAAGAGAGTCGCCAACCTAATAGGTCCTGAACCATCATCTAAGCTTCAGCCCCTGTCCCATCGATGAAATGCTGCATCCCTCTGCTTGTTTTACAAGTATTTCAATGATGGATGCTCTGATGAACTACAAGCTGTTATACCCCCTCGATGAAAATACCCCCAACAAACCTGACAGTTAGTGAAGTACCACCCCTACACAGTAGAGATCCCTAAATGTAAGAAAGCCTTCTACTCTAATAGCTTTTTCTCTAGAACTGCTATACTTTGGAATTCTCTTCCGGGTTCCTGCTTCCCCAACTGTACTAACATGCAGAAGTTCCAGTGTAATGTGAACAGACATCTTGCTGCTAAACTCCCTACGTAGTACACCTGCAACTTAGGTCCCTGATAGTAGCCCCTTACATCAAAGTGGCAATGTGCCTTGTTTGGTGTGAAAATATAATTGTAAAAAAAAAAACTGATAAAACCAAACAGTAAAACCATTTAAAAAACTAAATTTATTGGACTCAAGGAGCCTGAGTCGGATAAAAAAATTCCAACTTCGACTCCTAGTACTCTTAGAAATTCGACTCCGACTCCAGCTAAAACCTCCAACTCTGACACCGCAACCATGGTAAATACCGGCCATAAATGCTTGTTTATTGCTACATCCCAGATTTAGCTCTTGTTTAGTGAGAGGCATATAAATACCTATTCTCAATAAAGCTATATTTAAACACCACTATAATACTTAGTTTTGTTCATAAATAAACACCCACTGTATGATACCATGTGCCAGTTTAAAAAAAAATATTGAAATTTGTACATCTTAATTCATAATTTATGGCTTATGGTAAAGAGATACATCAGATTTGACTGCATAATCAAAAAGAACACACAATTTTACATAAGAGTGCCAAGTTTTATGAAAATAGCTTAAAAAATAAATAAATGGTGGCGAAATTAATGAATTTCTTGAAATGTCCATAATTTAACCAACTTTTTCTAATGAAAAATGTCCACAGAAAAGCCTAAATTTTGGCACTTAAAATTCTCATAACTTTTGAACTACTGGTAGTATTTGTATAATTCAAACGGTTTTAAGTATCTTTTACATAGCTCTTTTCATGCAAGTTGATAAAATAACAATTATCTAAAAAGAAAAAAATCAACTTGTAATGCTACTTGATAGAAACAAAACAAAAACAATTTTAGAATTTAGAGTGGGGGTTAATTTTACATAAATTTAGTGTAAAATAATTCACTATTTCAAGACCATGCTAGCATTTTAGTTGACCAATTTATTTTTTTATGAGTGATAAATGGTGCACTTTTCTTTAAGGAAGGATCTGTTTTTTTTTTTTGTTGTTTTTTTTTTTTTTGTTTATTTGTTTTTTTTTTTAGATATTTATATGTAGCTTACTAGAAAGGAACTTTGTGTGGTGAGGAGCTTGCCACTTGGACTTAGCGTCATTGTTAGGGCTAAAGAAGGTTTGGAGGAGGAGGCTTGTGACTCTAACCTAGGGTTAGAGGTAGGACTAAGAGAGTTTTTTTTTTAAGAGGGCATTTTACACCCATATTTACAGTTAGTGGGTCATAATTATTGGCTTTTAAAAATGTTATGCCATAGATTTTGGACATCAAATTACTTTTAAATATGTAAACTTACGTAAATAAGGGGTAGGAAAGTTAACAAGTATTACAACAAACAGACAAAAATAAATTTCATTTAAAACAAATGACGTCATTAACAGAAAACGTGATGTTTGGAAAGCTTAAGTATTTTTTGCCTACTTATTTAAATATGAAAAAAAAAACACTTTTTGCAAAAGCTAACAAATCGTTCACAAATGTTGGATAAATTTGGTTTTTATTTTCAATTACATTTCTTGTCCGAGCGGCACATTATTTCGTTAAACTTTCCAGTTTAAGACGTTTTTTTTTTAAATTTCTTTACCTGGACTTCAGGCCAAGAGCACAGTGTAGTATTCTGATGCTACACTTCGCCTTTTCTGTCCTCTGTTAGGGAAGGAGAAATCCTTAATGACTAAGACAATTTTTATGTTTGTTTCTATCCAGATTGACCATTTTTGGGAAGCTGAATTTTCCTCAAATTAAAAACTGACCTTGTGTCTAACTGTTGGGGAGGCAAGTAAATAGAAACTTAACTAGAAACTGAGCACCTCCTACAAATATTTAATTTAAAATAATTTAAAGACAGCTGCTCCATCATCAGTGGTATAATATTGAGATAAATTGTAGTACCATGTCGTGTATGGGAAAGAAAATCTGCAGTTATCTCTGGTGAACTTTCCTAAGGCCACAACTTTCTAGACAATATTCGGCTAATAGTCTACTTGTGTATGCATATTTTGTATTACAATTCACCCTCTTTGCTCAACAGTCTACCCCCGACCTGAAATTATATGGAATAAATAGCACCCCCCCCCCAAATGAAATGACATCCCAAATAAAAATCACTATCAAACTAGATGACCACTGAAACAAAGCTAATTCTCCTCCTCCCCTGAGGCTTCCATTCACAAGTATTCGTGGGTAACCTAAACGATGTAGAGTCTTTTCTTCTAGTAAACTCGCAGATAACTTAACATTAAGTGAAATCCCCTCTAACTGCTTTAATATGACAAGATACTTCCCTCTCTTCCATAAGAACTCTGACAGATATATGCACAGTCTATATTTGCAGCACCCTTCCCTTGACTAGAGGGAAAAATCTTTCATCAGATAATCAGGCCTTCATGCGTTAGCTACTTATATTTTCTTTACCATTCTCCCTCGAATCAGGACTGTACTATAATCAACTATATATCTGACAGTATATATACTGCACTCTACTTAGATACTAATGCCCAAGTACATATGTTCGGTGACTTTAATGTCTACCATAAAAATTGATCACCTAGTGGTTTCAGTAGACATCACACTTAAATTCCAACTCCAAAGTGAGGAGCCATTGCTCAAAATAACAAGATACTACAAAAGGGCTGACTGAGAAGCCATCAGAGAACACATTCTCTCTTCCTGATGAACAGTGTGGCAATGAGACAACTGAATTGTGCAAAACAGGCATTGAAGCACATTCCCACATAGAGCTTCATTCTCCCCAATGTTTTACTTCAAATTGTGCAGCTGCCATTGCACAATGTCAGCATGCATTCTACTGATTCATATATCATAAATTAAGTACTTATTGGCAAAAATATATAGATTCTAAAAATCATTGTAAGAATGCCACAGCCAAAAGTAGGCATGCTTAAATAATCATACAATGCATAGTTGCAGAACTCTTGATGTTTTGAAAACATAATAATGTAGTGAATAAAAGACAATCAGTAATTCTTCTACTATCCAACAACCAGAAGATTGCTTGCATGGCAACTGAGAAGGCTGAACTACTTGCCTCCAACTCCATCTTAGACCCAACCTACTTTGTCTCCATCTTAAACCTAACAAACAGCCCCTTCCCAAATTTCCTAATGTGGACTGATACCACACTTGAATATCTGAAAATCACCCCCTTGCAAGTCCATGATATCATAAAAAAAACTTAGATACTTTCAATGCATGTAGACCTGATCTCATCGTTGCTATACTAGCCAAGAATTGCTCAGCTGAGCTAGCCCCAGTACTTTACAAGGCAATGGCAGAATCCTTAAAAAATGATCTCTAGTCTGTAGTGGAATGGTAACATTTAAAGTTACTAAGACTAAGATTCCTTTAACAATTATGAGACGCTTTCTCAACCACTGATAGCCATGATTAATAACAACCTACCTGAAAGTCCTTCCTTCAAACTCTTCAGCTTAATATTCACAGGCAACATGTGGACATTGTGAAGGCTGCTGCGAGAAAGGTAAGTTCCCTCTATCATGCTAGAAGATTACTCACACCTGAGAATATCCTGTACCTCTACAAAGCCACAATTCACCCATGCATGGAGTATTGTTGTCATATTTGGGTTGGTGCATCTACCACTAGTCTTGCCCTCTTGGACAGGGTTAAAGGAAGAGTCTCCAATCTAATAGGTTCAATCCCTGTCCATCGCCATGACATTACATCCCTATTCAACATGTGATGTTTAACAGATGCTGAATTTGATGAAATCTCTACTTCTACTGAAAGGATGGATATAAAATTTTAAAATTCAGTCTTAATATGTTTTCTATAAATTTACTTATATTAAATTTTCTTTTTCTTTTTTTACTTTAATTCTATTTTCAAACTTTACCTTCATTGGAAATTCTTGTTTTTCAGCTCAACATTGCAAGAATAAATCATTTGGTTGGAAATGTATGCACAAATGTAATTGTAAAAATGATGAACAATGTGACAGCCTGACAGGAGAGTGTCCTACAGGATGCAAAGAAGGATTTTATGGTATCAATTGCAAACTCCGTAAGTTTAGCTTCACTTATTTCTTGTTAATAGTTTGAAAGTAAGGGAATTTCTTTTTATTTTATAAACTAACTAGCATGAGTACCCAGCGTTGCCTGGGTTTACATACAGTTCCGTTTGGAACACACCTGCTACACTAATCATTTTCATCATGGGTAACATGGATACCCTCACAACAATTCCATAAATAAAAGAACGGATAAAAACATGTAAATTTAATCGTTCCTTAAAAGAAGAAGTACCTGATTCCCTCTACACCAGATATTTCGGCAGAATGGATACAGATAGAAGAAACTATTTCCCAGATATTGAGTACTATAAATACCCACCCTAAAAATAAATAATTAAAAATAAATCATTAGAACTTTTGTTTCACTAAAGATAACAGCGAATGCCCGTGTGATCGCAAAAATAAATAAATAAATAAAAATAACCAAGTAGATAGAACTCCTAAAAAAAATGAAGATCTATCAACATTTAATTCAAAACAATTAAATTAAATTTTTCATCATTTTATGCTTCTAATGTAATCTCCCTCCAAAATAACAAAAATGAATTTGTCATATGTTGGGCTTCATTTTGTTTATAAAAGTGTAAGGTGAAAGTACAGAATGGTGTCATAAAAATTAATTAAATTTATAATTATTTTATGTTTCAAATGTAATTCCCACGCCCACCAAACAAAAAAACTGTATTTTTCATGTTTTGCCCCATCCATCTCCATCGCTAAATTTGAAAAAAAAAAAAATGCTAGAGATGATATATCTCGTTGAATGCTTTGTGGCCAAAATGGGTGTTCATTTTTACGTTAAATTTATATAGAAAAGTGATCCCCCACTTTAAAATGTTAATTTTCTTTTTTTCGAAATTATTCTTTCATATTATTTATAAAGATTGTTTAAACGTATTAGGGCCCAAAAAAAGTAGGTCCTAATTTTTTTAGAGGTTAAAAGACGCTGAGTCTCGTCGTAAAAATTTACCTTTTTTTTTTAATTAGAAATTAAAGTTTGTAATCGATGAGATTAACGTGAAAAAAAAAAGAAAGAAAAGTGTAAATTTGTGGAATTCAGAGGGGGGCAGTAGATCCTATTTTTTTTTAGGTATTAAACAACGATGGGTCACATCGTAAAATTTGCGATTTCTGTATAGCTGTTTAAAGAATAATAACAACAAACAAATGAAATGATCGGAAGATTCTAAGGGGCAAATAACTCTAAAAGTTTTTTAAAAATTCGATGTTGAAATAATAATTCCCCAAAAAATAAATGTTATCAATATAATTATTGTTTAAAATGTATTAAAAACAATTTTAAATAAAACACTGAAAACAATTCTCTCGCTAGAAACATTAATTAAGATACCGCTATTTAATAAAATCGATTTTTCTTAATGTCATATGCAAATGACATAATCTTTTTATTGTATCTAGTTTCCAAGAATGAAGCTATATATAGAAATAAATGAAAGAGTAAAGTAAGGAAACTTTTGTATATATTAATCAAATTGTGAACAAACAAACAAACAGGATTACGGATTTATATATATAATAGATGTCAGAATTCCCCACAAAAAATTACTAAAGAGGGGAACTGCAGGAGTACAATTAAATCTGCTTAGAACATATTTCCCCGTAAATTGATATAGAAATAGTTTTCACTCGTTTCAAAATTTTGAAGTTTAAAGCTTTAACAATAAGTATTTGTTTGAAAAAAAATAATTACTTCCTGATTCCTTTTGTAAACAAATTTCTGAATTTTGTTGAATCTGAATAAATTTTTTACAAGTTAAAATATATCTATGTGACAGAAGTTTGGATATTACAGAGAGGACAAACAATGCTTTTAAATTCCTGGGTTAAAAATTAATAAATTAGTAAAATTTCAAGCTAAAAACAATTTTATTAACCTACTTTTTACTATTTTTTTATTTGCCCTGTTATCTGTCTTTGTATATGATTTGAATCTGATTTTTTGTTTTGTTTTTATTTACTTTTGTTTTGTTTTTATTTGCTTGGGGTCATATAAAATTAAATAGGATGAAATTCTGTGTAACATCTTTATATTAAAACTTCTATCTCTTCTTTTCTGCAGCCATCTCTATCTTTTTCTCTTTCTGTTTTACTGTCTTTCTCTGTAACCCTCTCTGGATCTTTTGCCTAACTCGTCCCTCTCATTTGTTTTACTGTGCTGAAACATATACTGGATCTACATTTTTTTAATGTAATACTGTATTCTCATATTTATTGTTTCTGGCCAATAGAACAAAACAATGATATTTTTTAATATAGGTAATTCTATTCCCACTACGCACTTTCACAATAATATGAACAGAAATTATGCTAATGATGAAAATAGTCCAAAGGGATAAACTATTATATTGTAATTCACATTTATTGATAGTGCACATCAGCCAGTTGAACTTCTTTATCTCATACTCACTTGACAAATATCATTCAGTAATATTAATAAAAATGAGTATTTTACAACAAGCAATGTCTGACTCCGTATACTCTTCTAAAAATATATATGAAATAAAGTAATTTTTAGATAATAAATTGTTTCAGATATTTCCTAGATTAACTCCTTAAAGACCCACCCTCTTCTAAAAATACCTATGAAATAAAGTGATTTTCAGATTGAAAACTGACTCCATATATCCCCCACCCCTAAAAATATATATATATATAAAAAAGTGATTTTTAGATTGTGAACTGTTTCAGTCATTTTTGGAACTGACTCTATATACCAGTGCTTTACAACCTTTTTACTGGAAACATTCCACTGGCTCATGGAACCTCTATGCAATAATTTAGTTGTCTTATGCAAAAAACAGCATTAAAATATAAAATGCAATAAAAATACTCATGTTCAAGGCATTGTACATAATTGTTATACATGAAATGAAAATAAAAATTGTACATATTTGAATAGATTACACTTATTCTTATCAAAAACCCAATTGGAAATTTAATCTTGGCGTTTCTTAATCATTTAACCGACCCTGTGGAAATACACAATGAATTCAGAACGGCTTGCTTGGATAAGGTAAAGACTTTTGTTTGAACTAGTAGGGCCCGAAACTCTCAATATAGCCACAGAAGAACAGCTCCTACGGAATATACAACTCATTGCGGTGAAAGGTGCATAGACATAGATTGCATAATACGAGACTGCAAGAAGAGGAGGGTCCCGCACAGTTTTTAACAAAGCTTCAGTCCCAAGTGAGGTTTTGCAATTTTACTGTCCAGTATCCTAACAAGAGCTGCGGATTAACTATAAACTATTCAGAGGACATGGTGGCTGGTCAACTCATAGCTGGACTTGCAAATACAGAATACCAATGCAAGTCATTGACTGAAGCCAATATGTTGACAACAGTGGAATAGAAATTCCACAGATTGGTTAGTCTAGAAAAAATGGATACGTTGACTCCTTATTTGAAAAGCAGCCGAAATGAGCGTTCGCCATTTGGCTCAATGAGGTCTGAGACGGAACCATCTCGGGAGAGGGAGAATCCAGAATCCTTGAAATAAACTGTGTGAAGGGTGTGGGAGGACATCACACCCCAATGAGCTAAAAGAACGAAAGAACTGTCCGGCAAGGGAACTCAGGTGCCATGATTGCAGAATTACTGGACACTTACGTAAAGTGTGTCAAAAACCAGAGAGGTTGACAACGGAGTCAATGTGTGATTCAACATGACACCAGCTTGGTGAATGAAAGAAGATTGAAGAAAATGGAATTTTATTTACCTCTGATACAGCATCCTGTGACCTCTGATCCCGTCCAAGTCACAATGGTTGCGATTGTCTTTTCTCCACGAGTTCTCTACAGGATTCTTCCGCGTCACAGGCCTCGTTTATCGGGTTGATGTGCCGGTTTTCGCTGAAAATAATTAGCTTCTCATGCAGGCAAAAGAAGACAAACTCAGATATCTCTATTCTACTCAATTAATTCAAGCGAAATTTACTAAGTGTGTTCATATATATACAATTGTGCAGTTCGATTTCATATAAAGCACTTAAGTCCCAATAAGTTTTAGTCTCTCAGTAGTGACGGATGGCAGAGAGATAGAGGTGTGGCGACGATCCCTCGGTCTGATTTCGACTTGCTCAAACATGGCTCCGACTCTACTCTGAGATTTTTGGTGCGAGCATTCACTTATATTTCGAGGGAAGGGTTGGATCGGGGTAAGCCACTGGGCCAATCACCGGCAGGTATATAATTTCCGGAGGTATCCCGATTCCTTACACGGCCCAAGAATCTGTGATCACAGCTCAACTCCATTCACATGATTAGAGAGTTTAACACCGTGACCCCAGTCTGGCCTTACTCAGAAACCAGATGTCCTTGAGTTGGGTTTCGCCAGGCCAAGAACGAAATTATATTTCATTCTAGCTTTCAAAATGACATCATTTGTCATTTTTCCCAAGCAATAAAAAGTATATGTCTGTTTTACAAAACATAATAAATTCATAGCTTAACTCCTCCTTTCAGCCAGGTTACCTGCTGCTGCCCGGGCACTCAATAATGCTTAACAGTTAATACCAGCATAGTTGCCCGGCCTTACTCAGTGTTTTGGGAGTCTTAATCTCCCCCCAATGGAGAGCTCTACCGCTCCCAGAGGCAGTCACGTAACATCCCCCCCAGACCCATTGGTTTCTATGCAAATGAATGAGTCTAAGTCATCTGCCTACATCAGCTTCACTCCGTTGCCTTTCCATAGCCATCAATACCAGCTGGATTTCATCTACTGTTTCTCCTTTCCATTGTTGTATCACCTGTTAGAAAAGAGAAGCATATACATAGTCCGAACTCGAGTTCACAACCACCCCACAGATGAGGGTTCTCCACACCAGCTTGTCATGCGAACTATTCCCCTTTTGGGTTCCAAAAGTTCAAAAAGTCAATTCAATAAAGTCAAATTTTTAAAATCAAAAGAAGTTCACAAAGTCTCATTACCTTTGTTTTCACCAAGATTATAATAGATATATAGTGCTTCCTTTTTTTTTTAACCTAATTATAACAGTTCTCTTTTTTTTTTCTTTTTTTTTTTTTTTTTTTAAAGAATCATGCAAGTTGTTCATTCCCCCCCCCAACAATAAAAAAAGATACACAATTATACAGGGTGACCCCCAAAAAACAAAAGCTAAATGGAGGTCGTCTAGAACATATGCTGTAGAACGGAGAAAAAAAGTTGTTTTGATATGATGTTTTGAATATAATGAACTAGTTATGATCAAAGTTTCATTTCATTCAGACAAAACACTAAGAAACGGGGCCTAATTAGAGTTGGGGCCTGTTTTTTTGGTCACCCTGTAATAGTTATTTAGAAAATTTTTCCACAAATTAAGTCACCAGGGTTTTTCCAAACATCCACCATATTTATTTTTTCATACATTTTTTTTTTTTTTTTTTTTTCAATGAAATGAGAAAAGTCACTCACTAAAAATTTTTCACAGTCATTATTAAAGTCAGTTTTTTTTTCATGCATTATGAAAGGTCTCTTTTTCCTTTAACAAGTTACAATGAAAATATTCAACTCAAGCAAAAAATGTCACTCAGTTTTTTTTTCAGTCCAAGTTCATAAAAGTTACTCAAATTTTCTTCAATTAAAAATTCACAAAAGTTACTTGATTTTTTTTTTTAATCAAAAATTTGCAAAAGTTATTCAATTCTTTTTTTCAATTAAAAATTCATGAAAGTTATTTAAAAAATTTGGAAAAGTTACATGAATTTGTAGACTACTGAGCCTCTACTGGGCAATCAGTACCCTCTTTCTACCTGATTAGTCTACCTCCTCTCACCCTCTGACAGTCACGATCAGGATCCTCCTGGGCAGTTCATGAGTCAGCGCCCTGCAAGAATTCCAATAAAACGGAAAAGAATAAAAAAGAGAAAAGAACATTCAAAGTCGTTCTTAATGCATTCGCATCTCGCCTTCTGGAGGGTTCTCGACACGCGTGTGCTTCCCTTGGTTGGGCATCAGGAACTGGGTTTTCTTCAGGTGGGGTCATTTGGGCTGCAGGTGGGTTTGGACCGGAGTTACCCTTGTCATCAGCGTAAACAGCCTCGAGGTGCTTCTCATTATCTTTCAGCCTCATTAGTCCTCTTACATACCATGCCACTGTTGCCACACCATATCATCTGCACTCCCAGGTATAACTGCCCCCTCCCCAATCTTAAGTATAGCCACATCCACGAGTGACAACAGGGCTGTTCCTGCTATTAGATGCTTTCTGGCTGGACCCATAGCCAAAAACCATCGAACGTACTTTACAGCACCCCCTCTCCCCAACGTCCACCCTGAAGTTCAGCCTGTAGGAAAAAACAGAAAAAAAAAATGATTTTGGTTATTAGCCTCCTAGTTCATCATTAAAGTTACCTCGCACGTATTATTCATTTATTTCTTAATCCACTGCCTTGCTATAGCACTTAACACGATTAATGACTCACTTTTCCCCAATTTCTCTGGCTTAATTAACGCTTAAGTCCTCTAGAATTCCTTTCGATTAAAAGTCGAGTATTAAAAAATGCGTAATTTAATATGCCTCGCAAGCACTGATACTCCAAGGAAATTCTGTTACTTGATTGACTCACTTTTCCCCAATTTCTTTGACTTGATAAACGCTTCAGTCTTCCAGAACTCCTTTCAATTAAAAGTCAAGTATTAAAACACGTAATTTAATATGCCTCGCAAGCACTGATACTTTAAGGAAATTCTGTTACTTGATTAATGACTCCAAGTGCAAACACCACACACAGTTATCTACTCACAGTGAAAAGGCCATCTAAAGAAAAATGAAATCACTTTTCAACGTTAAAATGAGTGCATAACAAAAATAACCTTCCAATACTCAGTCCCACTGAAGGAAAAATACTTCCAGACTGAGGAAAAAAAATTCTCTTAGCCTTATTATTAACAGAGTGGCAAGCCTAACTATCTTCCCATAATTGCACAAAGACCCTTTTAAAACCATATATGATCGTCTTTAAAAAAATGTACAGGATTTATCTCCCATAAGAAAAAATTGTTATCTGCCCTAGAATGGCCCAAAATGGGGAATCATTTTATATTAAATTCTAAAACAAGTTTTGTTTATCTTTCATTAAAGTTTTTCAGGGTGTTCACCTGTAATTGCCTAAAAAGGTAGAATCACATATATTGTAGAGGTGGTCAGATAAGGTTCTGTCTATCGCCGGCTTCCATACTCCTTCTTTGCCTATTAGTCAGGCGCAGGGGCACTATCACAAGTGAATTGACAAAACACTTAGTGGTAGATCTTGTTTCTTGTCTAGGGCATTGAATGCCGTTCCCTCACTCCCGACACATCCCACCCCTCATAACTGGGCACTTGGGAGTGCTTGAGTACCACGCATGCCTGTGCAATTAGATTAGGGTGATCTTCTTCTGATGGTAACGGATTGACAGTTCCTGGCTGCTGTTTCCGACTGGTAGTACAGGGGCCCTAACTCTTTGGTAGCGCTTAGAGCGGCTGCTCCATCAACAGTTGTATAGTATCGGGATGTTTGTAGTGCCATGTCACGCATGGAAAGGGACCCTGCACTCATCCCCGATGGGCTTTCCCGAGGCCACAGTCCTAGTTGAAGAAAGGTCAGCAAATGGTCTACTTGTGTTGCATGTCTGATACCCTGCATAACCTCTTGTTCAGCTCCCCCTCACCTAACTGAAACTCTTTAAAACATGATGACAGTACAATCAAAAAATAAGCTTAAACCAGGCCTAGGGACAAACCAATCCAACTCGCCTCCTCCCTTGAGGCTTGCATTCACTAACATCCATGAGCTTAGAACTAATTTTGCTGATGTTGAAGCATTTCTCCTAACAAATACCCCGGATATCTTAGCACTAAGCAAGACTAACCTACACTCCTCCATCCCCTCTAACTACTTTAACATGCCTGGCTATCTCCCACTCTGCCGTAAGGACTTTGGCAGACATATGCACCGACTTGGAGTCTACATTCGTAACACCCTCCCCCTGACTAGAGAAACAAACCTAGAAACGGACGATCAAGCCTTTATGTGCTTTAGACTAAACATACAACACAACATTAGCTACTTTTATTTTCTCTACCGCTCTCCCTCGACCCAGGACTGCACCATAATAAACAAAGTCTCTGACAGCATAGACACAGCACTCTCCCTTCACACTAGCGCACAAGTACATGTATTTGGTGACTTTAATGTTCACCACAAAAACTGGCTTGGATTCTCTACTCACACAGATGCAGCGGGCAGCACAACACATAGTTTTGCTATATCTCACTCCCTATCAAAAATGGTTACATTTCCAACCCGTTTCCCTGACCAGCAAGAACAACAAGCATCACTTCTAGATCTGTTTCTGACTACAGTTCCCGGGGATTGTACAACAAATGCTGACAGCCCACTCGGGAACGCTGAACATGCAGTGATAATGGTAGAAATCGCTCTAAATTATAGATCCAAAACTGAAGAGCCAGTGCTCAAAACAACGAAATATTATAAAAAGGCTGACTGGGAAGCCATCAGAGATCTTATCAGAGATGCCGCATGGGGAAATATTTTTTCTCTTCCTGCTGAACAGTGCGCAAATGAGACCACTGAATGGTTCAAAACAGCAATGGAAGCACATGTTCCCATGCGGAAATTTTATAGCAAGCTGAAACCACTAAAACATGCATCGAAGCACAAAAATTAGGAAACTGTGACTTCTGGAAAATCTACAACAGTGTAGTAAATAATGGGCAATCAACAATTCCCCCGCTAACCAACAATCACGAGGTTGTTTGCTCAGCAACCGACAAGGCTAATATGCTTGCCAGCCGGTTTGCCTCGACCTCTACACTAGACCCTACCAACCATCCCCTACCTGACTTTCCTTTGCGGACAGACGCCACGCTAGACGATCTAAAAATAACCCCTGTTCATGTACACGCTATCATAAAAAACCTTGACACTTCAAAAGCATGTGGAGCCGATCTCATCCCAGCTGTGCTATTAAAAAAGTGCTCAGCCGAAGTAGCTCCAGTTCTCGCCAAACTCTACAACAAATGCCTTAATGAATCATGCTTTCCGGGCTGTTGGAAAACTGCTTCTGTGATACCAATATTCAAGAATTCTGGCGAAAGAACTGACCCATCAAATTATTGCCCCATTAGCCTCCTCCCACTTTTCGCCAAAATATTTGAGACCATAATTAACCATGCTCTAGTCCGGCACCTTACAGACGCTAAACTTCTGACTGACCAACAATATGGATTTAGACAAGCCCGTTCCACAGCTGACATCCTCACTGTAATCTCTGAACGTATATACCATTCACTGGACAAAGCAGGGGAGGGCAGAGCGTTAGCTCTAGATATATCTAAGGCTTTTGACAGGGTATGGCACAAGGGTCTCCTTAGGAAAATTAAATCATACGGTATCACTGGTAGAATACTTAACATAATTAAATCCTTAGAAAAGAGAAAAATCCAGGTTGTCCTCGACGGTCGTACATCTAAACAGTGTGATATAAATGCGGGAGTGCCTCAGGGGTCTATCCTTGGACCTCTATTGTTCCTAATATTTATTAATGACCTCCCCGACAAAACTGCCTCTGAGATGGGTATATATGCTGATGACACTACACTCTATAACAGGCATGACAGGAAAACAAATGAACACATATCTAAAGAAATGGCAAAAACACTAGAGGATGACCTCCAATCTGTAGTGGAATGGGGACATAAATGGATGGTCACATTCAATGCTGCCAAGACTAAACTGGTTTCCTTCAATAATTACAAGAAACCTTCTCTACCACCGATAGCAATGGCCAGTGACTCCCTGTCTGAGAGTACATCTTTCAAACTGCTTGGTCTAACGTTCACAGGAAACATGAGTTGGAACAATTATATTGAAAACATTGCCAGGGCCGCTGCAAAAAAGTTAGGCTCTCTCTAACGTGCTAGAAAACTACTGACACCTGAAAGTATCCTGTACCTCTATAAGGCCACCATTCGCCCATGTATGAAGTATTGTTGTCACATTTGGGCTGGTGCATCTGCTACTAGTCTCTCGCTCCTAGACAAGGTTCAAAAAAGAGTCGCCAATCTGATAGACCCTGAACTGGCTTCTAAGCTTCAGCCTCTGTCCCATCGAGGAAACGTTGCATCCCTCTGCTTGTTCTACAAGTACTTTAATGGTGAATGCTCTGACGAACTGCAGACACTTGTGCCCCCACGACGTAGACACCCTCGACAAACCCGACAGGCAGCTAAATCCCACCCCCACACAGTAGAGATCCATAGATGTAAAAGATCTTTCTACTCCAGTAGTTTCTTCCCCAGAAATGCTAGACTCTGGAATTCCATTTCAAGTTCCTGCTTCCCTAACTGTACTGACATGCAGAAGTTCAAGTGCAACGTGAACCGACATCTTGCTGCCCAAATCCCAACATAGTGCCCCAATAGTTGCTGCCCCTGATAGTAGCCCCCTACACCAAAGTGGCAATGCGCCTTGTTTGGGGTGAAAATGTAATTAAAAAAAAAAAAAAAAAAAAGGAGGTGGGGGGTAACAGGTGTTAATCTACAATAATACCAAAGAAATATTGCAATATATTTATTTTAAAATAGTCCTAGATTTAGATTTCAGTTTTTTATAAATAAAATGCATTACAATTCAATTTTGAGTTCTCTAACTTTTTTTTTTAATGAATACATTTTAAGGAATTGCAGAATTGTGTTCGTTACAACTCTACTTTCAACCGAGTCGTTGTTTGTTTCGTTCACCACACTCTTTTCTTCTACCTCTTCTTTTACACACGTCCGTTCGCTTTAGTGACTAAAAATCGTCTGCCTCCCGCTTTCCTTTCCTCGTTATTTATGGAACCAGGGTACGAAATTCTCCGAGATTCCCCGAGACTTTTTTCCACATAAACGCATGCGGGCGCCATTTTGATTCTCAATTTGTGCTCTGCTTTAACGGTAAGCCACTTCTTTCTCTACACTACCCTCTGATCTCATGATCACGGAGACGGCAGGGGGGTGGCGATCGCCGTCGTCAGGTGCTTCTGCAAAGGGGGACAGTGCTGCTCTCGTCTTCACGCGCGCTCTCATCCACCGTCTGATGACCGGGGAAGGCTCCATCTCCGTGGAGGCTACTGATATCAGAGTCACTGCTTGATAGGGATGGTGCAAACCAAAGCGATGGCCCACTCGTCTCAGAGTCAGAGTCACTCTCATCGTCCACTGGAGGTGGTACATGTGTCGCCAGCCGTATGTCCCTAACGTGACGGGGTACGCCATCAACCTGGACACACTGCTGACTCACCACATCGGTCACTGTGCCCCGTTTATACTTGTCAGTACATCGGTTTCCTGGCGGCTTCACCCAGACAGCATCCCCTTTGGCATATCGATTCCGTTCTATCTCAGTGGCCAAAATTGTATCAGGGTGGATTCCTTTTTCTCGGACATGATACTGATAGATTGCGTTTGCAGGCGCCGTTCCTGGAGAGACGCCGTCCTTTGGCATGAGATTATACAAGTACACAGTTTCTGCGATGGGGCACTGCTTCCTGGCTGCAATTGTTTTGATGCTGCGATGGCTTCTCTCAGCTATACCATTGCCAGACACATAAGCGCATCTAAGCCGTAGCCGCACACCCCATTCTTGTAAGAACTGCCTCATCTGATGGCTGCAAAAGGCTGGGTCGTTGTCCGTCAGCACTTCATCGGGCGCACCTCTTTCACAGAACACGGATGACAGCTGGCAAATAATGTTGCAAGAGTCCTGGCGCCCGAGGAGTCTCCAGACTGCGAAACGTGTAGGCCCACAATCGATGAGGGTAAGGAAGTGGTTGCCACCGTAGTGTGTGATATCCATGCCCACTCTCTGCCACTTACCACTTACTCCCAACTCCCCTTTCTTCCATCGTGCTGGAGCTGGGTCGATGGATTGGCAGGCCTCGCAACTTTCCACCACTCTTCGGATATCTTTTTTTTCTACTCCTGGATCAATCATCTTGACAAAGTACAATGTCCGCTTGATGCCAGGATGTCCACACTGTCGATGAATGTCCATGATGCGCGCTGCATCCACATTACACACAACTGCTGCACATGTGTTTTGCAGATTATCAGAATCTCTCCGAGCACCAGCCAGAAGCCATCGTTGAGGGACTCTTGTCAGAGCATCTGCTCTGTTGAGCGCAGACCTGATCAACACTACGTCCACGGTCAGGTCGTACTCTGTGATGGTGTCGACCAAGGTGGCAAGCCGTCTTCGAATTAACATCTCACTCGATGCTCGTGTCGTCAGCCGTGCTCTTCCACAATGCATCGGTTATCCACCGATGAGTGCATGCCGAGTCAGTCATATGTAGAACCTTGGCTTGCCATTGAAGCGCCAAGTTAACGCCCTTCAATGTTGCATCAAGTTCGGCCAGGTTTATGTGCCTCGAATCATTCTCTGGCCGAAGCCAACAGGCATCTTCAATAATGGAATCATTAACTGCAAGGGCAACTCCAAGGGCCAGTGAACTAGCATCCACCCAGACCGTGAACTCATTCCCGCTGGCGCACCACTTTCCCTGAACGGGGTCATCACTGGTCACCCTGGACACAGTCTCTGTCAGCATGCTCCTTAGGGTGACATCGTGTACTGCATCGTCCCATGCTGACGACACGGCTGTTGCACGTCTTTTTATGGCCGCCACGGCCACCCTGAGTCAACCGCACACAGGGAAATGGCCTACCATCTTTCCACAAAGCGAAAACACTATTCGTCGAGTGATGTTTGATGGGACCTTGGGGACGTGGCTTCCTCTTTCCAGCAAAATCCCTCCTTGCTATTGCGCACATGCAGGCCGAGAACTTTTGCTCCATCCCAAAGACGTTCTGGTTCCTTACATGTCAGTCCAAAGCTCTCAAAGTGCATTCTAACCGATTGCGCTGACATGAGGTTCTCATTGACGAATATATCTTCGATGTATGAGGATGTTGCCTGTTGCACTGCCTCATCTTGCTGCCGGATAGCATGCATGATTGCTGTCATAATGCCTGGTGCTACATTTAGACCGAACCCTAGCCTGGTTAGACAATATCGGGTTCCTCCAATTTCCACAGTCTGAAATGGCCACAATTTCTTCTACATGCGTATTTGCAGATAGGCCCTCTGTAGGTCCAGAGTTGCCACGTTCGATCCCTGCTGTCGCCACTCCCTTAATTTGAGTGCACACACATCAGCTCTTGCCATGCTCATTGAGCTCACGGTAGTCTAGGACGGGGCGAACCTTTTGTTTGGTCTCTTGTACGACGGCCATCAAGGGAATCAGCCCTCACGGGGGGCCAAGCTCATCCTCTGGGTATGGAAGAAGCCAGCCATTGTCGATCCACGTTTGCAGTTCTTCTTCATACTGTTCCCTTAGCCACATGGGTGGGGGATATTCCGATAACCGGTTCCGCAAGGATATTGGTGGCTGATCGTTTGACCACTTCCAAGACGCCGTCCATGCATTCGTGTTTCTATCATACTCTGCATGAAAGTCAGGCTCGTCGAGAGTTATGGCAGCACAAACATGTTCCTCACATCGGGAGAACTGTACCTTGCCGGTTCTGTCCATAGTAATTCCACCCAGTTGTGTAATCAAGTCCATACCCAGGAGTAGGTCGTACCCGAGAAGCTCTCCCTCCACAACCAGGGCTTGCACGGCTACTACAGGCCCATCGTTGATGCTTGCGCGGATAATGCTCACCCCACGCCTACAGTTAGTACCGGAATTCTCTCTGCTTTCCAAGTGGCACAGCATATCTTGCTTAAGAGTCTGGGTGCACCCAGTGTCCACAAGCGCGAGGCGCTCGCTTCCATTAATGTGTATGCTTACAGTGGGTAGCGCCCTGCTCAATGACGATCTGGGGAGAAGACTGGCGCTGTAGCTTCTTCCCCTTGCCCATTTCCCGGACAGGTGCAGGCCAGGTGTCTGCGTTTTTTGCACTTGTAGCACTGCGGCCCGTCAAGTTTCCGAGTTGGTTGACGTGACGAAAGACAATCACGGGCCAAATGGTTGGGTCCTCCACACTTATGGCAGGTTGTAGCTGCGCCCAGGTCCTGCAATCAGACCTGTGATGGTTGTACAGCTGCCGCTTGGTCTATAGTGTTAGGGCTTTTCTTTAGTATTGCTCGTGCCCGCGCCAATACTTCCGATATGTCCATCTCGTCCACTTGGGATGAGGCATGGAGCAGATCTTCCACACTCTTAGGTAATCCTGCAACAAAGGCTCACACCAAGCCTTTGTCTGACATCCCTCCAAAAAGGACCGATAGCTTTTTTAGCTCATCCACCGTTTCCCCGGGATGTAATTTTTGGGCCATGAATTCCTTCCATGCAGTAATTGGATCTAACGCAAATGCTGTAAAAAGGGCGCGCTTGATGCAGGCAAAATCTGTTTTCTTCTCATCAGCCAACTGCTGGTATACTGCATATGCTCCCCCAGTGAGGCGCATTGGGACCACGCATTCCATACGCTTCACCCCACTGAGCTGACATATTAATTCTGCTTTTTCCACCCATTCATGCACTGAGTGATCAGTGCTACTGCCATCAAACAAGGGAATTAGCTTGGGATCAAATCCTGACGTCATGCCGAAATAGCTTGTGTTCGTTACAACTCTACTTTCAATAGAGTCGTTGTTTGTTTCGTTCACCACCCTCTACCTCTTCTTTTACACACGTTCGTTTGCTTTAGTGACTAAAAATCGTCTGTCCTCCCGCTTTCCTTTCCTCGTTATTTATGGAACCAGGGTACGAGATTCCACGAGACTTTTTTTCCACATAAACGCATGCGGGCGCCATCTTGATTCTCAATTTGTGCTCTGCAGGCACAAACGCGCAGCCACTTTAACGGTAAGCCACTACTTTCTCTACAAGAATATTATTTGGAAGCTATTAATTTATACTTTCAGTAGCATATTCTGATTCTGTGCACAACAATACACTTATATAACAATTTTCATTGCTTAATCTTGTGGTTTTATAAAGATATAGCATTTTTATTAAAAAATTAGTAAAAAATGTGACAAAACATCTTGAAGAGGGAAAAATTTCTAAACATCCAAGGCACAAAGTTATAACTTCCTTATATTTACTTGGATTTAAAAAAAACTTTAAAAGATTCTTTCTTAGCTCATCAAGTTCTTTCTATGTATGCCCTTAAGCAATTTCATTTTTTCATATATATTGCTAATTTAACATACCAGAATATCAATATCTTTTTTCTTTTTAACGAAAACACCAAAATCGTTCAAGTTATTTATTATTTCCTTGATAGGAAATTAGACAAATGTCAGGTGTGATTTTTGAAAAGTCAGCACCGATCTACAAAAAATGACTGGGCAGCCTTATTAATATTTTTTGGTAATTAGCAATAGATTAATGCCTCTTCTCAGAGAGAGAAGGTAAATCCTGGTAGGATGGTTTCTTTAGAACTGAACAGAATCATACATTAACCATTTAATCATTTAAACAAAATCTCTTTATTCTTTGTTACCATCAGTGTATTTCTTTGTTTCTTTTTTTATTGTTATATTTGTTTGTTTTTTGTTTTTATTATTCATAATTAGAATTTTTTATTGTTTCAATTTTCTTTTAGAAATTGTGTGAGTATATGTCTTTTTGTTGTTGCTGTGTCTGTGGATTTTTGTCAGATTTTTCAGGACTGATCTGCATATCTGGATACCATCATTGTGATCTTTCCTGCACACATGGCCATATCAAACCAAATGTGTTGCATAGACTGGCCAGTTAGACAGCAACAAAGGAAGAGTTTGTAACATAATGTGGGGTATTAATCTTTAATCTCCCACGGTTTGTTTATAGTCAACTCAGCTAGCTGATTGTCTCTCCGTAGTTGTAGTTGTATGGAAGCAAACCTTTCTGTTTTTCTCTCTCATTTGGTATAATGGCAATAATGTAAAAGAAAAATAATGCAAAAATAATGCAAAAAAAAAAATACTTGAAGCTCAATGATTCATGTTCCTTAATGTTTATACTCTCAAAGTACTCCAGGGTTATACATATATTTTTATGTTTTCTATTTATCTTACTGAAATAGTAAAGTATATAATTGTAATCATTTTTATTTTGTAGGCAATGACTTTATGTATGATATACGAGGAACTACATACAGAGGAAATGTTGATATTACTGAAAATCATACAAGATGTTTAAACTGGCGATCTGTCAGAAAATTACCAAACAATAATCATTCATTCTGGGAGAAAAATTACTGCCGAAATAAAAATTCAACAAGGCCTTGGTGTTTTATATCAAACGGAACATATGAATTTTGTAACATAACCCTTGCAAGTAAGTATCACAGTTCTAAAAATTTTAATCAAATTTCAGTGTATTCTAATGGATTTTCCATTTTTGAAAGAAATTGTATTTTTTTTTCACAAGGGAATTACCACTTGTCAAAGCCTGAAGGCCACTCGAGGATAAGGTTAATGAATGTAAGGTAGTAGTGTAGTAATTGTTAATGGTGTAAGTTGGATAGAATTCTATTATTTAAGGGGACAGTTCAACAAAAACTTGTTTACATTGGATTTGAAGGCTACAATATTGTAGTCATCTAGGAAACAGGCCAGCAGAACAGTGTTCATATATAGAGTGGAGTTGGGGTATATGTCATTTGAAAAATCAGTAATGTACTTATTTTGTTGTAGTTGATTGATTTTTGTTTAATTAATAGTATGTCTATTTAACATTGCAAGCACATGCTGTATTTCCGTGGACATCAGCAATATTACATACCTAATGTGCTTCAACATATCATATCCTTTTTATTTGCTGTCAATTTTTAAAAGAATTACCTTGATGGAAAGAGAATAGAATAAGCATTCCAGTAATGTTAATTTATTTTGCTTTTATGTGGTCAATGCTTTTATGCTCCAAGTTAAAAATGAAAAAAAAAAAAAAAAAAAACGGTAAAAATTGACACCAAAAAGGGAAACTGTTTTTTCAATGTTTACATTTCATATGTTACGTTTGGATAAACATGCACAGAGTCAAATTTGATTGGATATGGCTGAAATTTTACAGGTTATATAAACATAGAAGTCCATCTCTATTGGACTTTGATTTATATTTTTACGGCTCCAGGAAGCAAAGTTACGACCGAGTAAAGTTGATGAAGAATATTTCAAAATTGATAAGGTAAATCTGCATATATCATCCATTTTCATATAGATAATAGTTTCAGAATTATTTTCATGTATAATATGTAAATATTTGATAATTATTAATTGTGCGGAAATTTCTTTACAATGTTATCTTTTATAGAAATTCAAGTCCGCTTAATGGGAAAACTGCTCGCTATGCACTTAATGCGCTGACCAGTGCTAAGCTGGCTAAAGTCAGTGCATTAATGAGTTTCGTTTGTATTCTCGTGAAAATAGAAAACTGTTTTTCTGCTTTCGTTTTACTAGACAACTCATTTTTTATTCTGAGTTTGTCAATTTAAAAAAATTATTTTCAAGTTTTTCAAATTTTATTTCCAAAGAATACCTATCCAAAACTATTTTGTGTTTTAATGTTTAGTACATGCGTTTCTGTTATCATGGTATTTATAACTTCTTACTTGTACTTAAGGTAGAATTGTTTTTTAGTGGTCAAAAAAACACAAATATATAATAAATAAAAGGTACTTGTGCACTTATGCAACCATGCTGAAATAATAATATTATTATTTAGAAACCCATTCTTCACATGGGGAGGGAACAGGGTTTTGTTAATTATTCTGTACTTTCACCTAACAATTTAATAATAAAAAAAAAACATATTGTGAAACTTTAATTTAACTTGAAAATACTATCTGAAATAATATCACAGTAACATAAGTGCATAAACACCGAAATAAATATTACCAGAGGTAAGATGAGTTACTCCTCTACCTAGTTGGATAAGTTTTTAGTGTATTTAGTTAATGTAAAATGTTTGTTTATTTCGAAAAGTAAGTAGTGTCAAGGGTTACACAAGCACAAGAAAAATAGCCACGTGGGATCTCATGTCTGAAATCTCAGCAATGACTAAAAAATATACAAAATACTATTAGAAACTCAACGAATAAATGTCCTTGTGACATTTATTGGGTGGGTTTCTAATAGTATTTTGTATAATGTTTTTTTTTATTTTTAAGCCATTGTCAAGACCATTTATTTAAATTCTTCAACTTTTTATATTAGAAAACTTTATGAAAAAAATTTATAGATAATGTTGTTTAAATATCTTATCTGTTTCATTTATAAAATAAAATAAAATATGTACTTTTCATTAATAATTTCTTCTTTTTTTTATATTTATTTCAATAAATTTTCACAAACAGTATCTCAGTGCGGTAAAATAACAGGAGAGAATTCACAAAATATGGGGGTGGCGGTTAAAACTCATTACAATGAAATTCTCAATCAAACCAACTAATTTTTAGGTTTCACAGAAATAAATGCATAAAAAACATGTGTCAAGGGTTAGGGTTTTAAAATGATGCTGGCACTTGACACGTGTCCGTTCTCGCTGTTTTTAAAATCACTTTTAATAACAAAATATTTGGTTTCCAAACGTAAAAATTAGGCCGTTCAATGAAGAATTTCATTGTGATGCATTTTGTGAATTTTTACCTGGTTTCCACCTTAACATTTTTCTTTAAAATGACTACCTTTTTTAGGTTTTGGGGTATGCTGAAAACGAATATCATATTTAAATTTTCCGCATATAAGTAGCTTTCTGGATATTAATCAATGTCATTTCTTATCTTATTGCTGGTGGCCATCTTAGTTTGCGCATAGTTTCTTGGGATTGTGTTTGTGCACTCACGCGTACCAAGATGGCCACCAATAATAACATAAGAAATGACATTGCTTAATATCCGGAAAACTACTTATTTGCAGAAAATTTAAATGCGATATTCATTTTCAGCATACCCTAAAACCTGCACAAGTAGTCATTTTAAAGAAAAAAGTTAAGGTGGAAACAAGGCAAAAATTTACCGTTTTATTTCTTTGTTTACATAGTTAAATTTTCAATAAAACAACAGAATAGAAATGATAAAAATTACCATCAACTGGTGAATATATAGTTGTAGCTTATTAGGATTCCTGATATTGTAGAAGCTACATTCAAGGTTTCATGTAGAGTACGATTTATTGTTGCATCTCAAAAAACGGGGTATATTTTTGGCCAGATAGAGAGGATTTACAAAATTGAAAATTGGACTGGTCCCAAAATGCATAAGTTCTGGTCGACTATGGGAATTTCTATCTTTTACAGAAATCCAAAATCTATATGAAAAATTTTCTTCAATTTAATTTAATTTATATCTACTCAATTTTTTTCTTTTCTTTGAAGGGAGTAGTAAATACTGCCATGAATGCTCTTTACACATTCAATAGCTACACCACAGATTTAGCTCTCTTTTGGTGGGGAGGCAGGTAAATACCTATTCTCAATAAATTTATATTTAAATACAACTATAATAATTAGTTTTGTTCATGAATACACTCACTGTATGATACCATGTGCCAGTTTGTTTTTTTTTAAATTGAAATTTGTACATCTTAATTTATGGCTTATGGTAAAAAGATACATCAAATTTGACTGCATAATCAGAAAGAGTACACCATTTTACATAAGAGTGCCAAGTTTCATGAGAATAGCTTGAAAAATAAATAAATGGTAGTGAAATTACCAAATTTCTTGAAATGTCCATAATTTAGCCCACGTTTTCTAAAGAAAAATGTCCATGGAAAAGCCTAAATTTTGGCACTTAAAATTCTCATAACTTTTGAACTACTGATGGTATTTGCATAATTCAAGCGGTTTAAGCATCTTTTACACAGCTTTTGTCATGCAAGTTGATAAAATAACAATTATCCAAAAAGAAAAAATCAACTTGTAATGCTAGTCTGTTTGGGTGAGTACTCATTTTTGTTTGAGGTACATCAGCAGCTATAGGATTTGTCTAACTGAATAGGTCTGCTTTCATTTCTTTTTGGTATACAGGCAATAATCATGTATAGGAAACTTCATGCAATAGCAAGACTGATATATTGATGAAAAAAAATTCAACTTATTAGATTACCATTTGATAGATAATCCAAAAATGTTAAGTATATCAGTTTACCCCATACACACAAGCCTATACTCAATAAGGAATCAATATCTTTTCCTTTTTGTGTTGACTTCCATGAAGTCAGTACTATTTTTTTGATGTTCACCTTTGAAAAAATTTTTTGTGGGATTGGTAACTTCAATGTGTCAAACACAACATCCTTCTACAGTATCCAAATATATTTTCCTGATATGATTCACATCTCTCACAGGTAAATTTTGTTCATTTCACTACATATAGAGTATATTCCTGATCCTGATTTTCCCAAAATGATTTGCTATTTTAAACATTCAAAGAAAAAAACAAAACTTTTCTCTGATTTTCTTTTTTGACATTTAATTTTCTTTTCAGTTTTTGAGGAATCTTATAACAATTTGTCGAAGTTCATTTTGATATTTTTTTTTAATGTAGTTTATTGTTGGTGACCTTAGGGCTTCTTCTATACACTTGTAGCCAATCCTGTATAGCATTCTCCATAGTAGTACTCCCACTCTTTTTTGAAGCTCTGTTAAAAGTATCAAAAAATAGCCCTTTTTTTTCATAGAAGCCAATTCACTGTACTCAATGTTGGATAGCACTACCATTTTCTTAAGCCTATCCCATTCTAAGTTGATCTTTTGTCTGAAGGGAATAGAACATTTCCCTTCTTTTTGAAAGTTGGATGTATACTCAGTTTCAACAACCTTTTATTATGTCTATGAAACACACCAGAAAGAACTTGTGCATTATTCTTTTTAATTATTTTTAAAATTTATTTGCAGAATGATTAGTTTTTACTTTTTAACAAGAAGAATTTATCAGTAAATCCCAGTTAAAAATTTTTCCAACTCATTTACATTTAGTAAATTTCTCAGGATATTAGTTTCTGTTTTTTCTTGGAGCATGACTATCATTATCAGTTGGCTTTTGAATTTGATTTGCTCTCTGGTTATGCTCTCTCTCTCTCTTTTTTTTTTTTTCCAATTTTGTTAGTCCTATAAAGTTGGTTTGCCAATTTTCTTTAGTGTGTGAAAATTAATAAATCCGACCATGAGTCCATTGAATTTTTATGTTTCTGTTTAATATTTTAACTTGAGCAAACCTTTTACATTTTCACTTTCATTAGATTTGGTGATTTTGATAAAACTCTTGTTTTATTTTTGTTCGTCAATTCATACTGCCCTACCTAATTGAATTTAAAACATTTTTTTTAATTCATAAAACAGTACATCTGTCTGCAAACAGACTACTTCACTTTTGACTATCAAATTTAACTTGTGAAGTATTTTTTTCTTGTTGCAAGTTTTTCTTATTTGCTAGACTTTTTGTTATCCTTTGAATCCTGATATATGTAAATAAACCATTGGCAGTCTTTGGCTATTTGCTTGAGTGTTAGGTCTGATTCATGTTCCAGTCAAAGACTCTCCTAATTTCATGAGTCTGTATTCAACACCAATCTTTGTGCAAATACAAAACATTTGAAACATTTAAGTCCAATAACTTGAAATCATCACAGTGCTTATTTACTATGATTACAAAAATCATATAGTCATCATTATCCTTTCTTATAAGGTTTCAACACTTCTACCATTTGTAGAAAAAAGATGTTTTTGGACTAAATAATTTCATCACCAATTGTACAGCTTCATTAAATTTTAGCTTGGTTGTCCGAAATAAAACGCAGTTTACAAATTTTGTATATTCCACTGTGCCTAATTTCTTTAGCAGTAACCAAACTTTTTTTGAATCAGTCTAGTTTTCACAGTTATTGAAGCAAAACTAACCTTATTGTCCAGATCACAGTTGAAAGTCTCAATGGTATTTCATTGAGAGAATGCATGTTCATCTGTAACTATTTTGCTACCCACTTGATTATTCAAATAATTTCTGTTGTTTTTGAGTCTTCCTCAAATCTTATTTTGTGCAAGTTATTTCTACAATTCTAATTTTTCTGTTTCAGTCTTTTTCTGTAACTCCAATCTGTCTGTTTCCATTTTTATTTTGGCATTATGCCTGTTTTACATTTTATTTGGATAAATTCTTCTAAATTTGGATCTCATTTTTTGGCTTAAATCTTTTTCTGCACCTCTTAATTTTTCTTTCAATCTTTCTCTGATAAATTGTTTAAAAAAATGCATTTTTTTTTTTCCAAACACCAATTGGACGAAAAGCCTCTGTCACGTAGGGTGCTTTCAACTACGTTGGTGCAAAAAGACAGAATTTTAGTTTTTATGCTCGCAGACTTTGCATGTGTGTAGAAAGGCGAATGTGTGCATAGCTGAAATGATGTTTATACAGTAGCGTGCATGCAACTGGGTTGAGTCGAAGCGTTGACAATCAATTGGCGAGCAAGCACACGTTGCATGCTGCCATTGGTTTAGTTGAGTAGCTCATGCTAGGGTGGCGTAAAATAAATAGACCCTTTAATTGAGGACTTATTTGTAACCCAATAAATGCCTTATATTGTTTTTGTTAATAGTTTGGGATGCTAAAATCAATGCAAAGAAAGAAAAGAAGCAAAATTAAATATTGAAATGAAGAACATTTTAAATTCAAATGCAATCAAAGTGTTTTTAAAAAAGTACACCCAAAAAGTCAACGTTATTAAAGTATTGTTTTTTGTTGTTTTTTACAAATATCTAATTTGGTTATTTGTTTTTAGTTCTGGCAAGTTTTTTGTTTGCAAATATCATTTTGGACGCTAAAACCGAGGCAAAAATCAGAATAGGAAAAGGTTGTTGCTTAAAAAAAATCAATGAAATGTGAATGTAATTAAAGTGTTAAAAAACATAAAGCGAAAAAGTAAACCATTTTTTTTTTTTTTTTTTACTAAGAAGTAGTTCTATCCTAAAAGATGCCCTATTTTGTTTTTGTTAATAACTTTGGACATGAAAATAAGGCCAAAAAAGAACCGTATTGAAATATTGGAATAAAAGAATTTATTTTAAATGTGGATGCAAGTCTGAAAGAGTAAACATAATGATGGGTTTATTTTTTGTTTTTGTTTTTAAATGCAAGGAAAGTTTAAAAGAACATTGAGTTCTCAACTTAGGCTGAAATGGAGCAGTTAAGGAGTTTATGTAATTCGCATGAGGCACTAATGATTTATAATGTATATTAATGTATCAGAAATAGCGGAAACATCCCGTCACTAATACCATTTTGAATATTAAAGAATTTAGCACTGAATCGTTCGTTAATTGGAAACTATGAAACAATGGATTAATGGAATTTAAGTGTTCAACCAATGAAATAGCTGGAAAATTAAGGAACAAATGATTAAGGGAGGCTTTATTATGTTATTAGATAATTATGTGTATTAAAGAGGGAAAAATGTGAGTAGCTGAAAATAGACTAATAACTGATGCTGACTCTAAAGTGAATACTATGAAATACTTGCCCCCCCCCCGGTCTTAACTGGGATAGTCACAGTAGAAAATATTTAGTTAGTTTCCTCTGACTATGGTTCTCTAGGACTTGTTTTGAATATTTATTCTTTTCGAAAATAATGTAGCCATTTGTGATAGTGAATAAAATTAAATGAAAATAACTGGAAAATATGCATAAAGTACTGAAAGGTAGTGTGACCCTTTTCGATTTATGTGTGGAGGCAGCATTTGTAAAGTTATACTGTCATTTCATAAAGGGGGGAAAATCTTATTTTATTAAGTTTAGAGATATGTATATTATTAAGTATATATTCTGATAACAGAATCGCTCTAATTAAACATTTAAGAACATTTTCGATATTCATAACTTCAACTGGTGCTATCAAATCAGGCTATCTGAAGATACTGACTTTCCTAAAATGCACCAAACGTTGATGTTATTGCTTTTTCCTTTCTTGGCATTTTTCTTAAAATCTCCAAAAAGCAAAATAGGAAAAAAGATGCTTAGTGTTTCACCAAACCTTCTATCCTTGTGGTGTCAGAGTACTTGACATTTTCCACAAAAAGCTCTGAGGTGGGTAGGAAGCTAGAGTGATGAAAAAAAAAAAAATTACACATGGATCAAACTTTACTCTGACATCTTCAACTCAGAAAATGAAAAAATATAGAACTCCAAAATAACCATTTTTTTCTAAGAATTTCCCAAGGTTCCTAGTAATTGAATTACTAGAAAGAAAAAAAAAGTGACTTATCTCCATTCTTAATTGAAAAGTTTTAACGAGCAAGAGCAACTCAAAGGCAATTTATAAAAAAAAAACTAAGAAAAAGAAACTTTCTTGATGAAGTAAACAACAAAGATATCCAAAATCTATGAATAATAAAACAAAAGAAACAACAAAACCAAACACAAAGGGAAAAACAGGCCTGAAACACAAAGAAAATACCATCAACTAAAGTACTAGATGTAAAGAAAAAGGTAACCAAAGAAAAAAAAAACATTAAAGAACCTTCCGAAAAAACAAAAAGTTGTTCTACTAAGTGAAACAGATTCCAAATCCTCTAAAAAGCAGAAACTGAAAACATCATGACTCAGACCAACGAAATTATAAGCAAGAGAAAAAAAAAACAGATTTGAATGCAAACTAACAATACTACAAGCAAAACTCAATTGCTCTTATCTAAGAACCTAAACTCCAACAAGAGATAAAACTTATTTCCTCAAAGATGGAGATATAAGAAAGATAAAGAAAGCCCAGAAAATCTTAAAAACCAAAGAAAATATTTAAAACATAAAATAAGTTTTACAGATTACAATAAAAAAAAAAAAAAAAAAAAAAACGAACGTGGCTTTTCAAATGAATAACACAAATATTCTGTAATGGAATTGCCAACGACAACTATGAAGAAATATCTGATGATAAACAATAACCTAAATATAGCTTACCTTTAAGAAACATACTTCAAGGAATCTGACACTATATCTTTGAAAAGATACATGTACAACAAAATCAATAAGTCAATGGCAAGTAATAGATCAATAGGTGGCTCTTCAATCATCAATATGTTATGAGCTACTTCAAATAAACACCCATCCACCTATATATAATAGTAGTAAAAGCTTCACTGCACAATAACAATATGCTCAATATACATCCTTCCAAAATATAAAATTAAAAAAGATCACTTAAACAATTTGATAAACTAATTTCAAACAACCTTTCTATTATGAAACTTATTTATAGTGAAATCTGGAGATGTAACAAATACAATCCAACAGGTAAAATCCCACCCCCACACTGTAGAGATCCCTAGATGTAAAAGATCTTTCTACTCTAGTAGTTTCTTCCCCAGAACAGCTAGACTTTGGAATTCCATTCCAGGTCACTGCTTCCCCAACTGTACTGACATGCATAAGTTCAAGTGCAACGTGAACCAACATCTCGCTGCCCTAATCCCTACATAGTACCCCAGTAGATGTTTCCCCTGATAGTAGCCCCCTACACCAAAGTGGCAATGTGCCTTGTTTGGGGTGAAAATGTAATAAAACAAAAAAAACAAAAAAAATCATAGGAAGCATACTTAGAACAATAGGTCTGTGTATGTTAAATAATAATCCATACACTTATATATACCAAGGAAACCCAGGAACAAGTTCAATGTCAGCCAAAAACCTATCAATTCATTCTCTATCCATCCTCCTGAACTTGAAGCCATGATGACAGATATGGAAGTGATCATGCACCTAAATTACACATAAATCACACATAAATTCATAGATACAAATAAACCAATAACAGAAGACAACAGAAACAATCCCCAAATCTTCAACAACCTCACATACAAAACAAAATCCTGGTTTAACATAAAGAAGCCATAAAAAACAGGAAAAAGTGAGAAGAATGTTTGAAACCAACCCTACTACAATCAGTCTACAAATATATTGACAAACTAGTGTGAACATAATTATTAAAAAAGGCAAGGAAGAAAACTGGAAACTTTTTCCTCCAAGATAAACACAAACGCACAATAAAGAAAGTCTGTAATATGGCTAGGAAAATGCATGGAAAAATGATTACATCAAAATTGTACTTATAAAAAGTAAAGAAAAATGTACAGAAATGGATGGTATTGCCAACCTACTGATTCAATTTGAAAACCATTCCTTAAGCAAACAGCGTGATCATACATTTAAAACATTTAGGAACATTGCTGAAAGGCAAAAACTAAATTTCACATCAGACAATACATTAAATTATAATTTTCCATTTGTAAAATTTCAGGGGAGGATTTTTGTCTTTTGCGTGTATATCTTATGTGTGTCTCTTTGTCTGTATCTATGTATGTAATCATGATACATCTAGTGTGTGTGCATATACATACGCGATAAAGTCCTTTTCTGTTACCTTGGTCATTTCTGAGATTGATTCTTCCTGTCACGGGTTGATGAGCTGTAAAGAACATCCAACGCCGATTTTCTGGCATGGATTACTTTATTTTGTCTACGAATAAACTGGGGGACTCGTTTTTCATTATTTAAGCTAAGTCCAATCAATTTATTTTTTTACATGGTTTTCATGTTTAGTTTTACCAGTTTTTTCTGTTACATTTTTACCCCAAACAAGGCACATTGTCACTTTGATGTACTGGGCTGCTATCAGGGACCTAAGTTGCAGGGGTACTATGTAGAGAGTTTAGCAGCAAGGTGTCTGTTCACATTATGCTTGAACTTCTGCATGTCAGTACAGTTGGGGAAGCAAGAACCCAGAAGAGAATTCCAAAGTCTAGCAATTTGGGGGAAGAAACTATTAGAGGCTTTCTTACCTTTAGGGATCTTTACTGTGTAGGGGTGGGACTTTGCTGCTTGTTGAGTTTGTCAGGGGTATTTTCGTCGAGGAGGTACAAGGGTTTGTAATTCGTCAGAGCATCCACCATTAAAATACTTGTAGAACAGGCAGAGGGATGTAACATTTCATCAATAGGACAGGGGCTGAACTTTACATGAAAGTTCAAGACCTATTAGGTTGGCGACTCTCTTTTGAACCCTGTCCAGGAGTGAGAGACTAGTAGCAGATGCACCAGCCCAAATGTGATAGCAGTACTCCATACATGGGAAAATGGTGGCACAGGTACAGGATACTTTCAGGCGTTAGTAACTTTCTAACACGGTAGAGAGAGCCCACCTTCTTTGCAGCAGCCTTGGCAATGATCTCAATGTTCCCTGTGAACATTAAGCCGACGAGTTTGAAGGAAGTACTTTCAGGTAATGTATCTTTAGCCATAGCTATTAGTGGTTGGTAAGGTTTCATGTAATTATTAAAGGAAACGAGCTTTGTCTTGGCAGCTTTGAACGTTACCATCCATTTTTGACTCCATTCCACTACAGACTGAATGCCATTATCTTAGATATGTGCTCATTAGTTTTCTCCACGTGCCTGCTCTAGAGCGTGGTGTCGTCAGCAAATATACCCATCTCAAAGACAATTTTATCAGGTCAGTCATTTATGAATATCAGAAATAATAAAGGACCAAGGATCGATTCCTGAGGTATACCCGCATTTATGTCATATTAGCGAGGGATACCCGGCGTTGCCCGGGTGTTTTTCGGGGTATGTGAAAAAAAACAGGTGCCCGTTAAAAAAAAAACGAAGCTTTTACGATGCGCAGTTGGAAAATAGTAAAGTGTGAAGAAAAAAAAAACAGGTGCTCGTTTTTGATTGACGTGACGGCGATAGATATTCAGCAGTCAGAATTTTGTGCAGGACAGTTTTTAATGAGGTCAATAAATCGGTTTGTTTGTTTTCAAAAACCCGCTCCCCCGTCTGATATGACGAAGTCGACAAACGTTCACTGGCTCTGGGCCTGTTATTAGAGTCGAGTTTCGCTTTTTTTATAACGAAAACCGAATGTAACGCGTGCCGATGCGGGAAATGTGGAATAATTAACGTTTGAAAGTCAATAAAATTAAATAGACAGGCGAACTCTGAGATATTACAATTTATAGATGATATAAAAAGTTTTAAGAAGTTGTGAAGCGAGCAAGCGCTTCTCTGAAAGAAGCCTTTTGTGGACATCGAGGAAAAGCGTACATACATACACACATAGATTTTCGCTTTTATATATATAGATTGTTTGGACGTATGTCCATCGAGGACAACCTGGACTCTTCTCTCATTTAAGAAGGATTTGTGTTAAGCATTTGTCCAGTAATACCATAGGATTTTATTTTCATGAGAAGACCATCGTGCCATACCCTGTCAAAAACCTTAAATATATCTAGGGCTTCTGCCCTCCCTTCCTCTGCCTTATCTAGTGCTTGGTATATATGTTCAGAAATTACAGTTAGAATATCTGAAGTAGAATGGGCTTGTCTAAATCCAAATTGAGTGTCAGACAGAAGTTTAGCAGCTGTAAAGTGGTGGACTAGAGCTTGATTAATTATGGACTCAAATATTTTGACAAAAAGAGAAAGGAGGCTAATTGAGTGGGAATTTAATGGGTCAGTTCCAGTGGTGGCTCGTGCCTGGAGCTGTGGAACTGCAGCACCCCCAATCATTTCTACTCAATATTATCGATACACGGTAAAAATAATATGTTTATTTTCTCCTTTCTATGTAATAATATATCATATTAATATGTATATATATATATATATATATATATATATATATAATCCTGAAGCTTAATGTCGATAACTGTCCCCATATTCATATAAGTATAAAAGTAAAACTTTGCTTGGAGCTGTGAAATTCACAGTTACACATTCTTAGCCAAGTTCGCTTATACGCATGCCCGCTTCAGACGGCGAATGAAAGCTAATTTGGAACTGTCGTTTTCGCAGTTCCAAACGCTCGTGAAAACCGGTGTTTGCGTGTTTTCGCTTATATTATTATTTTTTTTTAAAAGGCTTGTTTACAAATGTTTTGTTTTTATTATTATTAAAAAGTGTAACGTGTTCTTGTAAATAAATCTCCACCTTAAAAAAAATTCTCACACTTTTAAATGCGATTCAAGCAGACAAAAATATACAATATGCGAACTTTTTTTTTTTTTAATTAAGTGTTCGGGCTTTTTACCCGTAAAGCTACCAACGTGACTAATGTTATTTTTTCACATACGGCTTACTTTGTTTGTGTTTTTATGTAGTTTGAAATCTATTTATTTTGTGGTAGTTAAACTTTACAGAATAAAAAATATTTACATTTTTTTCTATACAAAAGCGAAGAAAATTTTATTTTTTAAATACATTTTAGATAAAAAATGTTTTTAAATGTTGCTCATAGTACAAACATGTAAACTTTTTTATTCTATATTTTATTTACAAAGTAAGTTTAGTTATAAACACATTTTTAAATTTTAAATAAAACTGTTATCCAATAAAACCATTTTTAAATGGTAAACTCCTAACTTTACCATCGTGTGCAAGCAAGTAAATTTCAAAGATTTTGTTTTTATGAAAAAATAAATTATTAAAAAATTGTAAATAAAATGTATTTAAAAAAATGTTTTTCGTTTGTTTGCCTGCGAAAAAGCCCATAAAATTTATTTAATCTGTAAAGTTTAAAAGAAATATATTTGTATATTTTTTTTATTACTCTGTAAAGTGTACACAATTTAAAATAGTATTTTTTTATTAAAATGTTTTTGCGTATTATCCCTTTTTCGACGGCTTATAATGGCAAAGTTAAAAAATATTTGTATTAAAAAAAGACAATTTTAATGGCAAGCTTATTTTGTTATACGCCTATTTTTAATTAACAACAAGCTTTTTATAAATAAAAACGTTTTTAAATAGTAAAACTTTTTTCGTTAATAAAAATCTGTTATCTAAAAGTTATAAAAGTACGATTCAACTCAGTTAGAACTTCCGGTTCAGTTGAATCGCAAAAAGAGGATCACGTAAACATTGTATTCCTTCTACCCTAATTAATATTCTACTAATAGACTGCCTACTACTTACCTTTCCCAACACAATTGATATAAAAAGAATTTAACCATGGCCTCCTTGCATCCCCAAGAAATAACTTCTGTGACGGTAAGTGAACTTCAACAGATTGAGTTTTCACAGCTGCCTCTCCATGATAAAGTTGAAATTAAGAAAAGAGGCCGTTCAACGCCTGATATTCAAATATCTCAGCCAGGCATTAGCAACAACAAAGTGTATATTCGTAGCTTTAATTCTTACTGGTACCAACGGAAAAGTTGGCTTTGCGGCTGTGAACTAAAAAAGGCATTGTTCTGCTTTCCTTGTTTGTTGTTTGGGGGTGATGTAACGTGGACAAAAGATGGTTTCAGAACTATTAGCAAAATGAAAGATAGAACTGAAAAGCATGAGAAGTCAAAGAAGCACGTTGGCAATATAGTTTCCCTATCAATTTTGGGGACCGTAAATATTAAAGAAAAACTTAGTGAGGCCTACAGACTTTCAATCAATCATCATAACATGAATGTTAAGAAGAACCGTGAAATTTTATCTAAAATAATAGATTGTATTTTCTTTTGTGGGAACTTTGAAACTCCCTTACGAGGACATGATGAAAAAGATGATTCAGTAAATCCAGGTGTATTTAGAGGATTAGTAAATTTTGCATCTAAATTAGATCCAGATTTAAAGAATCACTTAGAAACCAGTAGTGTCTTCAAAGGTGGTTCCAAGACCATTCAGAATGACATACTTGACTGTCTTTTACAAATATACCGTGATGAAATAAGGGCAGAAATTAGCAAAGCTTCCTTTGTAGCTGTCATGGCTGACGATACAACAGATGTGTCTGAACATATACAAATGATCATTGTTTTACGGTACGTCTTGGATGAAAAAATACTTGAACGCTTTTGGGGATTCTTTATTCCAGAAAACCAAACCGCTGATGGAATATCAAAATGTATTCTACAACAATTGGATATAATCCTTCAAGGGAATCGCCAAAAACTGATAGCTCAGACATTTGATGGTGCAAATGACATGAAAGGCAAAAAAGCTGGTGTTCGGGCGAAAATATAAGCAGTTTATAGTAATGCGCATTTCACTCACTGTTATGCGCATCAACTTAATTTAATAATGAGGAATGCAGCAAGCATTACACGAAATGCTAGAATATTTATCTCTAACATTTTGGCTATTCCGACTTTCTTTTCTAGATCACCACAGCGTCTGTCCATTCTCAAGAAGCATCTGGATGTAAGCATTCCACGTCCATCCGCCACAAGGTGGAACTTTAACATACGGACGATAAATAGAGTTCATGAAAATGTTCAAGCATTAAAAAACTGTCTCACTGAAATTCAGTCAACATCATATGTAGATGAGACCGTTGCAGAAGCGACAGGAATTCTGAAATATTTGAACGATGAAAATTTCATATTTTGGTTAGAGCTATTTCATCAAATTATGTCTCATGTTGAAATTATTTATAATCAAATGCAATCTCAGGAAATTAGCATATATAACGTCAATGAATACATAGCAAATTGCTATTTTAGAGATAAGAAACTCCAAATACTGTGAAAATCCTTCACAAACACTCAAGGCCGAAGCTAAAGAACTGTGTGACTATATATCTGTTGATATAACGGACATATATTCTTCAACTAAACATTTAATACTTGCTAAATTGTTTAACAAGAAAAGCTTTGCTAGTTTTAAGAAAGAACTACCTACAGAAGAGATATCCTTGACAACTGAAGTATATCCCATGATTGACAAAGAAAAGTTTGAAACTGAGCTAGAAATATTTTATAGTAGGTCAGATATCCATGAGTATTGCAAAGTAATTGATCTCCTGAAATTTATTTTGGAAAACAATTTAAATGATGTTCTTAGTGAAATCACAAAACTCATAAAAATTATCTTGACAATTCCCATGACTACATCAGAGGCAGAACGTTGTTTTTCAACTCTGAAAAGAATAAAAACTTTTCTAAGGAGCACCATGGGTTGCGAAAGACTAAATGCACTTGCAGTGCTTTCAATTGAAAAAAAGTTATTCAGCAGTCATTCAGAAGTTAATGAGAAAATTATCAATCTTTTCTCACAAATTAAATCAAGAAGAATGGAATTTACTTTCAAGTAAATATAATAAGTAAGATATTCCAAATATTTACATCTATTTAGAATTCCTTTAAGTTATTGTATTTTTATACGTGTGCATACGTATAAATTATGTATATTTTTTATGTTTGTTTTATTTTTACACAATATTAAAACAATACGCATTTTGTTTTTAAACAGCACCCCCACTAATCTTAGGCACGAGCCGCCACTGGTCAGTTCTTTCGCCAGAGGTTTTGTAAACTCGTACCACAGAAGCAGTTTTTCAGCAGTCAGGAAAGCAAAATTCGTTAAGGCATTTGTTAAATAGTTTAGAGAGAATTGGAACAACCTCAGTGGAGCATTTTTTTAACAGCACAGCCGGGATGAGATCAGGTCCACATGCTTTTGAGGTGTGTAGGTTTTTTATGATATCATGTACTTGAGAAAGGGTTATTTTCAGATTATCTTGTGTAGTTTCTGTCTGCAGAGGAAAATCAGGGAGGGAATGGTTTGCTGGGTTCAAGGTAGAGTTTGAGGCTGTAGCAAAATGTAGTTGGCAAAAATCAGGAACAAAAAATAGTCAGTTTCGCCCTGCACCGCCCACCTCTAGAAGTAAGGGATTTCTTGGCTGTAATAACCGTAGAGAAAGAAGACAAAAAAAAAAAAAAAAAAAAAAAAAAAAAAAAAAAAAAAAAGGCAGAAGAAAACTCCTGGTTATAATGCATAATCGCGTGAGAGCAGACGCGATTCTGCAAGAATTGCATGGGGTCAACGCCAATAAAAACCCATGGATGCCATCTTGGAACTCTCTCTTCTGCTAAGCCTGCTACACATCAGACATATCCGAGGTAAGCTCTTTATTTCCCCCCGTTTCGGTGATTGCTAATTCTGCTACCCCCCCTCCCTTGATCTCATGATCACAAACAGGGCAGAGGGCTGTCGTCTTTGTCGGGTACTTCTTTGAAGAACTGGGGCAGCACTTCCTCATTACCACCGTTATTGCCACCAGTCTGTTCCATAGGCGGTGTTTCACAATCAGGACAGGGGGGCAGTATCCGTCTTTGTCGGGTGGCTCAAAATCCTCTCCGTCGTCCTGCATCATATTCTCTGTCCTTTTAGAAGACATTGTGCTGTCTGAGTCTTCCTCTTCCTCCGATGTAACAACATAATGGCGAGGGCGCAGATCCTTCATGTGGCGAGGCACACTGTCCACCAAAATCGATTGAGGACTGATTACCTTGGTCACCTCACCCTTGCCGAACCTCGTGGTACATCGATTTTGCTGTCTTTTGACCCACACGTGATCTCCAACCTGGTAAGAGCTGTCTTTGGTACCTGGGGATGCAGCTGCGAGAGGGTCTCTTTACTCGAACTTCATATCGATAAATCCTGTTGGCAGGCGCAGTGAAGGGAGATGTCTCATCTCTTGGTAGACAGCCTCCTGTATGGGACAGTGCATTCTAGCCACTATTCGTTTCACTGTACGGTGACATTGCTCCGCTATACCGTTCCTGGCTGGAGCATATGCACAACGGAATCGCAAATGAACTCCCCATTTATATGCAAATGCTTGGAACACGTTGCTGCAGAAAGCCATGTCATTGTCTAAAAGGATTTCATGCGACGAGCCACGTTCGAGGAACACTGCCTCCAACTGATGAATTACGCTTGCCGAGTCCTGCCTCGCTATTTTCCTCCAAATGGAGAAATGCAATTGACCACAGTCTGTTGGAGTTAAAAAATGGAAGGTGTCATAATGCGTGATATCCATTCCAATTCGCTGCCAATTCTCGTTCACTTCCAGCTTTCCCTTTTCCTACTTGATCGGTTGCTTTTGTCATGGTTGGGCAACTTCTTCTGACAAAGTAGGTAGTGTGCCGCACCTCCGGATGTCCACTACCTTTGTGAATAGCCATGCTCATCCAGCTCGTCTGTGTGAACCGCACCTATCACCAGGTCAAGCCCGTTTTTCTTTTTTATCACCTCAAACCACCGCTGTGGTACACGTGTCAATCAGTCAGCAATGTTTCGTGCTGATGGAACCAGCGTCACGTCCACTGTCAGCCCGTACTCTTTCACAAGCTCCTTGAGAGTGCTTAGTCGCCTCCTAATAAGCATCTCGCTTTCTGCTTTACTGCGTACTTACGCCTCTCCAGTTAGCGTGTCCGAGACCCAACGGTATACACAGACAGAATCTGTCTATATGTGTAGCACCTTGCTCTGCCACTGAAGAGCCAAATTGATGCCTTTCAATACAGCATCCAGTTCGGCTAAGTTGAAGTCATCTTCAGGCTGCAGCTAACATGCATCTTCCAACACAGTTTCACGCATCTCCAAGGCTGCACAAATTGTTAGGGGGCTAGCATCAGCCCATACATTCAGCTCTTTGCCATCCACACACCAATTTCCCCGGGCCGGATCATCCTGCTGCACAGATTCTAACATCATACGATGCAGTACGGCGTCCCTCACTTCATCATCCCAGCCCTTTGTTACCGAACTTACTCTCCTTCTGAGAATTCCATACGCCACACGAAGCAAACCTCACACCGGAAAGTGCCCAACAAGTCAACCACACAGGGAGAACATTGTTCATCGCGTAACAATGCTGGGAGCCTCTGGAATTGCATTTCCTAGCTTCCAGCGCAGTTCACTGCATTCCATCCCAACCGCTAATCCCAGCACCTGGGCACCGTCCTTCAACCGCTCTGGGTTCTTACACTCCAACTCGAACTGCGCTAGGTGTTCTCTTACATGGGTCGCAGGCACCACGTCTTCATTGACAAAAATATCATCAATGTAACCAGATGCTGCATGGCCTACAACTTCTTCCTGGGATAATACTTCGCTGACAATTGCTCTCATTATCAGGAGAGCCACATTCAAGCCAACCCCCAGACGGGTCAGACAGCATTTTTTCTCATCGATTTCCACAGTCTGGTATGGCCACAGTGTCTCATGGACCCGTACTTGTAGGTATGCTCTCCTGAGGTTCAGTAGAGACACGTTAGCACCTTTTTGTCTCCATTTTGCGCAGCTTAGCCACACAAACATCTGTATTGGCCGTAAACGCGTCTACATAATGATTTAGCTCTCGGTAGTCCATCACTGGGCGCAATTTGGCTTTGTTCTGCTGTATCACATCCGCTCAGCCCGCAACACAGACGTATCTGAGGTAAACTTTTTATTTCCCCCCATCGCAGTGGGCTAAATGACCGATTTGGGGAAAATTCGTTTTTGATATAAATGGACTAGGAACAGTTGTTATTATAGTAAAATTTGACAAGGAATCCATTTTTTAGGTCTATTTCAAGCATAGAACAACAGAAATCAAAATATAGCTATTTTCATGACCCCAGGTCTAAGATTGACATGCCGATAATTTTCAGTTTTTTTCTGAAGAATGTACACATAATTACATAATTTCATGGTAGCAGCACCACTTGATGACCAGCCAACACACCCTATTGTGCAGCCATTTTGCAATCCGATTGTGTGTTCTTTACTCAGTAATTTACTAATACTTTTTTCCTGCCACTACAGAAATTGATGGACATTCCAAATTTGTTTCTGTGTTTGGGATTTGCAAGCAGTGTGCTTGCTATGCTTGCTTGTTTTGTGTTTAGTGTATTTTAGAGGTAAAAACCTGCATGTGCTTGGAAACATCTTTTGGTCATAACGCTTTTCTTTCAACATTACCAATTTGAGTCACTAGAATTAGGAGAGTGGGCCCGCCAGGTGGGGAGGGGCAATTTGATTATCGTTTATGCACTCTCAGCATTTCTAGTTTTTCGGGCTAAGATTGAGTTCCATAAGTTTTACGGGCTAAGATTGAGTTCCATAAGTTTTTCAGGCTAAGATTGAGTTCCATAAGTTTTTCAGGCTAAGATTGAGTTCCATAAGGTGCTTAAAGATGTAATTCTATGGTGATATGCCACCTCTATGGAAATTTCACTGTACATTTATAAGCTCTTAATTAGGATATTTACATTGACATATAAATAGAAAGTTTGGTAGCACTCGGGAGAAAGCAAATTTATAATCCAGATGAAGTGTGCATGTGTAACATATTGTGTTATTTTTCATTTTAGCGTAGAAATTATGAAAGATGGCTGTGTCTGTTACTGAATTGGATGTATACAAGATATTGATCGAGGAAGACCAAAAATTTAAAGCCAAGACTGATCTAAAGACTCGTTGAACTCGTCCAGTTATTATACAATGTTGAGTTGACTGCTGCTCAATGAGATTTACTGAAACCATGTTTAAAGAACTACCATACAAGGAAGAAATGTCAATTCCACGATCACCACATTAAGATAGATTGGAAAGAATTTGCTGGTTTCATGAAAGAGGAGACTGTATTGTCAATTCCATCATATGAGGATCAGGGGAAGAGCAATAAGAGGGAGTCATTAGATGAGTTTCAAAGCAGGAAAAAGCTGAAAACTGAAACTGATGATCTGTGGAAGCAAGTGCAGACATTAACAAAAGAGAAAGATGTCACTGAATCTAGAGTTTTGGGGTTTCTGTTGACTAGATGTACTGATAAAAAGGACGTTAGGGATTTGGGTAAAGATACAAGCAGTAAAAATTTCTCTGTAGAAACAGCTCTTGCAGTTTACACCGATTGTCGCCTTGGTAGAGAGACATACACTAACCTCAAACGTGTTTTGAAGTCTGGAGGTTTCAACATTCTCCCAGCATGGAAACATCTGCATCAAGTCCAGTATGAAATTACTCCTGCTATAACCAACCTCCCACAACCACATGTTGGTGTGCACTTCAAACTTCTACCTGCTTTGAGTCTGACTGCAAATCGCATCTTGGAAAATTTGACAGAAGTTGATTCTTTCGATGTTTTGTTCATTGGAGCTCAAGCGCGACAATGGAGTTGCAGTTTGGACACAAAGTATGCCAAATACACTCAAGACACAACGTGCTTTGATGATTCAGACTGGTAAGGAAACTTCACTGTCCTTGCAGTCTCAAGCGATATTTAATGAGGATATTGGAACAGCAAAGGATGATGGCTTTGTTTTGAATGTGAAGTCAAAACGGATCAAAGTCAAGGCAACATGTGCATCCTACATGATGGATCGCAAGGCATCCAATTTATACCTGGGGCTTGGTAGTGCATACTGCGACCTGTGCAAATTCACAAAAACTGACCTCTTTGATCAACTGCTCATTCAGTCAGGGATTGAAATTACGAGAAGTGTTGAAAATCTTCACAATATTTTCAATGAATTAAAGTCCGATGATGGCACAATTTGTAAGCAGAGGAATGACTACCAAATTCGCACTGGCATTACAACTAGCCCAATTGCTGCAAGCGAAGCTCACTCAATACAGGTATTGCATGCTTTGCTCAGATGCACTGATATGTTCATGCAATGCATAGTTCATATTCATGCTGGTGTATTTGAATGGACTGGGGCTAAGGTAAACAGCAATCTGCTCCTCAAAATGTTGAATGAGGAACTGCAGCCGTTGCTTCTTCTAAATTTGGGAGAAATTCAATGGGACTTTGATGATTCGACTGGGCAGAGTGGCAGTAATACAGCTAGAAAATTGTTGCATTGTAGCACTACTCGTTCCAGTATGATATGAACTTTACCTGATTGCTACCAACATCGAATGTTGGAGTTTGGCATGAAATTATTAGTAATTTTGTGAATCATGAGCTCAAAGAAAAAGATCAACATTGAGGCATACAAGCAGTTTTGTATTGATCTGAATATTTTTCTCTTGAGTGAGTTTCCAAGAGAGATTAATAGCAATTTACCTGGTCCTTGGATTAGCATCACACCATCACTTCATAAAGGTTTGGCACATTCTTGGGAGTTGAGGGCTTTGGTTTGGGATCCCTGGACGAATCTGATTTAGAGGGGAATAACAAGATTCTCTGTGGTATTCGAACCAAACTCTCAAGGAAAATCAGTCAACAGAATAACTTTGAGGATACCCTCAACAGATTATGGCTAGAATCTGATCCAATTGTTAATTTCGAGAGAGCAAAAGGAAAGGCCTACTGCAAAGAGTTTCAAGTGAGAGGGCACTCAACACGCTATTGTCCAGAGCGCCATATCAAAGAAGGACCTCTTGCTCTAGAAGAAGCACTTTTTCAGTCTTTACTTAAATAAAAACATGGATTTATAAGACCTTGTTCAGTTTTTTTACTTGCAATAAAACTGTACATCGATGTTTGTTTTTTTTTTATCATCCTATCTTTATGTCTGGATGTATTTCAAATGTTCAAACATGTTTCTCTAGTTATGTGAATAGAGGGCAATACTCTGCATAGAGATTTATTGTATTTGTGTTTTAGGCCAATGTTTCAGTTAGGGAACTTGTTAAATTTGCGTAAAACCGTATATACAGTTAAGCAGTGTATTGCAAAGGCAATCATCAGGGATTAGATGTTTATTCATGATTTTTTGCAGCTGTAACTTAATTTTTTAATTTTTTTTACCCAAAATCCAACAAAAGTCATAACTTTTTAGTATTTCTGAAGTCATTTACAGCTGATTTTGAAAGGAAAAAGGTTATAGAGGGTGCCTAACTGCTAGTTTACCATTTGCAAAACAAAAGAAATGAAAACAGGTGATCATTGAGCTTCGTTGATATGGATGAATATTCGCGAAAATGATGAAATTGGCAAACAAATCACTAAAATTTGAAAATACTTATGTTTTTAATCTCAATATATTTTCTAAACCGGGAACTGGCACAAAAGTATTTCAAACTGATCATATAGTGTTTTAAAAGAGCTTTCTGGATCATATATGGTTTAACTTATTTTTATTTCGGACTATTATTCTCATCTTTATTAGTTGTTCCAGATGAGCATTGTCTGAAGATAGTGGTTTCAATCCCAGTTGATAGAGACGTTGAATCTCTACAGTTCCAGAGCATTGTCTGAAGATAGCGGTTTCAATCCCACCCAAAGCATGCCAGAGGTTAATTGGCCAAGATGTGGTGAGACGACAACAACTACGGATGACAGTGATGGCTGAGAATGCAGTTAGGAGATTCGAAGTTCCTATCCGTCGCGGTTACCACCTGACAAAGGCCAAAGGAATAGTTGGCCGAAACGTTGTGAATAAACAAAACCAATAAAAGATCAAAAACAACAACTAATAAAGATGAGAATAATAGTCCGAAATAAAAATAAATTAATATATAATGCTCATCTCAAAAATGAATTCCAATTAAGGAATAATATATATATGGTTTAGTATGTTCCAGACCCTGGTTTTTGGCCTTTTTTTCTTGGAAGATGAAATTTGATGTTAAAAATCCTGAAAGAATGACTAGATTTTGTACATATTTGGTGTGAATTTATTAAAAATAAGTACTTTTTTCGAAAAAATACTCAAAAACTGCAGGATGAAAGTGATATGGACACCAACTATAATTGTTTAGTGATCCATATGTAAGTTTAAAGTGACCTTGTAATACATTTGGAACTTCATTGTTCCAATTTTCAAAATATGGTGATTTAACAAAAAATTTTAAGATAAAAAATTAAAATCCAAAATTTTTTGTCAAATCTGCCAAATTAAAAATGCCATAACTTGAGAAATACTTAAGGTAAAGATCTCATTTTTATGGCAGTTGATCACAAATTTTATACTCTCTAAAGATAAACTGGTCCAAAGGCTGCTTGAAGACTTTGGATTTTCGCCTATTTCCACCCTTTAGCCCACTGTGCCCATTTCGGTTATTGCTAATTCTGCTACAGAGGCAAACTGATAGGCAAGCATGTTAGCTTTCTCAGATGCTGTGCAAACAACCTCACGATTGTTGGATAGTGGGGGTATTGTTGATTGCCCATTATTTACTACACTATTATAGATTTTCCAGAAATCACGAGTTCCTAATTTCTGCACTTCAATGCGTTTCCTGGTGGTTTCAGTATATTCACTCTTAATTATCGCTACTTCTTTCTTACAATTACTTCTAGCTTCTATAAACTTTTGTCTATTTGTACAGGACTTGTGCCGGATAAATCTAAGGTATGCATGTTGCCTCTGAGCAATGGCAGCTGCACAAGTAGAAGTAAACCATTGTGGAGAGTGGGGTTTGCTATAGAACTACCATGTAGGAACGTGCTTCGATTGCTGCTTTGAACCATTCAGTAGTCTCATTTACGCACTGTTCTGCAGGAAGAGAACAGATATTTCTCCATGGGGTGTCTCTGATGTGATCTCTAATGGCATTCCAGTCAGTCCTATTGTAGTACTTTGGTGTTTGGAGCAATGGCTCTTCAACTTGATTGAGAGTGATGTCTATCATTATCACAGCATGATCAGCATTCCTAAGTGGGCAATGAGTATTTGTTACACAAACCTCAGGAACTGTTGTCAGAAATAAATCCAGAAGTGAGGCTTGCTGGTCCTGACGATCTGGGAGACAGGTCGGGAATGTTACTGTCTGTGTCAAGGAATAGGATATAGAAAAGTTATGGAGGACGCTACCAGCTGTGTCCGTGTAATTAGAGAAGCCAAACCAATTTCTCTGGTGGGCGTTAAAGTCACCAAATATATGTATTTGGGTGCTAGTGTCAAGGGAGGGTGCTACAACTATGCTGGCTAAGACATGATTGATTATAGTCCAGTCCTGGGTTGATGGAGAGCAATAAAGAAAATACAAGTAGCTAACGCTATGTTGTAAAGTTAGTTTAAAGCACATGAAGGCCTGGTCACCTGATTCTAGTTTAGATTCCTTAGACATAGGGAGAGTGTTACAAATATAGACTCCAAGTCCGTGCATGTGTCTGTCAGAGTTTTACGACAAAGGGGAAGATAACCAGACATGTTAAAGTGGTTAGAAGGAATGGACGAGTGCAAGTTAGTTTCACTTAGTGCTAAGATATCTGGGGAGTTTGCTAGGGGAAATGATTAGACATCAGCTAAGTTAGCTCTAAGTCATTTGTAAATGCAAGCCTCAAAGGAGGAAGGGAATTCTTTGAGTGTGTGTCTGGTTTGAACGTTTTTTTTTGTTTTTGTTTTTTTTGATGAAGCTGTTATTTTATCTTATTTTGTAGTTTCAGATCTAGGGTGAGGTGCTATGCAAAATGGATGTGCATAGCCACCACCATGCAACACACGTAGACAATCAGCCGACTCCTCATCTACAGGAATGTGGCCTCGGGAATGCTTAGCAGAGTTGAGTGCAAGGCTCCTTTCCATGCACGACATTGCACTACAAACATCCTGACATTATACAACTGATGAAGAACAGCCGCTCTGAGCGCTACCAAAGAGTTAGGGCGCCTGTACTCTAAGTTGGAAACAGCGAGCAGCAACTGTCAAATCGGTACCCTCAAACCTGTCCGACAGCAGTCCAATCATGTTAGCATATATGGTGAATAAGCACCACCAAGTTGCCCAACTATAGGGGAAGGGAATGAGCCAAATGTGGGGACGGTATTCATTGCCTTGGTTAGGAAACAAGGCTAAGCACTGGACGTCTCTAATAAGTCCCTGTGGCCGCATCTCTGCTCCTGGCTAATAGGCAAAGAAGGAGTATGGAAGCCGGGTGATAGGAAGAGCCTATCTACTCCTTAAGCAGTTTAGGTTTGCAAACCGGTGATTTGATTGTCACCAGCTCTAGGGAGGTTAGCGTCAAGGACTGAGGAGGCCTCTCTCCCCCATTTGGTGCCAAGACATATGAGGTCAATGTCACAGGTTTACAAATCGGAGTTTTCTTTCTAGATGGATGACCTGATCAGATCCACGAGTCCATCAGCACCAAAAGGGTTTTCCCCGCGCCTGGTTTCAAAGCCAGGTATTTCTATGCCCCCTGAAGTGATAGTTTAGATTAATAGAGTTAGTATCAAAGAATTAGTATTTGCTTTGAAAGTTACACCCTTCAGAATAGGATTAAAATTGGAAGATATGGTTACGTTTTTAAAGGAGGTATCTATGAGTATGGGGTGTAGATTTAAGAAAAGATCAAATATGGTTTGTGGATTAGTGACAAATTGGAAATTATAGTATAAGTGTTAGGGTGCGTTTCGAAATGTGCTTTAAGTGTTAGCTTTCATATAAAGATAATCACCAGTACTTTATCCCATCTAAGTGAAAGAAAGATATAGTTGCTAGTTAATATAGATCACTTATAATCTGGGCACAAACTGTGACTAATAGTTATCTATTTTATAGATATTCTATAGAGTATAAATATAGGTTAAGCTAATGCATACCTTAGCAATAAAAATCTATAGATGTTTAGTATTTATCGATTTTTAAAGGGTTAGCCTACTAAAGTTTAGGACCAGAAGCTAAACCCCCCTCCAACGGTATGTGCAAAGCATGTGATTTTGTATCAGCTTTGGGAGAAGAGCAATTGGTTTTTTGTCCAATTGGAACTGGAGAGATGATATACTTACAAGAATACAGCATTTATATACAGTATCGTCCTAAACTAAGGGACAAAATTTTAAAACCTAATATTTGTTAGAAATAACAACTGTAAAAAGTTGAAATTTTGACAACTGGCAGTCATTATCATCCATATTAACTAAAATTTGAATCATTTGCAAAGGATAGAAAAAGAATTTTCAAAATGGGAATGTCCAAAAGTAAGGGACAAAATTGAGAAAAACAAATATTAGGTTTTAAAATGTTGTCCCTTAGGTTTGGACGCTACTGTGCGATGTAGATATACAGGAATTTAGGGGAGGATTTAGGAGTGTAAGGATTTTTACTGTTTATCATGCAAAACAGACAGGCAGGATTCTTGGAGGCAAGTATTTTTACTTCAAAGCAAACATTTAGAAATAATATAACAGGTATTTTAGTAACATACATCAGTAACAATATACATGTGGCCAGTATAGGCCTTATATTTAAACATTACACTTAGTCATAGAATGAGAAATTATGATTTCCAAAAAGAGGGAAGCAGTATAAGTAAATAAGAGCAGGAAAACAGGTTTGGTGAATAAGCAATAACTTAATTGCTTCCTAAGCAGTGGTTTGTACAATTTAGCAGTTTTTGTATGGTCTTGCTTTTATTTTTGGAGATATATTTTGTACTGTAATGCTTCTGCTCCATCAAGATATTTCGGTCTGTCGGATCACTTCAAATCTGGACAGCTGTTTTGGTTGTGGCATCACACAGAATCAATGAAAATTCTGTCTGAGTAGGATCACTGTGGATTACATTGGATAACAATTGGATTGTAATCTGATAGTTCCTGAATCTACTAGAATTTGGCAATTGGATTAGTTCAGGGTTGATTTGGAATTACAATCTTATCCACCCACGCCAAAAAACGGGCATAAATCAATAAGAAGCAACCCATGGAACTATAGCCCTTTATAGCTTTTCCTTCCTTTTTTTTTTTTTTTTACATGGGAGTCACCACTTACCAAGGCCCAGGGGCCACTCGAGTATGAGGATTAATGAGTGTACAGAAGTCAATGGGATAATATCATAGTAATCGTTAGTAGTGTAAAATTGGATTACTTAAGGGGAACGGCTCATCAAAAATTTGTTTACACTGGACTTGAATATGACCAAATTGTAGTTAGCTGGAAAGCAGGCAAATGGAAGAGAGTTCCACTGGCATGCAGTTCTAAGAAAGAAGCTTTGTTCATGGAATCTACGTTTAGGTTTAGGCACAGATAAAGAGTGGGGGAAATTATTGATAGTGTTTTCAGCTAGACGAATGTTTTTTCGTGAAAGTTTGACGAGGGGGGGGGGCATTGACGAGCATCTGCCATGAAAATAGTGATAAAGCAGAGACAGGCTCACAGTGTCTCCTCTGTTGGAAGGAGGTTGCAGGGAAGAGAAAAGGGCATCCCCCCACTAGGCTACAAAGTCTATTTTGAACTCTGTCAAGGTAGGATAAAGTCTTCCTAGCAGCTCTTGCCCAGATGTGGCAACAGTACTCCATCTGTGGATGGACCTGGCTCTTATATAGGTAGAGAATTACACCAGCAGTGAGATATCTACCATTTTTTCAGCGACTCGACTTTGGCAACGGATTTGATGTACGTGTTCCATCTCAGATCAGGAATAAACGTCAAGTCCAGAAGCTTGTCAAAACATAGAGCATCCCCAAGATGAGAGCCATTCATTTCAATTGATGCCAGATAGGGGATCAGAGCATTGATGATGTAAAGATAGAAGCTTGGTTTTAGATGTATTAAAATTAACCAGCCACTTCTTTCACCATTGCACCACATGGTCCAGATCAGAGGAGAGAGAATCAGAGAGAACTTGGACATTTACAGCCTTTGATTTGCCGATATAGATGGTAGTGTCATCATCATAAATGTCTGCAAATGATCTTAGGATGGGATTTGGAAGAACATTGATGTAGATCAGGAGGGACTCCATAATTAATAACTGTGAGCTTCTGATTTCTGCCCATCAATCACTACTCTTATTAGCCTATCAGAGAAATGATTTAATAATTGAGAAAACTTTCTAGCTATACCATAGCTGGAGATCTTGTGAAGTAGGCCTTTATGCCATACCCTATAAAAGGTCTTTGATATGTCAAGAGGAATTGCTCTAGAAAGGAAGCCTCCATTGAGAGATTCACTAATCCTATGAGATATAACCATAAGCACATCTGCTGTAGATCTAGCAGAATGGAAACCATATTAAATGTTACTAAGAAGGTTATTTTTGCTGAGGTAGTTTACTATTTTTCCATTTAACATGGATTCCAGCAACTTACTCATGACGTACAGGAGACTTATTGGTCTGTAGTGAGAAGATGATGCCGATCACCTGAATTCTTAAATACAGGGCATACTGATGAGGTTTTCCGGGGTGTTGGAAAGCAATTCTCCTTAAGTCAACGCTTAAACAGCCTTGTAACTAGGAGAACTTGTTCTGGTTGAAGCTTTTTCAGCACTATAATTGGAATGCCATCAGGACCAATTGCTTTACTGGAATCAAGGTTTTTGATTAGCTTGGCATCATCACACACAGATATTTTTATGTTGCATAGCGTGTTCTCTGATACAAGCGGAAATACTAGGGATTGACAGTCTTGGTCGCATAGGGTATAATTAGTTGCAAAGTTCTTAGCAAAGAGTTTGGCTTTGTCTGATATTGACGAGATTACCTCAGATCCATTGATGATGGTTGGGATTGAGCACATGCTTCTGTTCAGGATCCTGTTTGCTATTTGCCAAAACAGGTGGGAACCAAGCCACTGCTCAGCAACTCTCACATTCTTTATTACTCTTTTACAGTGGTTGCTGGCAGTCCTAGAATCGACTTCAGTCTCAGTACAGCTTCCTGTTTTTCTTTGATGCTCTTTTCATAAAAGCAATATTATCTTTTAAAAAGTTTCTTCTCTGTATATGTGTCTTTACTCCCCTCTACTGATGAGAAGCGTTTGGCTTCGAAATGCCATGGCCTAAAGAGATTTCCCTATCCTGAAATATTGTAGTCCCTTTTGAACTGATAGCATAATAAAATTTAATTGTAAATTTTTTATCCTTTTGTTGTCTTAACTTATTCTATAAAATTAGTTTGCATTTTTAAATGTATTTATAATGTATTTCTAACCAGATTTACAAACTCCCATTCTTATCTGAATTGGTTTTAATTGGCGAGTCTACTCCCCATGTTATACAATAAAATATGATAATCAAATTTTGTTAGGGAGACTTTAAATCTATTTAAAATTCTAACCATCCCTTAATCTACTTTTAAAATAGATATTACTAAAAAAAATAAAATTTATTTTATTGTATTATTTCATTCCATTTCTATATTACGTGCTATCTACACGTTTGAAACTCTATTTTCTTAGATTTTTCTCGCATGTCATCTTGTTTGTAATATATTAGTTAGCAATATATGTATATACACAATAGAAAAATTTTAAATACGCATCTCTTTTCTAGTATTAATCACCTTTGGTAAATGAGCTTGTATGTTTTAAATTATTAATACAGAAATCGAAAATTATACCGTTCCAATGAAATAAACAAAGGAAGTATTAAAATCAAAGCACACATTTGGCGTTTAAGGCAGATACTATCCTCCCTCCCTCTCGCTGCTCTCAAATAAGCACTAATGTTTGCACCTCAATTTATTTTATGTAGAGACACTGGTCTTTTAGATAGACCAACATGGGTTGTTCGAAGAACACCAATTTAAGTGCATCTGTCAATCTGTGTGGTGTGTAACCGCTTTATGTAGATCTAGTCCCACCATTTCTTTTGTTTTTTTTGCTTTATATTATACTCCCTTACATATTTAAGTAATTATTATCAATATCCTATTCATTTATTTTAAAACAAATTAGTTGATAGAGCAGATTGATTCTCTCACAGTACTTGAAAGATACAATTTCTTGTAAATGTAAGAGGGGAATATATCTCTAATCCTACGCATATCTATGTAGAATAGAGAAAAGGTTTAAAGTAAGATATTCAATATCTTCATTCATGTGGGGGGGGGGGCAAAAATACTTGGTGTAAAGACCAGGCGCATGGTATGATGAACCCATAGATCTTGTCAGATCATCCACCTAAGAGAAAGAAAACTGATAATAAAACTGGCGGAGGGAGACCTCCTCAGTCATGGTCCACAACCTTCCTGGAGCTGGTGAGTCGAACAAATTCCTAGTTTGCTAACCTAACTTGCTTAAGGAGTAGATAGGCTCTGCCTATCGCCGGCTTTCACACTTTTTCTTTATCTATTAGCCAGACCAGAGGTACAATATAAGGGACTCACCAGAGCCACCGTGTGCTTGGCCTTGTTTTCTGACTAGGACATTGAATGCCGTTCCCCTAATCCCTATTTTAAATTTCACGCTTTCTCTCAGAAACTGCGAAAATTGGGTTTGCTTGCATGCCACTTGTGCTCACATGACTTATTTGGGCCGGACTTGTCTGAGAGGTTGAGAGTAACTGATTGACAGTTTGTCTGGCTCTTGTTTCCGACTAACAGTACAGGAGCGCTAACTCTTTGGTAATGCTTAGACCGACTGCTCTGTTATCAGTTGTATAATATCAGAATAGTTGTAGTGCCATGTCGCACATAGAAAGGGACCATGCTGCTATATCTGCCAGGCTTTCACGAGACCATAACTTCTAGACAGAATTCAGCTAATGAGCCACTGTGGTTATACTTGGTGTCAAAACCGGCCCCCTTTGCTCAACACTCTTCCCCTAACCTGACATTAAACAAAAACGTAATGAAATGACAACCCAAACAAATATCACAATAAAACCAGACAACCACCCAAACAAAATCAATTCACCTCCGCCCTTGAGGCTTGCTTTCACAAATATCCGTGGGCTTAGAGGTAAAACAGATGATGTAGAATCTTACTTTTTAGTAAACTCCCTGGATATCTTAGCATTAAGTGAAACAAATTTACACTCTTCAATTCCCTCTAACTACTTTAACATGACAGGATACCTCCCTCTTTGCTGTAAGGACTCAGATAGATATATGCACGTGCTTGGAGTCTATACCATAGCACCCTCCCTTAAACTAGAGAGAAAAATCTTGAATCAGATGTGTTTTTTTTGTTGTTTTTTAAATCTGCATTGAATTGGTTAACTAAATTTACATTTTAAATTTGCACTTAAACAATACTTTTATCTCAGAGAAAATATATATTCATATATTTTTTAATCATTATTCTTATAATAACAAAAGATATACAGTGTAGAGTTTAACAATTACTTTATAATCATTATACTTTTAATAACCTAAAGGATATACAATGTAGAGTTTCAAAACGATTTAGACATTGTTAATAATCTCTTCATTCTGTATTTCTTAGTTATTATTCATGTAATTTATTACAGTTATTTATACATTTACAGTGGAAGCAACATCAATTTTGGCATCTAATGAATGATACTTACCAAATTTTCTTTTCAACATATTTTATTCGTGAAAGCATTGTTTCAATAAAGATTTTAAAAGGTTTATTTGCAAAACCCACTGATGTTTTTTGATGAGTTGTTCTTAAATATATGAAATATTTGTAAAATGTCCCACATTCATTTCTTTAACCGTGAAGTACCCTTAAGAGTTTTTCATTTTGAGCCATTTTTTGATAACATAAATATACTTATTTCCATTGATTTTTGCCTTATTAAAATCACATCATAACATGTATAGTTTCATAATGAGTCTTAGTTGTAGACATTTGAACTCTGAACTGGACAAGATTTTTCTCTCTCTTGTTTATTTTATTTTATTTTTAATGATTAAAAAATATTGAAATTATTATTTTGGATAACTAAATTGTTTTTTTTTTTCTTTCTGCAAAGTATATTGACCGGATTAAAATATATAGGATCCACATTGAAACATTGGTTCTTTGTTTTGTTTTTTTTATTCCATGTCCAAAATGTAATTGAAGTTGTTGACATCAACTGAGAAATGAGACAATAGTTTTTGTTTTTATTAAAATTAATAAGATGAAAGAAATCTGTCTGCATTTTAACAAGTGGAATCGGTAATAGAACGCCATCCAAAAACAATTCAAGTAAATATCAGTGTTTTTCTCTGCTTTTACATTTTTCTATTCATGTAATTTTGTTCTCTCTTTTAAATAATTATATTACATTATCAGCAATTGATTGATTTGTTTTTAATACTTTATGGTTTTCTCTAACATTTCTTAATACATTTCAGATTGCTCTAAGGATAGATTTGGCAATGGTTGTATTTATGAATGTCATTGTCAGCATGGCCCTTGTGATCAAAATGGCATATGTAAATATGGATGCGCTCCTGGATGGACTTGTCAGAATTGTCAAAAACGTATGTTTTTTATTATATATTATATACAACTATAAAAATTCATGTGTAAATAGATACCTTTAAGAAAAATGTATACCGCTTGAATATTCATGTTATCTGCATATATATTGTGTGCAAAAGTATGCTAAGAAATATATCATAAGCCATGTTTTTGCACTGCGAAAGTTGCACCAGTTGATGGTTTCCATGATGAATTCTTTACAATTTAAAGAACTAGAGGACAAAATCTTGCTTCAGTAACTTGCTACAAATATCACCAAAGGAGATAACTGATCAAAGAAAAGAGTGAGAAAATCACAAGTTTTCAAATTATAGAAGGATCTTTTCATAATCCCATAATTATTTTAATGTTTAATTTTTAAATATTGTTAATACTATATTATCCCAACTCATGCTAGCATGTAAAACAAACGTTAACTTGAATATGCTAATGATAATCTTATTTACTTGAAAGTTAAAGAAAGTTCCAATTTTCATTAATGATCGATTTTATCAAATGTTAACAAATGTTTGCACCAGGAAGTATGTATAATTGCTTGTGCTTACCTGTATCTTATTTTAATGCTTTTTATTAATTTGTTTTGCCTGATGTTGATATTTATTATTTCATTTATTTAACTCGTGTACCAGTGTAATTTTGCCAAAATACAGCATAATCGTGTCGACACACACTAGTTCTCATAAGTGATGAGTGAAACTTTAGAAATACCATGCATTGTATGTGACACCTTGCAAAAGTTAACATTAAAATCATCTTGTACTCAATCATGGTTAATAGAATGTGATTAATCTATCCCATAGTCTGAAATTCTATACTGATTCTTAAGTTTGACAAGGCACACCTGAAGAAGGTCGGAAGTTACATCACACAAATTGTACAATCCTCATCTCAAAAGTTCTGAAAGATGGTATATGAGTTTCTTTACTAAATTGCTTCTCAATAAAATAATAAAAATTTATAATAGGAATGATTATATCTATAACTAGCTGTACTTATCCGGTGTTTCCTAGGAGTCATTTTATTTTGATTTGTTTTTAAATATAATTTTAAAAGTAAATTTTTTCATTTAGTCATTAAATTATGAAGTGAAGTAAATTGTAATAAACTATAATTTTATTAAAATAATCTGGTTTTAATATTTTATAAAATAATTGGATGTAAAGAGCTTCCAAAACTTTCAGTTTTTTAATTACAGATGTTTACAAAAATATCTGTATGATATTGCAAAACTTTTGTACAATATTGCAAAATTATTCGTACGATGTTGTAAAAATTATTCTTATGAAAAGTGAATATATTTTGCTGTGAATATAAATAATTATTTTAATTTTATTTAAAAAAACTTCCGTAAAATACAGACCAAACTTTTGAAAATATTTAAACGTGTAATATTATTAGTTTGTGTATTTTTCCAAGTTTGAAATACAATATTTATTCTCAAAAATTGGAATAGAAAGAAAATATAAAAATTGATTTAAAATATTCAAACTACATAATATTACCCAACCACTAACAGAGCAAAGTAGCTAGAGATTCTGTTTGTGTTACCTTAGAGTCACCTGCCGCATCAGAACCTAGCCCAGGGCCAACACCTAATGCTCAACAGCATCAGACATTGCAAGGTTCATGTCCACGAACATGAACAAATGCTCGAATTGTAGTAATTGTCTGTATTTTTGAGATGAGGTGTTCATCAGGTGTTTTGTATCGAACTGGGGAACCGTTTGTTAGGAGTCTCGAACCCAACCCTTTATTATTATTACAGGGGTACCATGTTCGGACTAGGCTCTGGGACAGTTGCTGATTCTCTGTTTTGAATGTTACTGTTCGGACTAGGCTCTGGGACAGTTGCTGATTCTCTGTTTTGAATGTTACTTTTCACTGCCTTCGTTCAGGATTGAACTATGCACCTTTGGGTAACTACAAACTTTGATACAACGTCTAGGACAATTCTTAGTTGGTTTTTGTTAATGTTAAACCTATGTTGTTATTCAAGGTTTTCTCTCTCTATCAGAGGTGTCCAAATTGCATTCAGCTCTATGCTTGGTTTGCTCAGTTGGTTATGTCCGAGCATGTGAGCTGTTTCTTTAAGTTTTCTCACTTTCCAGTGGGTCTCTCTCTGTTTATTATTTTTACTTCATCCCATCTCGGGAAGATAGGCTGGCTATAAGAACCTTACAGAGTGACAGCAGCATAATAATTCTACCAGCAGACAAAGGCAATGCTACTGTGGTGATGGACATGTCAGAGTACTCGGAAAAAATGGCAGGCCTAATCGCAGATGGTAGCTACAGTAAAATAAAGAAGGCCCCAACTTTGAAAACTGAAAGAAAGCTGTTACAAATCCTTACCAAAAACAAGGAACACATCGCTCCGATGAGATATAGACAGCTGATCCAGCATTACAGTAAGCTACCACATATGTACGGTCTCCCCAAGATACACAAAGACGGTATTCCATTCAGACCCATAGTGAGCTGCCGAGGCTCAGCATGCCACCCACTGAGCAGGTACTTTGTGGATATAATAAACCCATTAGCAGGCAAGTCAGCAACACATGTAAAGAATTCTGCCCACTTCACGGAACTGATCAAGGGCGCACCCATCAGTACAAACCAAATGGTAAGCCTAGATGTGTTTAGCCTGTTCACTAAAGTCCCAACTAGTGAGGCACTAGCAGTAATTCAAGACAAACTAGCTGCGGACCTCTCCAGAGAAGAGCGCACATGTGTACCATTGCCAAACTTAATGGAAATGCTGACATTCTGCTCCCTTAAAGCCAACCATGTGGCTAAGATACGTTGATGACACCTTCATACTCTGGCCCCATCAGGAAGACATCCAGGCTTTCCTAGACCATGTGAACTCAATAAGACCATCGATACAGTTCACAATGGAGAAAGAAAAAGATAACCAACTGGCCTTCCTTGATATACTCATATCACGCACAGAGCATGGGTTTAAGACATCCGTATATCGCAAGCCTACCTTCACCGGACAATACCTTAACTTCAACTCCCATCACCCATACAGTATCAAACATGGAATCGCACGCTGCCTACATAACAAATATGCTCGGACATAACAACCTACTGAGCAAACAAGCGTAGAGCTGAATGCAATTTGGACACCTCTAATAGAGAGAGAAAACCTTGAATAACAACATAGGTTTAACATTAACAAAAACCAACTAAGAATTGTCCTAGTGACATATGGCCGAGTGGTCCTAGACGTTGTATCAAAGTTTATAGTTACCCAAAGGTGCATAGTTCAATCCTGAACGAAGGCAGTGAAAAGTAACATTCAAAGCAGAGAATCAGTAACTATGTCCCAGAGCCTAGCTGGAGTCCGAACTCCGTAATCCCGTAATAATAATAATAATAATAAAGGGTTGGGTTCGAGACTCCTAACAAACGGTTCCCCAGTTTGATACAAAACACCTGATGAAGGCCGGAGGGCAAAACGGCCAAAATGTTGTGACTATAACAACCAAGATGAGGAAGTCAGTCCGACAATCTCAATAAATGCTCAAATTGTGTAATGCAGAAGAGCCTCATAGTCTGATAGTCAGATGTTTGAGAAAAGCCAAGAGTACTGTTTCAAGTACAATGATAGCATAAGAAAATATGACACCGCAAACCAACACAGCTACTCTTTGCACTGAATGTAATGGTATATCAGGACTGGCAGCAGGGATAACTTAAGAGACAATGTAGAGGTCTAGTAGGAAACTAATCACGGACAAAAAAAGACCCAGATCATACTGGCAGAAAGGAATTTTGAGCGGACAAAGAGGCTGAGGTTTGAATATGCCGAGGGGTTAGGATGTATAACCCGCATGCGACCAGACATCCAATACACTATACACAGACATGACAGAAAAGAATAGACACTCATAGAAACAGTTTATAAATATAACTTATAGAACAAAAATGGTCACAAATTTAATGACTTATACCTGTTTAACATTTCCTTTGTTTGTTTTTTGTTTTTATGCTAGGAGTCTTCTAGACATGGCATTGATCAGTTGATGAATATCATCTTGAGAAATTTCTTGCCATGTCTGATGCAACTTTTTCTTTTTTTGAGAAGGTTCCAGTTTAACATGTCCCAAAGGTTTTCAGTTGGGTTCCTACTCAGGGACTGACTTGGCCATGGAAGTTTATTAATCCTATTTTGGTTTAACCAATGTTGTGTCACCCTAGCAGAATGACAAGGAGCTCCATCTGCCATAAATAAAGAGTTAACTTAATTCATTTTACTACTTGAGAATATTGGTAGGAGTCCTTCATGTAATATTGAAACATATTTAGCAGAATTGATGTTTCCTTAACACTCCACCTGGTCTGAGCGACCATCACTCCAAATTGCACTCGATACCATAACTGAGCAATCTCCATGTTTCAGCCTTGGCTGCAGTTGTTTTAGATCAAACTCTTGTTGAGAGAGCCATACTTTTCCACTGTCAGGAAATAATGCAAATCGTGATTCATCAGAGAAAATTACATTGGTTCAAAAGGTCATAGGTCTCTTCACCATCTCATAAGACCAATCTTTCCTGCGTTTGATATTGGCAGGACGAAGAAGAGGTTTTCTTCTCGCAGCTCTATCATAGTAGCCTAGCTTGTGAAGATATATGATAGCTTTTTTGAGACTGGCATCAGCTTGTGTTGCAATGTCGGAGGCTTTGCACCGAGGATCCTCTTCAACATTTCTTTTCACAAAACACAAGGTTCTTCCGAAGGACCTGGGGTGACCTGAATGAGGTTTTGTACACTCTTTCTCCTCTCTTGTGAATTGTACAATCACTCCAATACCCAAAAGGAGTATTGAAGTATTTCCTGCTATTTTGCGTTGCCTAGATCAGCTTCATGTTGACCCATAATTCGTCCTTGCAGAAATTCTGATAGGTCTGATGTTCCTTTGGTTCGTCGTATGCTTCAATGTTGTTAGATGCAATTTTAATGAATACTCTAAGTTATTTCAACACTATTCTTATCTGTAAATATAAATAAGCATATATTAGGACAAATATTTATTTTAGTATCTGTAAGGTTTCTGAGTCGACTATCGTCGTAGTCGTCGTTCTTCCCCCGGTGCGTGCGTGCGTGCTCTATATATACTACTAATCAGACGACGGTGTCACTCTTTTGTGTGTCCCGTCTTAATGGTCGTTCCTATTCTCTACATGCCCTCCCCCCACCATGTGACCACACTACCGTCGTTTTGTGGTCATGTGACTGGAGAATTCCGTGTAGTAGTGAGTTGGTCCTTGCATTTGAGGGGAAAGTGGCCTTGGTGCTCGTGTTACCCTCATGCTGCATCGTGGGACCGGACTCGTCTGCATTGGCTTGTGGTTGATCGGATCTTGGTCCACCTCCATATCTGTTTCTGATGTGTCACAATCAGCTTCTTCCACCTCCATCATCTCATGCATGTTGCACGGTGGTTTGCTGTCCTCCCTTCTTGGTGTTTGGGGAGGTGGTTGATGGGGTTGTTGAGTGGGTGGATACTCCGGCGTATCCATGACCGGTTTGATTTTCCTGAGGAAACGGCGATTGCGTAATGTGATCCTGCCGCTACCATCCAACCGTATCCTGTACTGCCTGTTACCCATTGTCTCGACGACTCTCCCAGTTTTCGCCCATCGTCGTGGATTTGGTCCCTCCTGATTCTGCACCTGCACAGACTCGCCGACTCGGAGCTGTTGGAGGGGGCGGCTGTGTATGTCGTACTGTTCTTTGTTAAGTACGTGCCTTTTCGCCATCGCCCTCTCTCTCAAATCTCTGGTCTCCGTCCAACGCTTGTGGATGCAGTATTTTTTGCAAAGTGCGGGGAGATGGCCCCTTACTGTTCGACTATATAGTATTTCCGCCGGCGACAATCCAAGGTCCTGACTGGGCGTATTCCTATGAGTCATCATCGCCCGTGCTGCCCGATCATGATGTAGGTGTCCGTAGCCACCAACGCAGTCCATCAGCATTCTTTTGGCTGTTTTTACGGCCAGTTCAGCTCGGCCATTACTCTGGGGGTAATGTGCAGATGATATGCGCCTTTTTACGCCCCAGTCTTTTAGGAACGATTTGTATTCTAGTGAATCGAATGGTGGCCCTCCATCGGATGATATTTCCTCCGGCGCACCATACGTGCAAAACCAAACCCTCAGGGCGTTACACACCGCTGCAGCCCTTCCTGATGGTAGTGGTGCAACCTCAATCCAACCGGTATATCGGTCCACGTATACCATGTAACTTTTCCCGTGCATATCTAGCAAGTCAGTGACTGTCTTTTGAAATGGGAATTCCGGGTTTATGGGTGGCATTAGTGGTTCCCTAGGCTGGGATGGGGCGATCGAATTGCAACTCCGACATTGCGCCCTTGTTTGTCGGATGCTGGCGTCTAAACCAGGCCAAAATAACCGTTGTCTGGCGTTAGCCAACATACCATTCGCCCCTTGATGGGCGGAGTGTAATGCCTCTAACACCTCGGCTCTAAGCCGTTTTGGTATCAAAATTTTGTCCCCTTTTATGGGTACCCCTTCCAGACAATATAGTTGGTCTGCCATCGGCCAGAATTGCCGGATTTCTGGTGGTAGTTCATGGCGTGACCTTGGGAACCCGTCTTGAATGTATGACGCCAACATTCGGCACTCCTTATCGGTGGCTGCAGCTGCGACTATCCTATCTCAGGTGATCGCTCGGAACTTGGGGTCATGTGCGTATGCAGCTATGATGGATGCTTGTATACTCCCCTCGATTTGCTGAGAAGTGTCAGTGCCCTTTAGTCTGCTGTGTCTTGACGGCGCCGGGTATCGGGATGTGCAGTCCGGTGCTGCGTTGAGTTTCCCAGGAACATGCCTAATCTGGAACTTGTACATCAACGACCGCTCCTTGAATGAGAACAGGCGGGGATTTTTTATATTCTCCAGGATCTGATCCGAGAAAATTTTCACTAGGGGCTGGTGGTCCACAGTGACCAATAGGTCTGGGGATCCCAGGATGAACATCCTACAAGACTCCAAGCCATAAATCAGCGCTAGAGCCTCCCCCTCTATAGGGGAATAACGAGATTCTGCATCTTTCGTGAAGCGAGACCCGGCCAAAATCATCTTCCAGTGGTCCTTACCACAGTTGGGACCTAATTCCGTTGGGCATTGGCAATGCTTCTGGAACAGAAAATACCCAATGCCAACCTTACTGAAGTCGGTTGAAAGGCAGGTCGCTCTGTTCATATCGAAGGTTTTCACCCCTTCTTCGATTTTCTGAACGATATTCCTCTTCGACTCTTCGAAAAGTCTATTCAATGTGTCATCCCAGTAAAATTTGCGGTTCTTTGTCCGCAGCAACTCTCGAAAAGGGGCCATTATATCGGCCTGTGCAAATGTATACGACACCTGGTTAACTAAACCAAACCAGGACCTGATACCAGTAATGCTCGTTGGGGTCGGGAAATTGAGAATAGCCTCCGTCATTTTTTTAGTTGGCTTCACACCGTCCGAGGTTATCACAAAGCCGGCAAATTCAACTTCATCGTCAGCAAATTGAAATTTGTCAGGGTTAAAGACTATCCCACTTTTACCACAATGGGTAATATAGTCCACAGTATGCCAGAAAGCCAATTCTAAGGACCTGTCCCATAGAAGTGTGTCGTCTATACACCGGGTCTTTCGAGGCATGTCAACTGTGATGTCATCGAACCGGCGCGTGTACCCGTCCCCGGATGCGTGAAAACCCTGGGGAGCCCTGAGATACCGATAACGACCCCATTCCGTTATGAACGTGGTCGCGTCCCGGGCTTTTGGGGAGAGTGGCAGACTATGGTACCCATTCCATGCGTCCAAGACAGTCTTTTTGGTTTGGGCAGGCACCACGGACACCTGATTAAAAGGGGACGGTGTGTGATGAGTCTCTCTCATCATTGCTGCATTCAATTTTTGTAGGTCTACCGTCCTTCTTGGTGACCCGTCTTTCTTTGGAGCGACTACCATCCTCGAACACCAGATCGTAGGTGTGCCTGCTGGTACCGGTTCGATAATACCCAACGCAACATCTCAATCCAAATCATCCTTTACCCTTTTCTTCCAGTGATGAGGGACTGGAATGGGTATGTGTATGGCCGATGGTTTCGCCCCCGGGGTAAAAATTATATCCAGCGGCCTCCCTACCATGACTTATAACGGTTGATGGGGGCAGGTGTTGAATGCGCTGGACTTAAAGTGTTCACGTAACCACTTCTCTAACCGTTCCCTATTATCTCCAGTGGGGGTAAACAGGATCCTCACTGGCTTGTCCGGGACGGATTCTCTTTTCGGACATCCACACGGTGCTGTCCCACTTTCTGAAGCCGATAAATCGGCCTTTGATACTCGATGCGGGAAGTCGCGATTGATTACTCCTAGGTCTTTGAGGGCCGATTCTGACAAGTAGAATCCTGACGTGTTTTCTGAAACATAGACCACTTGTCGCGTTTCCTTCTGACCGAGCTTAATCTGAGTCAGGACCACCCCCTTGATATCTAGGGGTTCGTCTGTGATTCCCCGTATCCTGTGGGTGGTAAGTATCAGGATCCTGCTGGTGCACCCTAATATTTTCAATATTTCTGGGCCACTCGAACACGTCTGGGCACCGGTATCTGCAATGGCCTGGATGCGGTGTTTTCGACGGCTTACTCCCTTATCCAAAGCGCACCCGAATTTAGCCTGGGACTCTGGTATCAGGGACACATCGACCATTAATGAGGGTGGTGGCTCAGGGGGACTTCTCCTGAACCCACCACTGCTCCATGCAAGGTGTGGCACTGCTGCTATTCTACCTTTTTGATTGTAAAATGCCGGTGCCCCCTCCATTCTGCTGCCGAAAATATTCGATTGACGTGTGGCATCGTTTGTTGACTCCGCCGTCGACCTCTCCTGTTTCCGGCACACTCTTTGTAAGTGGCCTGTGACGCCACAATTAAAACATTTTAGCCCCCTCGCCGGGCAGTTCTTCCGCCCTTTTAACCCACTGGGGTGTGAGGTCCTCCCACACCCTTCACAAGGACTATTCTGAGGGGTTTTGAGCGGCTGCTCCTTCCGAGATGGTTTTTTCTCGGTTGTTAGTAGGCCAAAAGTCGAGTGTCCCTCTGAGCCTCGTTGCAACTGAGGAGCAGACGTCTCTGTAGTTTCTAAACTAACCAGCCTGTGAAGCTTCTGCTCCACAGTGGTTAGAATATTTGCTTCGGCCAGCAATTTACACTGGTACTCCGCATTTGCCAGACCAGCTATGAGTTGGCCAGCTACCATGTCCTCCGAATAGTTTACGGCTTGCCGGCAGTTCTCGTTGGGGCACAGAACCGTGAAATTGCAAAACCGTGCCTGGGACCGAAGCTTTGCCAAGAACTGTGTGGGTCCCTCCCCCGTCTGTTGTCTGATGTTATGAAATTTATGTGTATGCACCTCCGGGTGTAGACCTTTCACCGCAATGAACTGTATATGCCTTAAGAGTTGTTCCTCTGTGACTGAATTGAGGGTTTCAGGCCCAACTAAGTCAAATAAAAGTTTATTTACCTCATTTGAGCAGGCTGTCCTTAGTTCATTGCGGATTTCCACGGGGTCGGTAAGGCCGCACATTTGTTTGTATCGGGCCCACGAGTCGATGAAAAGCGCCCAGTCCGCGTCGGCGAATCCATGTTCGATACGTGGCCGGTCTGGTTTCTTGGTGTTAGACCGACTCGAGGCACTCCCTCCGCGAAGCTCATTGTTTTCTCTTTGCAGATTTATTATTTGTTGAATCAACTGCATGTATTGGCCGTCCTCGTGTTGTCCTGACGCCATTATACTCCAAAAATCGTGCAAAAGAAATTATGTGGAAAAATAAATCCTGTTCGTAGCGCCATGTAAGGTTTCCGAGTCGACTATCGTCGTAGTCGTCGTTCTTCCCCCGGTGGGTGCGTGCGTGCGTGCGTGCTCTATATATACTACTAATCAGACGACGGTGTCACTCTTTTGTGTGTCCCGTCTTAATGGTAGTTCCTATTCTCTACAGTATCTATATTTTTTTTGTCATGTCTGTGTACTTAGACAAATCGTGTTCAACCTAAATTTGACAAGACAAAGGGGTAGAGTATTACCAGGAATAAGTCTGGTGTCAAGAGTGCCAGCATCACCAGAAAGTAATTTAAGCTTATTGCAAGCTGTTTCCAGGGAAAGGGTGCTGTAGTACAAGGTGTATATTGATAGTATAAATGCTGAAATATTTAGGAAGTTTCTGGTTGACGTGGAACCTACATTACTTGACCAGGGGATAGTAATCATTGATAACACACTTATACTCCATGATAACCCAATAAAAGATTGGCTGAACATGATGTACCCAACTTTTTTCTGCCTCCATATTCGCTGTTCTTGAACTCTATAGAATTGAGTTTCACAAAGATCAAAAGGAAAGTAAGATCATCATTGGTTAGATCACAGAATGAGTTGATACTAACGATGACCAAAGGTATCTATACTATAACCGAAGATTTGAGTGGAATTTACAGACACTTTGAAGGATACATTGATCTTTGTCTAGATCGTACAGATACTGAATATTAACCAAATAATATAATCTCTTTTTAATGTGCTATTTTATTATTTTTTTACCATTAATGGTTAACTATCCAAAATCATCACTTTCTTTTTTTTTTTTTTTTTTTTTTTTTTTGACAAAAAAATATAACACTATTCACTTCTAGTTTTTTCTTATAGCTTCAGGAAACTCTGGTTAGCCCTGCTATTATGTATAAGAAAAAGAGAATGTCTCTAACTAACCAAATTACAAAACTTCAAATGTTTACTTTTGAAAGTTTGGTCTGTATTTCAATAAACAAACTATAAAATATCAAATGCAACTATTTTTTTTAAAATAAAATAAAAATAATTATTTATATTCACAGTAAAATATCTTCAATCCAAGCCAAAAACAATTAAAAAAAATAAAAGACAGAACTTTACTAGTTGAACTAATTATAAAGATGCCCAATCTCTACTTAAAATGGAGAATTTTCATGCAAAATCTCTCCACATGAAAGACTAAACGCTTTAAAAGGAGTGATTTGAAGCTATGTGCTTTCATTAGCAACAGAGGAAGAAGTAAAAGCCGAATTGAAAAAAAAAAAAAAAAAATGGAGTCGTCAGCCACATCCGTATCAACATAAAAAGACACAAAATAATAACTACTAATACAGATATATTAACTTTAAACACACGAACAATACACAAAGAAATCAAGATCGGCTATTTCAACATAAAAGTAGATCAATACATTTCAGCTCCGTTAAGATGTTTCAACTGTCAAAACTATGGACATCACAAAGAAGTTTATAAAGGAAAAAAAAATGTGTAGAAAATGCAGCAACAGAGAGCTAGACTATACCGAAGAAGAATGCATAAATCTTAACCCAATCAAACATCTCATAAAAAACAAAAAATAACCCCCCAAAAAAAGATATTGCTAACACACTAGCTAAAACATTTGCCAAAAATTCATAATCAAAATCTTACAATAAACAATTTTAAATACTTAAGAAGCATACCAAGCTCCTTACAATGAACTAGAAACTGCCGTAGAAAAATCCCACAACTCGGCTGTAGGACAAGATGAAGTGCACTATAGTTTCCTTAAACAAATTCCGCCCAAATCATTAAAACGCCTTTTCAAAATTTATAAGATATGGAAAACAAAAGATTTCCTAAGTTCATGGAAACAAGCAACAGTACTACTGATACCCAAAATGGGGAAAGATACATCAAACCCAGAGAACTACAGACCAATAGCTCTCACAAGCTGCCTATGCAAAACATTTGAAAGAATAATCAACTACCGTCTCATATGGTATTTAGATAGCAACAAAATAATTTAATGTGGATGCAAAAATCGAGGATGTATAGATCACATCACTAACTTTGAAAATTACATCAGAGAAACTTTCATTAATAAGGAACATGTAGCATCTGTTTTTTGGGGTTTTTTTCAATCTTCAGAAAGCATACAAAACTATTCGGAAATACGACATAAAAGATCTACACATGATTGGACTATGAGGCAGCCTACCTGAATTCATAAAAAACCTCCTAACAGACAGATCTTTCTAAGTTCGCATAGATTCTACTTTATCAGAGCCACCAAATCAAGAAGTGCCTTAAGGCAGCATATTGTCAACAACTCTCTTCAACATCAAAATTAACAAGATTATAAAAGAACTCTCTCCTGATATACATAGCTCCTTATACGTAGATGACTGCTCAATCAACTATAAATCAAAATACATTCACACCATCAAAAGAAAATAACAACTCAACATAAATAAAATTTATAAATGGGCAACAAGAAATGGTTTCAAATTTTCCAAAATTAAAACAAAAAGTATCCATTTCTGTAACCAATACAAACTCCACCATGACCCAACCTTACAGACTGAAGGTGAAAAAATTCCAGTTGTAAATGAACACACGCACTTAGGAATCATTTTTAACAAAAAATTAAACTTCATTCCACACATCAATTATACCAAATGCAATAAAACACTACAACTACGACGAATCATCATCAATACAGATTATGGAGCCAACAAGAACACACTACTCAAACTATATAGAGCACTAATCAGATCTAAAATAGACTATAGCAGCTTTATATATCAATCCACCAGAAAGTCATATCTAAAAACTCTCAACACAATATGCCTCTCCGGACTAAGACTAGTACTAGGAGCATTTCAAGCCTCCCCTGTAGAAAGCCTATATGCAGAAATGTATGAAACTCCTCCAGTGCTTAGAAACCAAAACCTTAGTCTAAGTACTACATACATTTAATAGCCAACCCCACAAACCTAGCACACAATAGCTCTTTAAACCCAAATTGTAAATACCTTTTTGTCCAAAAAGAACATAAAATCAAAGCTTTTGGACTCAGAATAAAACCAATCTCCAAAGCAATTCTGGTTTCTGATTGGTTAAACATGAATTAATTTGATTTGTCAATTACAATTGGCAGTGTTTATAAATAGAATCTCCCAACTTTCAGAGAGAATACCTCATTATAAAAAATATTGCAACAGTATGTTTGTCTTCCCACATGTACACCATCTTAACTATTGTCTTATGTCAATGAGATGTTGGAGAAATGGAAGTAAAAGGACACTACGAAAGATAACTTGGGAATGAGTGCATATTTTCCAAAAAGAAAGATGTAATGCTAGATTGTAATTACCACCAAAATGTTTTCTTTGCTAGTTTGCTTGAAATGGTATGAGAGTTTTCTTTATTTCTAGATAACTCCTTAACTAATGTTGTTTTTATTGAAAAACTGGAAAAGTTTATTATTTTATATAAAATATGTATTAAAACTGTATTTATATTAAAAGTATATTCTGAAATGTTAATAATACATGAAAAATATCTAAAACTTTATACAAAAACTGAAAGAAATATTGTTTTATGATTTTACATTTTTTAAATAATATTATAAAATAGCATTCATTAATTGCTGTTATTCGACCCCAAATGATTGTAGTTTCTGAATATTTTTTATATTTATGTATTTTTTTAAAATATTTACAATGTTTGACAAAAAACTTCTATTATAATTCTTCTAATAAAGCGTAATTTGCAATCAACTATGATTGCATTCTGTTGAAAATTTTTGAAATACGCTGATTTTATAGGTGTCTTAATTAAAATTTTCACATTACTAATGTTGATTTAAACTCCATTTTCCTTTTTTTAGGTTGTCCAAATGGAACATTTGGGGAAAGTTGTCGGAAAATTTGTGGCTACTGTAAAGATAATAAATGTGACCCTGAAACTGGTAGTTGCTATGCTGGTTGTCAACCCGGTTATTTTGGGGATAGATGCAAAGAATGTAAGTTTTCTAGAAATGTAAATATGGATCATTTCACCATGTATATATATAAAAGCGAAAATGTATGTGTGTATGTATGTACGCTTTTCCTCGATGTCCACGAAAGGCTTCTTTCAAAGAAGCGCTTGCTCGGTTCACAACTTCTTAAAACTTTTTATATCATCTATAAATTGTAATATCTCCTGGAGCTCGCCTGTCTATTTAATTTTATTGACTTTCAAACGTTAATTATTCCACATTTCCCGCATCGGCACGCGTTACATTCGGTTTTCGGTATTAAAAAAAAGCGAAACTCGACTCTAATCACAGGCCGAAAGCCAGTTGTCTCAAGAGAGCTAAGTAACATTTGTTCAATGTCGACTTCGTCATATCAGACTGTAGCTTTCATTTCGCTCCTCCTAATAAACAGGGAGCGGGTTTTTAAAAACAAACAAACCGATTTATTTAAAACTGTCCCGCACAAAATCGTAACTGCTGAATACCTATCGCCGTCACGTCAATCAAAAACGCGCACCTGTCTTTTTTAACACTTTACTATTTTCCAACTGCGCGTCGTGAAGGTTTCGTTTTTTTTCTCACATTTTCGGGGTTTTTTCACATACCCCGAAAAACACCCGGGCAACGCCGGGTACGCCTCGCTAGTCTATAATATAAATCTCAACTGTCTGTTTAAATGTATGTATGTCTGCCTAAAACTTTTGATAGAGGCAACAGATTTTCACAAGATCTGTATCATTTTGAAGCTCGAACCTTCGGACAACAAATATTGAAAAATTGGCTAAAAACATTATTTCCTTCACCCTCAACTTGTACTTTTCTACAGGGAGAGATCGCTTTTTTCGCTGATATTTTCGAAAGTCAACCCCTCTTTTCGATTGACTAGCCTTAATTAAAACTTTTGCCACTTCTGGTTTGGTGATGGACGCAACGGCAAAGTTGTTTTCATTTGTTATTATTAATTCTTATAATAATTTGTAGGACAGTCACTTTTTATAGTTCTATTTACAGGTAGTAGCATGATATTTACTCATTATTTTCTTTTCTCCTTCTCCTCAATGAAACCAGGGGTTTTTATGCATTATTTGTCACATTTTATCACACCAGTTTACTTTTTATTCCTTTACATTTGTTCTTTTAGCTAAAATGCTTAAAATACTGGTCCTTCCCTTCACAAGTTCCAGTCAATTTCATTGGTTGTTCACATACACTTATCAGATTATGGGAATGCTGAACTGTTAAAAACATCACGAACTAAAGAAGATGATGTCATCCAATGAAGCAACGAACATTCGTATGTTCTTTCAGAATAACAAGATATTTATTTATTTATCACAATTAATCTAATACGAACAATGATTCTTCACCTTAGATAATTGTTACATTATTCTTCTGACATAGACTTTCATTTTATAAATAGATTTTATTTACATGGGTAAAGAGAAACATATCTTCAGCTTTTTGCCTCTACTGGAGGTAGGGCTCATGCATTTTTTCCAAAAAAATTTTGACTGTTATACACATTTTTATTTAAAACGTTCAAACTCGCATACCTTTTTAAACATTTGTTTAATTTTCCTGGCACGGACTACCAACCCAGCTGTACAAATTTCAATTTCAAGTTATTACTAATCACTTCATAAAGACAAAACAAAGTTACTCGATTTATAAGGAAAAATTCATCGACAATGATCTGAGGATTGATTAAAATATGTCTTCATAAACATTCTTTATTTGTTACTTTCCTTTATTAAGGAGAGTCATGCACATATACACATTTTTTAATATGTTAACTAACATGCTTTTAAACATATATTTTTATTGTTGCAGGATTGCTTAAAATATTTTTTCATGAACATTTTTTATTCATTATGGGGGGAATGCACATTTTTTAAACATGTAAATAAACATGCTTTTTATTGGTGGGGACCTCAGTTCTTATCAACTACTTCATAAAACAAAACAAAATTAGCTCAATCTATGATAATGTGCTTAGATAATTATAGTTCAATTTGTTTTTGAAGGTGTAAGGTTCTTTCAATGAATCTGTTCTGGTTTTGTGCTATCTTTCCATCAGGCAATGCCGGTACACCCTGCTAGTTATTAATAGTTATTGAATGTAAATAATTGTTCCAATAAAAAAAATATTGAATATTACAGAACCAAAAATGAGGAGCAGATATAATGATTAATGAAAACAGTGTCTTATGTCTGATTCACACCTTTTTACATGATAGGTTAACTCCTACACTGACTACAGGTCTTTTAGCAACAACAGTGCAAGTATTAAATAGACAAACTTGAAATTACCATTTTCCTTTAAAATGTTTCTCCATCACTGAAATATTCTGAGGAAATCTCTCTCCATATTCATCACTCACATCACTAAGATTCTCTGCAAAATTCTTGAAAGTGAAAATTTTGAAAAAAAACCTGTACCTAATTCGACAATAAGAAGGCCAGAAATGGATTTTCCATGCCATTGTGCATAAAAATGGCCACAGATGTCCTGTACTTAGTTGAGTTATGTACAGGGAAGTTGATATTTCACCTTTTAAAACTATCGAATGATTATCAAACCATAGAAAGTTGTTGTTACAATAAATACTTATAATCAAAACTCTGTATTTTGTTGCATTTGATGAACTGGCATCAAACATTGTCTGCAAATATGCACTAACATTTACTTGGTTTTGCAACATTTAGCCTCAAATTTTCTGAGAAATTTTAACAATTTCAATGTTTAAACTAGAAATTTAATTTATTACAATAAAGTGAATGAAATATATTGACAAAACAATACAATAGTTTTAATTTTAAAAAATTAAATGTAAGCTAAATGCATAAACAAACCAAATAATAATTAACTTTTTTGTAATTAAAAATATTCTGCGTTATTTTGTCACTATCTTTATCTTTGGTCAGTGAAGAAGAAACCCTTGTAAGCTGAGGCAATATTTATATTCATTTCAACCCAGAGAGCACCCTTTTGGGGAACTGGCTTTTTCTCCAAACTAAAAATTGACTTTGTGTCTCATCTACCCTTGTGAGAAGACAAACAGAGACCTCTACAGTGAAGGCATGAGATTTTACTGGTTTGTCAGGTCTATGTACATTAAGGAGGTACAAGTGCAATAAGTTTATCAGAACATATTCCATTAAAGTACTTATAAAACAGACACAAGAATGCAACACTGGTGATGGGACAGGGGTTGGAGCTTGGTTCATAGTGCTGGACCTATTAGATTGGAGACTCTTTTTTGGAGCCTATCGAAGGGGGAAAAACTAGTGGTAGATGCACCAGCCCAGATGTGGCAACAATATTCCATATATGGGAGAATGGTGGCTTTGTAGAGATACATTATACTCTCAAGTGTCAGAATTTCATAGCGAGGTATGGGAAATCTACTTTTGCAGCAGCATTAGCAATGTCCTCTGCTGTGAACAATTTCCTAGCATGATAGAGGGCGCCCACCTTTGTAGTAGCCTTGGCAATGTCCTCAAGGTGTTCTAATTAATGTTGTGTGTGAATGATAAGTCGAGCTCTCAGGGAGGGTGTTATTAGTAATGGCTATTGGTAGTTTCTTGTAATTATTGAAAGAAAAGAAGTTTAGTCTTCGTAGCATTAAATGTTACAGCCCATATTCTACTGCAGACTGGAGGTCATTTTCTAAAGTTTCTGCCATTACCTTAGATATATGTGCATTTGTTTTTTTCCCCTTCACATTTATTATAGAATGTTATGTCATCCACAAATATACCCATCTCAGATATAATTTTGTCAAGGACATTTATGAATATCAGGAATAATAAAAAGTTCAAGGATTGACCCCTGAGGTGCTCACACATCCAATTGCCAAGCTTTCTCTGTTGCTATGCAAGTGACCTCCTGGTTGTTAGATAATGGAGGAATTATCGATTGCTTTTTATTTACTACACTATTATAGATTTTCAAGAAATCTTAGTTCCTATCTTCTGCAACTATGCATTTTCTAAATATTTCTTGGTTGTGGCTATTTTGTTCTTACAATGATTTCTACCAAATCTTTGCCTATTTGTACTTATGGCATAAAAATCAGTGCAATTACAAGTTGATTTTTTTCTTTTTAGATAATTGTTATTTTATCAACTTGCATGAACAGAGCTATGTAAAAGATGCTTAAAACCGTTTGAATTATGCAAATACCATCAGTAGTTCATAAGTTATGAGAATTTTAATTGCCAAAATTTATGTTTTTCTGTGGGCATTTTTCTTTTGAAAAAGTGGGCTAAATTATAGACCTCAACATTTCAAGAAATTCGGTAATTTCGCCACCATGTATTTATTTTTCAAGCTATTCTCATGAAACTTGGTACTCTTATGTAAAATTGTGTGCTCTTTCTGATTATGCAGTCAAATTTGATGTATCTCTTTACCATAAGCCATGAATTATAAATTAAGATGTACAAATTTCAATTTTTTTAAAAACTGGCACATGGTATCATACGGTGTGTGTCTATTCATGAAGAAAACTAAGTATTATAGTGGTATTTAAATATAGCTTTACCTGCTTCCCTGCCAAAGGAGAGCTTAATCTGAGGTGTAGCTATTGAATGCCTCAAGAGCATTCATGGCCGGTATTTACTACTCCCCTCAAAGGAAAGAAAATATTGAGTAGACATGAATCAATCTCAAAAATAAATTGAAGAAAATTTTTCATATAGATTTTGGATTTCTGTAAAAGATAGAAATTCCCATAGTCGACCAAAACTTATGCATTTTGGGACCAGTCCAGTTCTCAAAATAAACTCCTGATTTACATTTTGTAAATCCTCTCTATCTGACCAAAAATGTATCCCTATTTTCCGCCATAAATCATACTCTACATGAATCCTCGAATGTAGCTTCCACAATACCAGGAGTCCTGGTAAGCAACAACTATATATTCACCAGTTGATGGTAATTTTTGTCATTTCTATTCTGTTGTTTTACTGAAAATTCAACTATGTAAACAAAGAAATAAAACAGTAAATTTTTACCTTGTTCCCACCATAACATTTTTCTTTAAAATGACTACTTTTAAAGGTTTTTGGGAGTGCTGAAAACGAATATTGTAGTTAAATTTTTTGTAAATAAGTAGTTTTCCAGATCTTAAGCAATGTCACTTCTTATGTTATCGCTGGTGGCCATCTTGGTATGCGCAAGTGCACAAACTCAACCCCGATAAACTACGCGAAAATATGTGTACCAAGATATCCACCAGCAATAACAGAAGAAATGACGTTGCTTAATATCCGGAAATCTACTTATTTGTGGAAAATTTAAATTCGATATTCGTTTTCAGCATACCCGAAAACCTTAAAAGGTAGTCATTTTAAAGAAAAATGTTAAGGTGGAAACAAGGTAAAAATTTACCGTTTTATTTCTTTGTTTACATAGTTGAATTTTCATTAAAACAACAGAATAGAAGTGACATAAACAAAAAAATCAAAAATGCATCACAATGAAATTCTTTATCTAACCGCCTAATTTTTACGTTTGCTAGCCAAATATTTTGTTATAAAAAGTGATTTTAAAAACAGCAAGAATGGACACCTGTCAAGGGACGACATTATTTTAAAACTCTCACCCTTGACATGTTTTTTATGTATTTACTAGCTGTACCCTGCCACGCGTTGCAGTGGCTCAATTTGGTGTAATGTAAAAATTTAATAAAAAGAGAAAAATGCATGTTTCTTATATTCTTAGTACAGCAATCCACTCCAAAAAGTGAAAAAGAAGGCGAAAATAAAAAAAAAATGGTACTCTCGCAAAATTTGATCTGGATCCTCGGGAGTTTCTGTCAATCATTCATGGTTTGGACTCGACCAACAATCAGTGGATGAAGCCGAACATAGCAAAAATGTTGAAACGCTAAATGTTTTTTTTATTTTTTTGTTGTTTTCTGTATACAAAAATGTGAGTTAGTAATTAATATTTGGTTGATGGGGGCGTTACTATACACAGATTCGAAAAAGTTGTCTAAAAACAAATAAATGAAAGGTAAGGTAAGTTACGTTTCTACCTAACTGGATAATTGTTTAGTGTTTTTATGTAATGTAAAATGTTTAATCGACTCGAAAAACAGAAATGGTCGCAGACTCTGTTGAATATGTTAAGTTTGGGAAAGTAAGTTGAAAACTAAAAACTATACAAAACAGTGTCTGAAACCCCACAAATATATGTTACCATGACATAGGCTGGCATAATCGGTGGGTTTCTGACAGTATTTTGTATAGTTTTTTAGTTTTAACTCACTTTCTCTAACTTAAAGTAATCAACAGTGTCCGCCACCATTTGTAGCTTTCAAATACACCGATAAACACTGTTTTTCAAGCCAACTAAACGTTACATTAAATGAAAAGGGTTCATATTACTAAACACAGATACAAAAAAGTTGTCAAAAAATAAATATATAACAAATAAATGTTATCAAAGGCAAGAAAAGTAAATGTTCTACCTAACTGGATAAGATTTTAGTGTTTTTATGTAATGTATAATCGGTTCAAAAACATTCAATGTTTATCGGTATATCTGAAAAATACAAATGGCGGCAGACTGTATCGAACACGTTAAGTTTGGGGAAATTTTGGGAAAATAAGTTTAAACTAAAGAACTATAAAAAATACTATTAGGAACTCACTCAATATGTTATCATGACGTAGGCTGGCATATAATCGTTTTTTTTTTAACTTTTGCTCGATACAGGTGACGACTTTTAAAAGTCCCTTTTAGTGATTACCTGGTTTGAGGATACTTGTACAACTAAAACGGCAAATCTGCTCCAAAAAATCCGGTATTATTTTACTTTAAAGCCCGTTTCACGCTCTTATATAACGAAATATTTTATTGTAGATTTTGGTGTGCTAAAAACGAATCTGCAAACCGTTTCCGTAGCAAAAAGAAAGTTTTCATGAAATTACTTTTTCGGAAAGTGGGTGATCACTTTTCAATGTAAATTTAACTTAGAATGAGCACCCACTTTCTGGCCACCTGAGAGAGGGGCATTTTTCTGTGTTTCTTGGCTAAAAATTTTTTTGTTTGATTTCTTTTGTTAGGTAATAACCCCTGAACTCTGGGACTATTTTCCATTTCACAGCCGTAGCCGTCGTTTACGCTATGCGTGAGCATAAACGAAAGCTGTTTAGCCAATAAACATGGGAAAAAAATCCCCCCTCTCTCAGGTGGCTAGAAAGTGGGTGCTCATTTTAAGTTAAATTTACATGGAAAAGCGATCCCCCACTTTTCGAAAAAGTAATTTCTTCATATCATAAAAACTATTTTTTTGCAACGGAAACGGTTTGCAGATTCGTTTTAGGACACCAAAGTCTACAAAAAAAATTTTGTTATATACGAACGTGAGACGCACGGCCCTTAATGGAAAATTATATCAAAAATCCGGGGGAAAATAGTTTTCAATAAAAACAGCAAATGAATTCGATAGAAAAAAAATGGATGCTATGTTTTTTTTTTTATTTTTCTGTTTGTTTCTTGGCTAAAAAGTTTTTTGTTTGATTTCTTTTTCATGGTAATAACCCCTGAACTATGGGACTATTTTCCATTTCACAGATGTAGCCTTTGTTTATGCTACGCATGAGCATAAACGAAAACTGTTAAATATGCACTCTCGTACCAAATTGCCTTGTCAAAAAACCTTTAAGCCAATAAACACGAAAATAAATGGCCCGTCCCCGGGTGGCCAGAAAGTCGGTGCTCATTTTAAGTTAAATTTACATGGAAAAGTGATCACCCACTTTTCGAAAAAAAATTTCTTCATATCATGAAAACTATTTTGGTACTCATTGGGCGTTGAGTTCCATGGCGACCCGCAGAATTATTTAATAGTCGTTTCCTTAGTCCCCCCCTAGTCAAGGCTAACGCATGTGCACGTAACATTTTTTATTTACGTGGCGGAATTATACAACCATCACCCCCATGCGAATTTCTATACTGATAGGGTTTTTGAAATTTTTTCACTGGATTATTATTGATTGAACACTAACCAGATTATGAAAAAAAATTGAAAAAAAAAAAAGAATTATTTCAACATTTGAAAGGGGTACTGGTAAATCAGTCACCCATTTTTTTTTTTTTTTTCTTGGCTAAATACGGAAGTGTCTTCGGGAGATATAAAATGGTCTCATGTTGACGAAGCAATGTATCGGGAGGCGTACGGGATGGAAAATTATTGGTAAATTTTTAGATTAGGTCCACCTCCTCAATTTTCTTTTAAATGACTACTTGTAATGGTTTTCGACTATGCTGAATACGAAAATCGCATTGAAATTTTGCAGAAATAAGTAGTTATCAAGATATAAAAAGTTGTATTATGCATTGTAATCTTTGGCGGCCATCTTTTTTACGCGCATGCATTTGTTTATGGCGCGTGCGCGCGTAAAAAGATGGCCGCCAAAGAATATAATGCATAATATAACTTTTTATATCTTGATAACTACTGATTTCCGCAAAATTTCAATGCGATTTCTGTATTCAGCATACTCGAAAACCTATAAATATCGTCATTTAAAGGAAAATTGTGGAGGTGGACCTAATCTAAAAAAATACCAAATTATTAAACATTTCGGTACTCATGCAGAGAGTGATCCGTGCTGAAATAATAATGTTATTATTTTAAAAGCCATTCTTAACATGGGGAGGGGAGGGTGTTTTGTACCTATTCTGTACTTTAACCTTACAATTGAATAAAAAAAAACTTATCATAAAACTTTAATTAAACGTGGAAATACAATTTAAAAAATAGCGCAGATCACTCTCTGCATTAGCACCAACATTTCTCCAGCATGTTAGTGAAATTTATAATACTTAAAAAAATTTTAAAAAAAACAAAAAACCCTCACCTTTCATAAAAACAAATTATTTAAAAAAAAAAAAAAAAACACCTACAAACTGACTTTTAACTAAATAAGTAAAAAAAAAAAAAAAAAAATTTTTTAAAACTCGAAACTTTATTTTCAAAGAAACAATAAAAAAGTCATGTTTAATCTATTTTTTTTTTCTTTGAGAAACAAATATATTTCTGATTTACAAATGCGGTAGAGACTCATATTATTTTTACTTTCTATGGTTTTGATATACCGCGTTTTTATTGGTTACAAAATGGGGGACTGATTTATCAGAACGTTGTAACTAAAAAGTAAGCACCACTTTCAAATGTCGAAATAATTTCTTTTTTAAATTTTTTTTTTTTTTTAATAATCTGTTTAATTAGTGTCCAATCAATAATAATCCAGTGAAAAAAATTTCCAAAAACCTATAAGTATAGAATTTTTTTAAATTTTTTTTTACATAGGCATTGCCACTTATCAAGGCCAAGAGGCCACTCAAGGATAAGGGTTAAAGAGTGTACAGTAGACATTGGACAATATAGTAATCATTAGTAATGAAAATTTGGTAAATTTGATAACTTATATGGAACGGATCATCAAGAACTTATTTACATTAGACTTGAATACAAACATATTGTAGTCAGCCAGAAAGCAGGAAAACGGAAGACAATTCCACGGGCGTGCAGTTCTAAGAAAGAAGCTTTGTTCATGGAATCTACGTTTAGGTTTAGGCACAGATAAAGAGTGGGGGGAATTATTGATAGTGTGTACAGCTAGACGAGTGTTTCTTGTGAAAGTTTGGCGAGGGGGGACCATAGATTGAAGCTCAGTTGAACACCTTCCATGAAAATAACGATACATCAGAGACAAACTCGCAACATCTCTTCTGTGAGATAGAGGTTGCAAGGAAGAGAAAAGGACATCTCCTACGAGGCTACGAAGTCTATTTTGAACTCTATCAAGGCAGGACAAGTCCTTTCTAGCAGCTCCTGCCCAGATCTGGCAACAATATTCCATCCTTGGACGTACCTGGCTCTTATATAGATAGAGAATTGCATCAGCAGTGAGATATTTACCGGATCGATAGAAAGATCCCACCATTTTTCCAGCGGCCTTGGCAACAGATTTGATGTACGTATTCTATTTAAGATCAGGAGTAAAGGTCAAGCCCAGAAGCCTGTCAAAACTTGAGGCCTCCTGAAGACGAGAGCCATTCATTTCAATTGATGCCAGATGGGGATCAGAATGTTGATGATCTAAAGATAGAAGCTTGGTTTTAGATGCATTAAAAGTAACCAGCCACTCCTTTCCCCATTGTACTATGTGCTCAAGATCAGAGGAGAGAGAATTGGAGAGAACTTGGTCGTTTACTGTCTTAGATGTGCTACCATAAATGGTAGTGTCGTCAGCATAAATGTCTACAAATGATGTAAGGATGTGATTTGGAAGATCATTAATATAGATCAGGAAAAGAGTTGGGCCCAGGATGGACCCCTGAGGGACACCGGCATTAATACTGTGAGCTTCTGATTTTTTCCCCTCAACTACTACTCTTAAGAACCTATCAGAAATAAATGATTTAATAATTGAGAAGACACTTCCAGCTATACCATAGCTAGAGATCTTATGAAGTAAACCTTTATGCCATACCCTATCAAAGGCCTTAGATATGTCAAGAGCAATTGCCCTAGAAAGGTTGCCTCCGTCGAGAGATTTGCTAATCCTATAAGATATAACTGTAAGCACATCTGCTGTAGATCTAGCAGAACGGAAACCATATTGAGTGTCACTAAGAAGGTTATTTTTGCTGAGATGGTTGATTACTTCTGTATTTAACACAGATTCCAACAACTTACTCATGACGCACAGGAGACTTATTGGCCTGTACTGATAGGGGAATGAGCGATCACCTGAATGTAGAATAATCAAAAGAACTGTGTTAGTCAATAACAGACAACAACAATAATAATAATAGCAGCAACACTTTCCAAGGGTCCAGCTCATGCACAAGACAGACATCAGATTGAGCTGGACTGAGGGCTTGTATTCATGTACAAGCATATCCAATCAGGTGATTCAGCCAATCACAATCCAAGGAATAGACTGGCCCATGTGTGCACAATGGAATCTCCCATTGTGCCATAAATAGTTCTCCTCTTTCATGAGAAGTAACTTTAGTCTTTGTCAACTTATCCACAACTTGAACGCTGACCGAAAGTCCACTACACAATCCAACATGGCGCTACGAACAGGATTCGAGACAGAAGATTGGGAAGACTATTTCCTCAAAGCAGGCATTGCTGCCAATTCCGCCAAGAGCTACGCTGCAACTTTTGTGAAGGAAAAACTGAGGAAAGAAAACCTTCAAGTAATGGATCGGGCCAAGAGAATTGGGAATCACAACAATGGGAGAAGCTCTGTCTATCCTTCGACAAGCCAAGGAGCCCGCTACCCAGACCACCTATGCTAAGGCACCAGCTGCCAGGCCTCCCCAACTTCATCTCAAAATGACTCCTCAACAATTCAGAAAATTTCGGATTGACTGGGAAGTATTCACCAGAATAACGGACATGCCAACTTCTCAGGCCAATACCCAGTTATACAGTTGCGCTGATGAATCCGTTCAAAACGCAATCATAAATACGTACCCTAAGTTCTTCACCACCAACCCAGACAAGCTGCTAGAGATGACAGAAGCATTGGTAACTCAAAAATCAAATCCCATGGTCCATCGGATGACATTTGCAGCTATATCACAGCATGAAGATGAACCCATCCAACAATACCTTGTTCGTCTTAGGTCCACGGCCATAGACTGTAATTTTTCATGCCCCAACTGCGATCACGACCTGTCCGGCATTTACATCAAGGACCAATTTATCAAAGGGATATCGAATGATACGCTTCAGACCGATCTACTGGCAAAAGCCGGGTTGCTAAAAACTCTCAACCAAAATATTTGTCATGCTGAGGCATTTGAGTCTGCACTACGGGACCAAACCGCAATTGTAGTACAACGCTAAAGGTTTTCCCCGACAGTGGTGCCGCCATTTGTCTTGGGGGACCAAAACATTTAATCAAAATGGGCCTCACAGAGATTAGTCTTATCCAATCACAGAAAGCATTTAATCAAAATGGGCCTCACAGAGATTAGTCTTATCCAATCAAGAAAGATCATACGAACAGTTGGAGGTTTCACACTCATGTGTCAGGGTTGGCTACCAGTTGAGTTTGTGGTCAGAGGGAAAACAACTAAACAAGCCCTCTACATATGCAAGGGCATACAACGGCTTTATCTCAGCAGAGCAGCCTGCATCGATGTGGGAATATTGCACAAACATTTTCCAAACCCTTTAGCAGACGTACATGAAGAGGTAGACACCGAGTCTAAAAAGTGTGTAGATCAATTGCCAAATTGCCCCAAAAACCTCCCTTTTCCCGCAACAGAAGATAACATAGGCAAACTTAAGAGCTGGCTCCTAGAAAAGTTTGCCAAAACGACATTCAACAAAGATGGGATATTTCCAGCTGCCCACATTCACCTCAAAGAGGGAGCAATCCCTAAAGCCAGGCATAACCCAATTCCTGTACCCTTCCACTTCAAGGAACCAGTAAGACAAGCCCTTTGGAAGGATGTAGAAAAAGGTATCATAGCTCCAGTACCCGTGGGTATGCCTACTGATTGGTGCAGTACTATGGTAATAACTGCCAAAAAGAATGGTAATCCAAGGAGAACAATAGATTACCAACACCTTAACTCTCAATGCAAGCGAGAAACCCACCATACTGGGTCGCCATTCCAGTTGGCACTGCAAGTGCCACCTAGAACAAAGAAAACAGTCCTAGACGCTGTTGATGGATACCACTCGATTCTCTTAGACAAAGAATCTCAACCATTAACCACCTTCATAACTGAGTGGGGAAGATACATGTATCTTAGGATGCCTCAAGGATATGTCGCATCTGGGGATGCTTACACTCGCAGATACGATGAGATAATAAAAGATATCCCACGCAAGGTGAAGATAGTAGACGATACCCTGCTATATGACTCTAGCATTGAGGGAGCCTTTTATCATACCTTCGATTTTCTGCTCCAATGTGCTAAGAATGGAATTGTGCTCAACACCGACAAATTCCAATTCTGTCAGGATGTCGTACAATTTGGAGGCCTCCAGATAACTTCTTCAGGAGTGACCCCTTCTGAGTCCATGATACAAGCGATACAGGATTTTCCAGTCCCAAGGACAATTACTGATGCCAGATCATGGTTTGGGCTTGTCAACCAAGTAGCTTGGGCATATTCACTGGGTTCAGTTATGGTGCCTTTTCGGGACCTCGTCAAACAAAACTCCAAATTTGCTTGGAATCAAAACCTTGAAGACGCATTCAAAGATTCCAAGCGAGTTATAATTCACCTAGTCCAGAAGGGGGTAGCAACATTTGACAAAGACAGAGCAACTTGCCTTGCTCCAGATTGGAGCAAAGAAGGAATGGGCTTCCTACTCCTACAAAAATATTGCCAATGTACCATGGAAAAAGCCCCAATCTGCTGTTCCGAAGGTTGACATCTGATATATGCCGGCAGCAGATTTTGCACGGATGCTGAGCGCAGATACGCACCAATAGAGGGTGAGGCAGCAGCAATAGCATGGGCATTGGAGAAATGCCCTATGTTCGTCATGGGTTCTCCAAACATCATAGTGGTCACAGACCATGAACCTCTGAAGGGGATATTTGGCGATCGTGGTCTGAGCAAGATCCAAAACCCCCGGCTCTTTAGACTAAAGGAAAAGACCCTGAGATACAGATTTACCATACAGCATTGCCCCGGGAAGTGGCACAGAGGCCCTGATGCAGTTTCCCGCCACCCAGTGGCGATGGTGCAAACCCTTCTCGATGTATTTCCAACAAAACCCTCTCAAATGGATATACTGGAGTCGAACAACATAAGCAACATAACAGAGTCAACAGCCTTAATAGCAACATTTGCAGACAGCAGTAATATAGCCATGCTATCACCAGACCTAATTCGTTCAGCAGGTCGTGGCGATCAACAATATAACAAATTAATAGACACAATACAGCAAGGCTTCCCAAAAACACGTAATCTCACTACGCCCGAAATCCGTGAGTATTGGGAGGTGAGGCACCGCCTTAGCACTGACAATGGTCTAGTATTGTTGGATCGAAGGATCGTCATCCCCAAAACACAACGAAAAAAGGTCCTACACTGCCTGCATTCTGCACACCAAGGAGTAGTCGGCATGAAAGCACGTGCCAACGAATCGGTGTACTGGCCAGGGATGGATGCATCAATCCGCAGTATTAGGGCGAATTGCATAGTATGCTCAACCATCGCACCTAGTCAACCAAGGGAGCCTATCATTCTAACACGATCCCCAGAGTGGCCATTCCAACAAATCGTCATGGATATTTTTTATATTGGAGATCACACATACCTTGCCTGCGCAGATAGGCTAACTGGTTGGCTAATTTTATACCGCCTAGAATCAGGTCACACTACTACAACCAAATTGATGTCCCTATGCCGACAACTGTTCCAAACATATGGTGCCCCAGAAGAACTCAGCACCGATGGCGGCCCACCTTTCACTTCCAGCACGTTCCAAGAATTTCTGAAAACATGGTGTGTTAGGCAGAGATTATCTTCTGTTGCGTATCCCCAATCCAATGGCAGGGCAGAGCTCGCAGTAAAAAGTGCGAAGAGGATTGTGAAAGGAAACACAGGCCCCCACGGTTCCTTGGACAATGACAGTGTTGCCCGGGCCATCTTGCAGTATCGGAATACCCCAATCCAAAGCATTGGCCTATCACCGGCCCAATTATTACTTCACCGTCGACTACGTGACTCCATCCCACCACAGCCAATCCTCTACAAGCCTCATCCTGAATGGGTGTCAGCGGCACAACATCGCGAGGAAATGCTCCACCACCGCAATGCAAAAATAGTAGAAAGATACAATAAATATACCCACAACCTTCCACCATTACAAGCTGGTGACACTGTAGCCATCCAAAATCCAGTCAATCGCAGATGGAACACAACGGGCAAAATCATCAGTTCCCTACCAGATCGACAATACCGAATCAGGGTTAACGGATCCGGAAGGATCACACTTAGGAACCGCCGTTTCCTCAGAAAATGCGAACTTAAGCCTGCACCAACCCCAATACCAAGTGCAGCACTAGGACCGACAATTCCCTCAAGCGATACTACATTCTTGCATCTCCCACTATCTCCCTGTAATAGCACATACACAGCAACCAAACCCCAACAACAAACCACACATATATCCACACGCTTTCGATCAAGGATTCCCCGAGCTCTTTCTAGGTTACTACCACACAACAAACTAGGCCTAAAAGAGAGATACACCTCTCACACAACCCAGCCTACTCGTTGGTGGGGGGGGGGAGATGTAGAATAATCAAAAGAACTGTGTTAGTCAATAACATACAACAACAATAATAATAGTAGCAGCAACACTTACCTAGGGTCCAGCTCATGCACAAGACAGACATCAGATTGAGCTGGACTGAGGGCTTGTATTTATGTACAAGCATATCCAATCAGGTGATTCAGCCAATCACAATCCAAGGAATAGACTGGCCCATGTGTGCACAATGGAATCTCCCATTGTGCCATAAATAGTTCTCCTCTTTCATGAGAAGTAACTTTAGTCTTTGTCAACTTATCCACAACTTGAACGCTGACCGAAAGTCCACTACACAATCCAACACTGAATTCTTAAATACAGGGCATACTGATGAAATTTTCCAGGGAGATGGGAAACTATTCTCCTTAAGACAACGTTTAAACAGTTTTGTAAGTATGGGCGCTAGTTCTGGTTGAAGGTTTTTGAGTACTATAATTGGAATGCCGTCAGGGCCAGTTGCTTTACTGGAATCAAGGTTTTTGATTAGCTTGGCAACATCACGTACAGATATATGTATATCACATAGCGTGTTTTCTGATACAGGAGGAAATATTGGGGGTTGGCGGCCTTGGTCGCAAAGGGTAGAATTAGCTGCAAAGTTCTTGACAAAGAGTTTGGCTTTGTCTGATGCTGACCAGATTACCTCAGATCCATTGATAATAGTTGGGAAGGAGCACACGCTTCTGTTTAGGATTCTGTTTGCTATTTGCCAAAACTGGTGGGAACCAAGCCGCTGCTCAGCTACTTTGGACTCAACAGATTGAGCATACAACTCTCTAGCGTTCGTTATTACTTTCTTACAATGGTTGCTGGCAGTCCTGAAAGCGGCTTTAGTTTCCATACATCTATTACGTTGGAAGCAGTGGAAAAAGTGATTTCTGTGCGCAATGGCAGCAGCACATTCTGGAGAGAACCATGGCTGGCTGTTAGGTTTTTGCTGAAACTTTTTCGAGGGTATGAAACGGTCTGTACCTACAATTAACCATTCCGTCAGGTCTAATACTATAGAGGACACATCCTTTTTAAACATGGAATGCAGAGGTAGATCAGATATAAATGTACGGAAGCTATCCCAGTCAGCCTTAGTGTATCGATATACTGTACGATGGAGAGGTACGTCTGGGGACATATTACATTTCATTTTTATCTTAATTGATACAACAGAGTGGTCGGAAGATCCAAGAGGAGACAGAACAGAAACTGAACATAGTTAGGGCAAGTTGTGAGAAAAAGGTCTAGGAGACTTGCATACTGGTCGTCATTGTCGGGCACACGGGTGGGTTCGTGAACAATCTGAGTGAGGTCATAAGCAATGGAGAAATCATGACAGAACCTCCCCTCATCATCGGTCTTGTTTGAGTTGGTCAACCATTCGACGTTGTGAACATTGAAGTCTCCACATACATGAATGTTAGCTGAAGGATAAGCAGATAGGACTTGGTCAATCTTCTCAGATATGCTTTTAAAGATAGTAACTCCGCTGTTGTGGGGGCGATAGAGAGTAAAAATAAATGCAGTAGTGTGAGCTAAAGCAACCCGGAATCACATATAGGGTAAGTTAGGATCTTCCCTGGAGATGTCCCTACCACATGGAAAGCTATCTTTAATATAGGCACATATTCCATGCCCATGGCGATCTTGGGGGTCAGATTTAGAAGTTAAGTTAGAGTATCCTTTAATTGCGAACTCTTCTAGGGAAATAGCCTGTTCAATGCCAGTTTCAAAAATAAAAGGTCTGGTTTAGTCTCCTGTAATTGGGTTTCAACCTCTGATGTTGGAGAAGGAGACATGGTAGTAGGGGTCTATGTTGGAAGTTGGAGAACCGGGTTTAATCGTGTATTTTTTATTGAAACTTGTCATGATGAAATTTTGGAATTTGTGGACTAGGTCGTCAGATTTACTTAGAGCAGGAGAGAGAGGGGAAACTAAGAGAGAAAAAGAAACAAAGAATCTTTTTTTTTTTATTTGTAGCTAATGATAAGGTAAAGCCGTAACAATTACCCACTAGTATGGCATCGAGAGGCCCCACCAGAAACTACTGCATGCTCCAGAATCCATTCACCAAATGGCAATACAGCAGCCCCAGTACTTTGCACCTGCTGATAGGACAGCCTCCTTAGTGGTTAATCCAAGGTTCGGGTCCCTGACTATCAGGCGGATAACGTCAGCCCAGACAAAACGTTTACCTCCAGCACCCTTACTAATGACATGGCTACAAGGATAGACATAGAAGCAGAAAATTTCTGCCATCTCTGCCAACTGTTCGCGCAAAATACTGCCAACCTAGAAAACAGGTATTTCTTCTCCCTTTGTCAGAAAAATGACTCATTAAAAAATGAGGACTGAGGGACAAATAAGAAGAAGCGAGAGTAACAGGAGCTGCCGATAACACATCCACAATGCGTTTTCTACTCGCCATTAAAAAAAAAAAAAAAAATTATTAAGTATTCTACTTAATAAAAGTCCAACAGACGTGTTTAAGGGAAAGTATGGTGATAGATTCCCCTCTCACGAACTAAAAATGAGTACAATTTCGTAATCTATTTTTGCAATCAAATCGGTAGATAAATAAACATTTATGGACGAGAAAAAAAAGCTAGCATTTAATAAAACAGAAATACATAAATTAAATACTGAAATAAAATGTAGTTATTAATATTTGAATCTAAAAATAAAAAGTATGAATTAATATTGAAATCACTTATCTCAACAAAAACACTTCCGTCTCCAAAATGCAAAACTGTAGTGAAGAGTTTAAGTTTAAACAGCGTTCAGAAGATTTTTTTTTTTTTAATTAACCGTTAAAAGAAAAGCGTGATTTTATTCTGAACTTTAGCTAGTCACGTTTTAAGAAACTTACGATATAAAAGAAAAGCAGATGGGGAGGGGGGGTTCCTCCGAAGGTAGTTGGTGACGTTATAAGTAATTACGCACGTACTTTTACAAAGATTATTTACGTTAACTCTTTTCATAAATAATTTTTTTTAAAAAAAGTAACTAAACCATTTATTGATAATTTGTCATGTGTACAAACATTTATTTATTTATTTACGTAGGCTTAACTCTTTTTATGAATAAGAAAAGTCTTACTCTTTAAGAATAATAAAAGGAAAAAATGCAGAGAGTGATCCGCGCTGTTTTTTAAATCGTATTTCCAAATTAAAGTTTTACGATATGTTTTTTTTATTCAATTGTAAGGTTAAAGTACAGAATAGGTACAAAGCACCCCCCTCCCCATGTTAAGAATGGCTTTTTAAATAATAACGTTATTATTTCAGCACGGATCACTCTCTGCATGAGTATCATAAAAATTAGTACAAATAATACTTATCTCAATAAGTGAAAGGCTCATTTCTACCAGAAATAAAGTGGAGACAATCTCGCAGTTACGAAAAATATTTTCATTTATAATTTAATATTTTTATAATTCGCAATGTTAAGCTATTTTAATAACATGCAAACATTTTTTGACTTTAAAAATAGATTTTCTGAAAATTTCAATTAAATTGGTAACGTAGAAATATGGTTTTATTCACTTTTAACAAACCAAAAATTACATTTTTATATATATAGATTTCTGTGATGCCTAAAAATTAGTTGGTTTAATAGAGAATTTCATTGTAATGAGTTTGAATTGCCCCCCCCCACACTTTTTTTTATGATTTCTCTTCTGTTATTTTACTACACCAAGATAATGTTTTTGAAAATTTATCTAATATTAAAAAAAAAATGAAATTATTAATTAGAAGTACGTATACATATTTTTTTTTATTTTATAAATAAGATATATAAACAAAAAAGATGTTATCTATATATTTTTTTGTATCGTGAAGTTTTCCAATATGAAAAAAATAGAAAGGTGAAGAAACAGTTATTATTATTCATTTTTTTTTTTTTTATAGAAATCCTCAATTTAAAAAAAAATCAGATTTGTTTTACAGATTCGAAAAAGTGGTCTCCACAATGAGTTAAAAAATAATAAAAAATTATACAAAATACTATTAGAAACCCACCCAATCACAAGGGCATTTATTGGTTGGGTTTCTAACAGTATTTTGTATATTTTTAAGTCATTGTCGAGATTTCAAAGACATAAGATATCACGTGGCTATTTTTCTTGTGCTTGTGTAATGCTCAGCACTACTTACTTTTTGAAATAAACAAACATTTTACATTAAATAAAACACTAAAAACTTATCCAACTAGATAGAAGAGTACCTGTGAAGAAAGTTATTATTATTATTGTTATTATTATTGTTATTATTATTATTATTGTTATATAATAACAATAGTATTTTATTTATTTTTTGCCTTCGGTACCATTTATTTGGATGCTTATGCACTTATGTTATTGTGCTATTTTTTTTCGAATCTCATTTTCAAGTTAAATTAAAGTTTCACAATATCTTTTTTTTATTAAATTGTTAGGTGAAAGTACAGAAACAAAACACCCTTCCCTCCTCATGTTAAGAACGGGTTTCTAAATAATAAAGCTATTATTTCAGTATGGTAGCATGAGTGCACAATTACTTTTCATTGTTATATATTTGTTTTTTACCACTAAAAAACACAATTCTACCTTAAGTACAAGTAAGAAGTTATAAATACCATGATAACAGAAACGCATGTACTAAAAGCGTTAAAAAAACAATAGTTTGGGCTCGGCATTGTTTGGAAATTAAATTTGAAAAACTTGAAAATAATTTTTTTTAAATTGACAAACTCAGAATAAAAAACGAAAGCAGAAAAAATAGTTTTCTCTATTTAAGAGAGTACAAACGAACTCAGTAATGTGCACACTTTAGTCAGCTCAGCGCTGGTCAGCGCATTAGCGCATAGCAAGCCGTTTTCCCGTTAAGCGGATTTGAATTTCTATAAAAGATAACATTTTAAAGAAATTTCTTCACAATTAATAACTATCAAATATTTACATATTATACATGAAAATAATTCTGAAACTATTATCTATATGAAAATCGATGATATATGCAGATTTATCTATCAATTTTGAAATATTCTTCAACTTTGCTCGGTTGTAACTTTGCTTCCTGTGGTCGTAAAAATAAAAATCAAAGTCCAGTAGAGATGGACTCCTTTGTTTATATAGCCTGTAAAATTTCAGCCATATTCAATCAAATTTGACCCCGCGCATGTGTATCCAAACGTAACGTATGAAATGTAAACATTGAAAAAACAGTTTTGCTGTCATCCTTTTTGACCGTTTTTTCATTTTTTATTTGGAGCATAAAAACATTGAATACATAAAAGCAAAATAAATTAACATCATTGGAATACTTATTTTATTCTCTTTCCATCAATGTAATTCTTTCAAAATTGACCCACTTTTAGTGCAATGGTTGCTGCGCAGGTTGAAGTGAATGATTGATGAGAGTGGGGCTTATCATAAAACTTTCATGCGAGAACATGTGCTTTAATTTGTACCATCCATTTGCCTCATTAGCACACTGTTCAATAGAAAAAGTATTACTTCCTTGGGCATCTCTATGATCTCTGGTTGCTTCTCAATCAGTCTTTTCAAGATATCTTGACATTTTTAGCAATGGCTTCTCAGTTTGAGGTGTATTTAAGTTTTGTGCTGAAGCCAAAGTTTTGTGAGCATTTTCTTGTAGAAAACGTAAACCACCGGGATATTCCGAAATGCTTAGCCAATGAAATTCAAGTAAGCAGATGAGAAAAATAAGAGGAAAAACTATGCATCTCTTAAAGCTAAAGAAAATTTACCAAACACCTTCCTCTCTCCATGTTCAGAATGGGTATTCTTTCAGCATGGTATCTTTGTATAAATTATAAAAAAAACAATTTTGTTAAAAAAAATATATATTTAAAGAAAATTTTTAAAAACCCAAAAAACTTTCATCTACCAAGTAATTTACTGTTATAATTTTGTTTTTTTTTCTATTGTCATTAAAAACAAAATATTTAAATATTCATTCTGGAAAATTACGATAAGTTCAGTGGCTTTTATTCATCTTAAGAGGTTAGTAAAATTATTCATTAAAAAACTGCCTTTTATTTCTTTTTCTGTTTTCATTAAAAAGTTATGTTTTGTTTTGTTTTTTATTTTTTCATCTTTTATTGCCTAAGCATTTTGGCATATGCCAACAGTTTATCTGCCAGAAAATGCCCGTGAAACTTTGGCTTCAGCATGGTAACTTAAATGCATAAGTATTGAGGAAATATAGGTTACTAACGCAGTGTGGCAAGGTTAATATGAGCATGTGTTTATAAGTTGTACTCTATAATCAAGAGGAGGGTTTTACGACTATAAACTCCAAGTCTGTGCATGTCTGTTTGAGTCTTTACAGCAGTGCGAAAGCTATCTAGTCATGTTAAAGTGATTTGAGGAGTGTAGGTCGGTTGCACTTAGTTGTGGGACATCTGAGGTGTTTATTAAAAGAAATGTCCTCAGGGGATGTGGATTTGGTTCGTTCTTTTTGACATGATTTCATTTGTTTCAGTTTAGACAAGATGAGTTTGGCAGAGTGGATGTATATGGATGCACATACAAGTGAATCATTAGCTACATCCTGATAAACCTAGTTGTGGCTTTAGAAAACCCATCATCGATAAGTGTTGGGTTTCTGTCCATCTATGCCATGGCATTATCCTGATATTATGTAACTGATTATAGAGCATCTGCTCTTAGCACTTCGTAAGTGACCAATAAAAAATTTTTTTTTTACACAGAGGCTCGAATTTATGAATAATTACGCATAAGGAAAAGAAATAAATTAATTTTCAAAAGAATATCAATAAAATATGATAGAACTTGAACAAAGATTTGGTGAGTAAAGAAAGAAAGAAAAGAAAACCACTTAGCTGTGAAGATTATTTAACATTCTTGTTGATCGCTTTTTTTAGTGCTTTTCAACAACAGATTTATTTTTCAAAAGAAATGAAAGTACAATTAGCATTCAAGCAGAAGGGAGTGGGGGGTTCTTTTCCTATAAAAATCCATTTCTTCTTTTTATTAAATTGTTATTTTGTTTGTTGTACATTTTTTCTTACAAAAAAATATCTGCAATGTTTTTTTTAATAAACCACTCGTTTTTTTTTATACAAAACAACAAATAAAAAACAGTTTTGGGTATTATATGTTTGCTTACAGGTTCAGTGTGTGTGTGTGTGTGAAATGAAAGTAGCTGCTGTTGAATCTGTCCTTTTCTTATTTGCTTGTATGAAAATTTATATAATTATCAATATATAGTGTTAAATTGCTCTGCGATCTTTTAGAGGCAAAGAAGATTTCATTTAAGGTAAAGAACTTTTCTTTATATTATTAGGTTGTCTATTCACATCTTTCACATGTTTCCATTATAATACATTGGACCTTTAGGATTTTTAAGATGACGATTTCTGTATTATGTGGACTACTATTCTCATTTTGGTTGTTATTTTCACAGCCACGAAAATAACCAAAATGAAGTCAGTAGTTTGAATAATCCAAATAATGAATTCATATTTAAAAAGTATTCCAAAATGTAAAAGCTTTGTAAGTATATGTTTTCATCTTGCTTCAAATAAAGAAAAATTCTTCAAAAGCCTCAATGCAAAATCAAGGTGAGGCTTTGGATGAAAAGAACCAACAAACAAGACACTGATCAGCATCAAAAACAGACACAATCCAGCTTGAACCCAAATTGAAACAGATTTGAAAGCTTCAAAATAATGGATGTAAAGGAATAAAACCCTATAACATGCTTAAAGTCAAACAAGGACGCTTCCAAAATTGAAACCAAAATCATGCAATGAAACGTGTAAAAACAAATTACAATGAACTCTTAATACTTATCAAATACTTTTGTTCAGCAATCATTTGCTTACAAGAAATATTCTTAAAAGAAAACAAACTAAATGTAAAACATAATACTTCATACAATCATATAAACAAAAATTCTAACAAAGCCTCAGGATGCACATTCATAAAAATAAATATAAAGATACCATGAAATTAAATCAAATTAAAGACTGATTGACAGGCAGTTGCTATGTCTGCAGCCCTACACAAAATAATCACGATCATCTCCATGTATATAGAAAGTTTAACTCCAATCCAATCAAAGAAAACCTAAACCTTTTCAAAAACTGCAAAAGACAAACTATTACATGGAAAACTTGTCTTGCAACACTAGTATCAAAACCAAAACAATATGAACTTGATTTGAAAGATACAGGCAAAATATGTTAGTCTTCCACTGAAACGGTACTCAGAAGAACATCCAAGCACAAAAATCAGAGGCTTGCTGCATCAAGAATGAGGATTTCTTGGCGAAGTTTGATGGTGAGAGGTGGACAGTGGAGTGGCGATGGATCTCTGGGCCGCTAAAACTACAAAATAAAATGGATTACTATGCATGTACATTGTGCGGAGAGACGAGAAAAGAATTTGAGAAAGAAGGGGTGAATAGAAGAGGGAATCTTGAAGCCTTGATCAGGGGAAAAAAGAGGAGTGCTGTAACTTATGGTACTTGTTTAGCCTACCAAGGACCAGGTTAGACTTGTACTAAACTTCAGGGAGCTAAACAAACACGTAGCTGGAGAGAAAATCGATGTATGCGACGAGGTCATGAGAAAATGGATTAGAATGGAGCAGGCCACTAATATCATAGACCTGAAGTTGGCCTATATGCAGATTCACGTGGATAGCTGTATTGTCTAACGAGGTTGGGCTTTGGTTCAGCTCCGAAAATCATGACCGCTTTAGGATTGAAACTGCGGCAAGATGGAAAAGGAAACCGTGTCTTCAAATGAGGAAATGAAGTACCTGAAGTTGGGAGTGAATTGACAAAGCGCGAACTTTTCTCTGTCTGCGGGAAGTTGGTGGGACACTTTCCCGGTGCTGGTTGGCTCAGGATGGCGTGCAGTTTTAAAAAAGGTAGACAAGTACCAACTACTGGAAGAGCCGTGTGACAAAGAAGGTCGTAAACATGATAAAAGAAGTGATCACGAGAGTGAAGAAGAGGACTCAATGAAGGGAGAATGGTATGTCAGCAATAGAGAAGAGGGAGTAATATGGTACGATGCAAATAGCCTGGTATTGGGTATCATATTGGAGATAGGATGTGTGACTGTAGAAGATGCAGCATGGTTAAGGAAGAAAAATGACTACTCCCATATAAATGTTGCTGAACTGGATGCCATTATGAAAGAGGTGGATCTAGCCCTGAAGTGGGGACTGAAAGTAATTGAGATAAGACTGATTCAGCAAAAGTAACATCATGGATCAGGTCAGAAGTGACTGGTGATACAAGAATTAATACAATAGCTGCTGAAATGATCAAGCAAAGACTTGGAGCGCTTTCGGATCTGATTAAGGAGTTCCAATTGAAGGTGTCTGTCATGCTAGTCCCATAAGAAAAGAATGAGGTGGATATAATGACGTGAGTAAAGAAGAATAAGGTGGATATAATGACGTGAGTAAAGAAGAATAAGGTGGATGTAATGCCGTGAGTAAAAAAGAATAAGGTTGATATAATGACGTGAGTAAAAAAGAATAAGGTGGATATAATGACGTGAGTAAAAAAGAATAAGGTGGATATAATGACGTGAGTAAAAAAGAATAAGGTGGATAAAATGACGTGAGTAAAAAAGAATAAGGTGGATATAATGACGTGAGTAAAAAAGAATAAGGTGGATAAAATGACGTGAGTAAAGAAGAATAAGTTGGATATAATGACGTGAGTAAAGAAGGATAAGGTGGATATAATGCCGTGAGTAAAAAAGAATAAGGTGGATAAAATGACGTGAGTAAAAAAGAATAAGATGGATATAATGACGTGAGTAAAAAAGAATAAGGTGGATATAATGACGTGAGTAAAAAAAGATAAGGTGGATATAATGACGTGAGTAAAAAAGAATAAGGTGGATAAAATGACGTGAGTAAAAAAGAATAAGGTGGATATAATGACGTGAGTAAAAAAGAATAAGGTGGATATAATGACGTGAGTAAAGAAGGATGAGGTGGATATAATGACGTGAGTAAAGAAGGATAAGGTGGATATAATGACGTGAGTAAAGAAGGATAAGGTGGATATAATGACGTGAGTAAAGAAGGATAAGGTGGATATAATGACGTGAGTAAAAAAGAATAAGGTGGATAAAATGACGTGAGTAAAAAAGAATAAAGTGGATATAATGACGTGAGTAAAGAAGGATAAGGTGGATATAATGACGTGAGTAAAGAAGGATAAGGTGGATATAATGACGTGAGTAAAGAAGGATAAGGTGGATATAATGACGTGAGTAAAAAAGAATAAGGTGGATATAATGACGTGAGTAAAAAAGAATAAGGTGGATATAATGACGTGAGTAAAAAAGAATAAGGTGGATAAAATGACGTGAGTAAAAAAGAATAAGGTGGATATAATGACGTGAGTAAAAAAGAATAAGGTGGATAAAATGACGTGAGTAAAGAAGAATAAGTTGGATATAATGACGTGAGTAAAGAAGGATAAGGTGGATATAATGCCGTGAGTAAAAAAGAATAAGGTGGATAAAATGACGTGAGTAAAAAAGAATAAGGTGGATATAATGACGTGAGTAAAAAAGAATAAGGTGGATATAATGACGTGAGTAAAAAAGAATAAGGTGGATATAATGACGTGAGTAAAAAAGAATAAGGTGGATATAATGACGTGAGTAAAAAAGAATAAGGTGGATATAATGACGTGAGTAAAAAAGAATAAGGTGGATATAATGACGTGAGTAAAAAAGAATAAGGTGGATATAATGACGTGAGTAAAAAAGAATAAGATGGATATAATGACGTGAGTAAAAAAGGATAAGGTGGATATAATGACGTGAGTAAAAAAAGATAAGGTGGATATAATGACGTGAGTAAAAAAGAATAAGGTGGATAAAATGACGTGAGTAAAAAAGAATAAGGTGGATATAATGACGTGAGTAAAAAAGAATAAGGTGGATATAATGACGTGAGTAAAAAAGAATAAGGTGGATATAATGACGTGAGTAAAAAAGAATAAGGTGGATATAATGACGTGAGTAAAAAAGAATAAGGTGGATATAATGACGTGAGTAAAGAAGGATAAGGTGGATATAATGACGTGAGTAAAGAAGGATAAGGTGGATATAATGACGTGAGTAAAGAAGGATAAGGTGGATATAATGACGTGAGTAAAGAAGGATAAGGTGGATATAATGACGTGAGTAAAAAAGAATAAGGTGGATAAAATGACGTGAGTAAAAAAGAATAAAGTGGATATAATGACGTGAGTAAAGAAGGATAAGGTGGATATAATGACGTGAGTAAAGAAGGATAAGGTGGATATAATGACGTGAGTAAAGAAGGATAAGGTGGATATAATGACGTGAGTAAAAAAGAATAAGGTGGATATAATGACGTGAGTAAAGAAGAATAAGGTGGATATAATGACGTGAGTAAAGAAGGATAAGGTGGATATAATGACGTGAGTAAAAAAGAATAAGGTGGATATAATGACGTGAGTAAAGAAGGATAAGGTGGATATAATGACGTGAGTAAAGAAGGATAAGGTGGATATAATGACGTGAGTAAAAAAGAATAAGGTGGATATAATGACGTGAGTAAAGAAGAATAAGGTGGATATAATGACGTGAGTAAAGAAGGATAAGGTGGATATAATGACGTGAGTAAAGAAGGATAAGGTGGATATAATGACGTGAGTAAAAAAGAATAAGGTGGATATAATGACGTGAGTAAAAAAGAATAAGGTGGATATAATGACGTGAGTAAAGAAGGATAAGGTGGATATAATGACGTGAGTAAAAAAGAATAAAGTGGATATAATGACGTGAGTAAAGAAGGATAAGGTGGATATAATGACGTGAGTAAAGAAGGATAAGGTGGATATAATGACGTGAGTAAAGAAGGATAAGGTGGATATAATGACGTGAGTAAAGAAGGATAAGGTGGATATAATGACGTGAGTAAAGAAGGATAAGGTGGATATAATGACGTGAGTAAAGAAGGATAAGGTGGATATAATGACGTGAGTAAAAAAGAATAAGGTGGATATAATGACGTGAGTAAAAAAGAATAAGATGGATATAATGACGTGAGTAAAAAAGTATAAGGTGGATATAATGACGTGAGTAAAAAAGAATAAGGTGGATATAATGACGTGAGTAAAAAAGAATAAAGTGGATATAATGACGTGAGTAAAAAAGAATAAGATGGATATAATGACGTGAGTAAAAAAGAATAAGGTGGATATAATGACGTGAGTAAAAAAGAATAAGGTGGATATAATGACGTGAGTAAAAAAGAATAAAGTGGATATAATGACGTGAGTAAAAAAGAATAAGATGGATATAATGACGTGAGTAAAAAAGTATAAGGTGGATATAATGACGTGAGTAAAAAAGAATAAGGTGGATATAATGACGTGAGTAAAAAAGAATAAGGTGGATATAATGACGTGAGTAAAAAAGAATAAGGTGGATATAATGACGTGAGTAAAGAAGGATAAGGTGGATATAATGACGTGAGTAAAAAAGAATAAGGTGGATATAATGACGTGAGTAAAAAAGAATAAGGTGGATATAATGACGTGAGTAAAAAAGAATAAGGTGGATATAATGACGTGAGTAAAAAAGAATAAGGTGGATATAATGACGTGAGTAAAAAAGAATAAGGTGGATATAATGACGTGAGTAAAGAAGGATAAGGTGGATATAATGACGTGAGTAAAAAAGAATAAGGTGGATATAATGACGTGAGTAAAAAAGAATAAGGTGGATATAATGACGTGAGTAAAGAAGGATAAGGTGGATATAATGACGTGAGTAAAAAAGAATAAGATGGATATAATGACGTGAGTAAAAAAGAATAAGGTGGATATAATGACGTGAGTAAAAAAGAATAAGATGGATATAATGACGTGAGTAAAAAAGTATAAGGTGGATATAATGACGTGAGTAAAGAAGGATAAGGTGGATATAATGACGTGAGTAAAGAAGAATAAGGTGGATATAATGACGTGAGTAAAAAAGAATAAGGTGGATATAATGACGTGAGTAAAAAAGAATAAGGTGGATATAATGACGTGAGTAAAAAAGAATAAGGTGGATAAAATGACGTGAGTAAAGAAGAATAAGTTGGATATAATGACGTGAGTAAAAAAGAATAAGGTGGATATAATGACGTGAGTAAAGAAGGATAAGGTGGATATAATGACGTGAGTAAAAAAGAATAAGGTGGATATAATGACGTGAGTAAAAAAGAATGAGATGGATATAATGACGTGAGTAAAGAAGGATAAGGTGGATATAATGACGTGAGTAAAAAAGAATAAGGTGGATATAATGACGTGAGTAAAGAAGGATAAGGTGGATATAATGACGTGAGTAAAAAAGAATAAGGTGGATATAATGACGTGAGTAAAGAAGGATAAGGTGGATATAATGACGTGAGTAAAAAAGAATAAGATGGATATAATGACGTGAGTAAAAAAGAATAAGGTGGATATAATGACGTGAGTAAAAAAGAATAAGATGGATATAATGACGTGAGTAAAAAAGTATAAGGTGGATATAATGACGTGAGTAAAGAAGGATAAGGTGGATATAATGACGTGAGTAAAGAAGAATAAGGTGGATATAATGACGTGAGTAAAAAAGAATAAGGTGGATATAATGACGTGAGTAAAAAAGAATAAGGTGGATATAATGACGTGAGTAAAAAGAATAAGGTGGATAAAATGACGTGAGTAAAGAAGAATAAGTTGGATATAATGACGTGAGTAAAAAGAATAAGGTGGATATAATGACGTGAGTAAAGAAGGATAAGGTGGATATAATGACGTGAGTAAAAAAGAATAAGGTGGATATAATGACGTGAGTAAAAAAGAATGAGATGGATATAATGACGTGAGTAAAGAAGGATAAGGTGGATATAATGACGTGAGTAAAAAAGAATAAGGTGGATATAATGACGTGAGTAAAAAAGAATAAGGTGGATATAATGACGTGAGTAAAAAGGAATAAGGTGGATATAATGACGTGAGTAAAGAAGGATAAGATGGATATAATGACGTGAGTAAAGAAGGATAAGATGGATATAATGACGTGAGTAAAGAAGGATAAGATGGATATAATGACGTGAGTAAAAAAGGATAAGGTGGATATAATGACGTGAGTAAAAAAGAATAAGGTGGATAAAATGACGTGAGTAAAAAAGAATAAGGTGGATATAATGACGTGAGTAAAGAAGGATAAGGTGGATATAATGACGTGAGTAAAAAAGAATAAGGTGGATATAATGACGTGAGTAAAAAGAATGAGATGGATATAATGACGTGAGTAAAGAAGGATAAGGTGGATATAATGACGTGAGTAAAAAAGAATAAGGTGGATATAATGACGTGAGTAAAAAAGAATAAGGTGGATATAATGACGTGAGTAAAAAAGAATAAGATGGATATAATGACGTGAGTAAAAAAGAATAAGGTGGATATAATGACGTGAGTAAAAAAAGATAAGGTGGATATAATGACGTGAGTAAAAAAGAATAAGGTGGATAAAATGACGTGAGTAAAAAAGAATAAGGTGGATATAATGACGTGAGTAAAAAAGAATAAGGTGGATATAATGACGTGAGTAAAAAAGAATAAGGTGGATATAATGACGTGAGTAAAAAAGAATAAGATGGATATAATGACGTGAGTAAAAAAGAATAAGGTGGATATAATGACGTGAGTAAAAAAGATAAGGTGGATATAATGACGTGAGTAAAAAAGAATAAGGTGGATAAAATGACGTGAGTAAAAAAGAATAAGGTGGATATAATGACGTGAGTAAAAAAGAATAAGGTGGATATAATGACGTGAGTAAAGAAGGATGAGGTGGATATAATGACGTGAGTAAAGAAGGATAAGGTGGATATAATGACGTGAGTAAAGAAGGATAAGGTGGATATAATGACGTGAGTAAAGAAGGATAAGGTGGATATAATGACGTGAGTAAAAAAGAATAAGGTGGATAAAATGACGTGAGTAAAAAAGAATAAAGTGGATATAATGACGTGAGTAAAGAAGGATAAGGTGGATATAATGACGTGAGTAAAGAAGGATAAGGTGGATATAATGACGTGAGTAAAAAAGAATAAGGTGGATATAATGACGTGAGTAAAAAAGAATAAGGTGGATATAATGACGTGAGTAAAAAAGAATAAGGTGGATAAAATGACGTGAGTAAAAAAGAATAAGGTGGATATAATGACGTGAGTAAAAAAGAATAAGGTGGATAAAATGACGTGAGTAAAGAAGAATAAGTTGGATATAATGACGTGAGTAAAGAAGGATAAGGTGGATATAATGCCGTGAGTAAAAAAGAATAAGGTGGATAAAATGACGTGAGTAAAAAAGAATAAGGTGGATATAATGACGTGAGTAAAAAAGAATAAGGTGGATATAATGACGTGAGTAAAAAAGAATAAGGTGGATATAATGACGTGAGTAAAAAAGAATAAGGTGGATATAATGACGTGAGTAAAAAAGAATAAGGTGGATATAATGACGTGAGTAAAAAAGAATAAGGTGGATATAATGACGTGAGTAAAAAAGAATAAGATGGATATAATGACGTGAGTAAAAAAGGATAAGGTGGATATAATGACGTGAGTAAAAAAAGATAAGGTGGATATAATGACGTGAGTAAAAAAGAATAAGGTGGATAAAATGACGTGAGTAAAAAAGAATAAGGTGGATATAATGACGTGAGTAAAAAAGAATAAGGTGGATATAATGACGTGAGTAAAAAAGAATAAGGTGGATATAATGACGTGAGTAAAAAAGAATAAGGTGGATATAATGACGTGAGTAAAAAAGAGGTGGATATAATGACGTGAGTAAAAAAGAATAAGGTGGATATAATGACGTGAGTAAAAAAGAATAAGGTGGATATAATGACGTGAGTAAAAAAGAATAAGGTGGATATAATGACGTGAGTAAAAAAGAATAAGGTGGATATAATGACGTGAGTAAAAAAGAATAAGGTGGATATAATGACGTGAGTAAAAAAGAATAAGGTGGATATAATGACGTGAGTAAAGAAAGGATAAGGTGGATATAATGACGTGAGTAAAGAAGGATAAGGTGGATATAATGACGTGAGTAAAGAAGGATAAGGTGGATATAATGACGTGAGTAAAGAAGGATAAGGTGGATATAATGACGTGAGTAAAGAAAGATAAGGTGGATATAATGACGTGAGTAAAAAAGAATAAGGTGGATATAATGACGTGAGTAAAAAAGAATAAGGTGGATATAATGACGTGAGTAAAGAAGGATAAGGTGGATATAATGACGTGAGTAAAGAAGGATAAGGTGGATATAATGACGTGAGTAAAGAAGAATAAGGTGGATATAATGACGTGAGTAAAAAAGAATAAGGTGGATATAATGACGTGAGTAAAGAAGAATAAGGTGGATATAATGACGTGAGTAAAGAAGGATAAGGTGGATATAATGACGTGAGTAAAAAAGAATAAGGTGGATATAATGACGTGAGTAAAGAAGGATAAGGTGGATATAATGACGTGAGTAAAGAAGGATAAGGTGGATATAATGACGTGAGTAAAAAAGAATAAGGTGGATATAATGACGTGAGTAAAGAAGAATAAGGTGGATATAATGACGTGAGTAAAGAAGGATAAGGTGGATATAATGACGTGAGTAAAGAAGGATAAGGTGGATATAATGACGTGAGTAAAAAAGAATAAGGTGGATATAATGACGTGAGTAAAGAAGGATAAGGTGGATATAATGACGTGAGTAAAGAAGAATAAGGTGGATATAATGACGTGAGTAAAAAAGAATAAGGTGGATATAATGACGTGAGTAAAGAAGAATAAGGTGGATATAATGACGTGAGTAAAAAAGAATAAGGTGGATATAATGACGTGAGTAAAAAGAATAAGGTGGATATAATGACGTGAGTAAAAAGAATAAGGTGGATATAATGACGTGAGTAAAAAGAATAAGATGGATATAATGACGTGAGTAAAAAAGAATAAGGTGGATATAATGACGTGAGTAAAAAAGAATAAGGTGGATATAATGACGTGAGTAAAAAAGAATAAGATGGATATAATGACGTGAGTAAAAAAGAATAAGGTGGATATAATGACGTGAGTAAAAAAGAATAAGGTGGATATAATGACGTGAGTAAAAAAGAATAAGTGGATATAATGACGTGAGTAAAAAAGAATAAGATGGATATAATGACGTGAGTAAAAAAGAATAAGGTGGATATAATGACGTGAGTAAAAAAGAATAAGGTGGATATAATGACGTGAGTAAAGAAGGATAAGGTGGATATAATGACGTGAGTAAAAAAGAATAAGGTGGATATAATGACGTGAGTAAAAAAGAATAAGGTGGATATAATGACGTGAGTAAAAAAGAATAAGGTGGATATAATGACGTGAGTAAAAAAGAATAAGGTGGATATAATGACGTGAGTAAAAAAGAATAAGGTGGATATAATGACGTGAGTAAAGAAGGATAAGGTGGATATAATGACGTGAGTAAAAAAGAATAAGGTGGATATAATGACGTGAGTAAAAAAGAATAAGGTGGATATAATGACGTGAGTAAAGAAGGATAAGGTGGATATAATGACGTGAGTAAAGAAGGATAAGGTGGATATAATGACGTGAGTAAAAAAGAATAAGGTGGATATAATGACGTGAGTAAAAAAGAATAAGGTGGATATAATGACGTGAGTAAAAAAGAATAAGGTGGATATAATGACGTGAGTAAAAAAGAATAAGATGGATATAATGACGTGAGTAAAAAAGAATAAGGTGGATATAATGACGTGAGTAAAAAAGAATAAGGTGGATATAATGACGTGAGTAAAAAAGAATAAGGTGGATATAATGACGTGAGTAAAAAAGAATAAGATGGATATAATGACGTGAGTAAAAAAGTATAAGGTGGATATAATGACGTGAGTAAAGAAGAATAAGGTGGATATAATGACGTGAGTAAAAAAGAATAAGGTGGATATAATGACGTGAGTAAAAAAGAATAAGGTGGATATAATGACGTGAGTAAAAAAGAATAAGGTGGATAAAATGACGTGAGTAAAGAAGAATAAGTTGGATATAATGACGTGAGTAAAAAAGAATAAGGTGGATATAATGACGTGAGTAAAGAAGGATAAGGTGGATATAATGACGTGAGTAAAAAAGAATAAGGTGGATATAATGACGTGAGTAAAAAAGAATGAGATGGATATAATGACGTGAGTAAAGAAGGATAAGGTGGATATAATGACGTGAGTAAAAAAGAATAAGGTGGATATAATGACGTGAGTAAAAAAGAATAAGGTGGATATAATGAAGTGAGTAAAAAGGAATAAGGTGGATATAATGACGTGAGTAAAGAAGGATAAGATGGATATAATGACGTGAGTAAAGACGGATAAGATGGATATAATGACGTGAGTAAAGAAGGATAAGATGGATATAATGACGTGAGTAAAAAAGGATAAGGTGGATATAATGACGTGAGTAAAAAAGAATAAGGTGGATAAAATGACGTGAGTAAAAAAGAATAAGGTGGATATAATGACGTGAGTAAAGAAGGATAAGGTGGATATAATGACGTGAGTAAAAAAGAATAAGGTGGATATAATGACGTGAGTAAAAAAGAATGAGATGGATATAATGACGTGAGTAAAGAAGGATAAGGTGGATATAATGACGTGAGTAAAAAAGAATAAGGTGGATAAAATGACGTGAGTAAAAAAGAATAAGGTGGATATAATGACGTGAGTAAAAAAGAATAAGATGGATATAATGACGTGAGTAAAAAAGAATAAGGTGGATATAATGACGTGAGTAAAAAAGAATAAGATGGATATAATGACGTGAGTAAAAAAGAATAAGGTGGATAAAATGACGTGAGTAAAAAAGAATAAGGTGGATATAATGACGTGAGTAAAAAAGGATAAGGTGGATATAATGACGTGAGTAAAAAAGAATAAGGTGGATATAATGACGTGAGTAAAAAAGAATAAGGTGGATAAAATGACGTGAGTAAAGAAGAATAAGTTGGATATAATGACGTGAGTAAAAAAGAATGAGATGGATATAATGACGTGAGTAAAAAAGAATAAGGTGGATATAATGACGTGAGTAAAAAAGAATAAGGTGGATATAATGACGTGAGTAAAGAAGAATAAGTTGGATATAATGACGTGAGTAAAAAAGAATGAGATGGATATAATGACGTGAGTAAAAAAGAATAAGGTGGATATAATGACGTGAGTAAAAAAGAATGAGATGGATATAATGACGTGAGTAAAGAAGAATAAGTTGGATATAATGACGTGAGTAAAAAAGAATGAGATGGATATAATGACGTGAGTAAAAAAGAATAAGGTGGATATAATGACGTGAGTAAAAAAGAATAAGGTGGATAAAATGACGTGAGTAAAAAAGAATAAGGTGGATATAATGACGTGAGTAAAAAAGGATAAGGTGGATATAATGACGTGAGTAAAAAAGAATAAGGTGGATATAATGACGTGAGTAAAAAAGAATAAGGTGGATATAATGACGTGAGTAAAAAAGAATAAGGTGGATATAATGACGTGAGTAAAAAAGAATGAGATGGATATAATGACGTGAGTAAAAAAGAATAAGGTGGATATAATGACGTGAGTAAAAAAGAATAAGGTGGATATAATGACGTGAGTAAAAAAGAATAAGATGGATATAATGACGTGAGTAAAAAAGAATAAGGTGGATATAATGACGTGAGTAAAGAAGGATAAGGTGGATATAATGACGTGAGTAAAAAAGAATAAGGTGGATATAATGACGTGAGTAAAAAAGAATAAGGTGGATAAAATGACGTGAGTAAAAAAGAATAAGGTGGATATAATGACGTGAGTAAAAAAGAATAAGATGGATATAATGACGTGAGTAAAAAAGAATAAGATGGATATAATGACGTGAGTAAAAAAGAATAAGGTGGATATAATGACGTGAGTAAAAAAGAATAAGGTGGATATAATGACGTGAGTAAAAAAGAATAAGGTGGATATAATGACGTGAGTAAAAAAGAATAAGGTGGATATAATGACGTGAGTAAAAAAGAATAAGGTGGATATAATGACGTGAGTAAAAAAGAATAAGGTGGATATAATGACGTGAGTAAAAAAGAATAAGATGGATATAATGACGTGAGTAAAAAAGAATAAGATGGATATAATGACGTGAGTAAAAAAGAATAAGGTGGATATAATGACGTGAGTAAAAAAGAATAAGGTGGATATAATGACGTGAGTAAAAAAGAATAAGGTGGATATAATGACGTGAGTAAAAAAGAATAAGGTGGATATAATGACGTGAGTAAAAAAGAATAAGGTGGATATAATGACGTGAGTAAAAAGGAATAAGGTGGATATAATGACGTGAGTAAAAAAGAATAAGGTGGATATAATGACGTGAGTAAAAAAGAATAAGGTGAATATAATGACGTGAGTAAAAAAGAATAAGGTGGATATAATGACGTGAGTAAAGAAGGATAAGGTGGATATAATGACGTGAGTAAAAAAGGATAAGGTGGATATAATGACGTGAGTAAAAAAGAATAAGGTGGATATAATGACGTGAGTAAAAAAGAATAAGGTGGATATAATGACGTGAGTAAAAAAGAATAAGGTGGATATAATGACGTGAGTAAAAAAGAATAAGGTGGATATAATGACGTGAGTAAAAAAGAATAAGGTGGATATAATGACGTGAGTAAAAAAGAATAAGGTGGATATAATGACGTGAGTAAAAAAGAATAAGGTGGATATAATGACGTGAGTAAAAAAGAATAAGGTGGATATAATGACGTGAGTAAAAAAGAATAAGGTGGATATAATGACGTGAGTAAAAAAGAATAAGGTGGATATAATGACGTGAGTAAAAAAGAATAAGGTGGATATAATGACGTGAGTAAAAAAGAATAAGGTGGATATAATGACGTGAGTAAAAAAGAATAAGGTGGATATAATGACGTGAGTAAAGAAGGATAAGGTGGATATAATGACGTGAGTAAAAAAGAATAAGGTGAATATAATGACGTGAGTAAAAAAGAATAAGGTGGATATAATGACGTGAGTAAAGAAGGATAAGGTGGATATAATGACGTGAGTAAAAAAGAATAAGGTGGATATAATGACGTGAGTAAAAAAGAATAAGGTGGATATAATGACGTGAGTAAAGAAGGATAAGGTGGATATAATGACGTGAGTAAAAAAGAATAAGGTGGATATAATGACGTGAGTAAAAAAGAATAAGGTGGATATAATGACGTGAGTAAAAAAGAATAAGGTGGATATAATGACGTGAGTAAAAAAGAATAAGGTGAATATAATGACGTGAGTAAAAAAGAATAAGGTGGATATAATGACGTGAGTAAAAAAGAATAAGGTGGATATAATGACGTGAGTAAAAAAGAATAAGGTGGATATAATGACGTGAGTAAAAAAGAATAAGGTGGATATAATGACGTGAGTAAAGAAGGATAAGGTGGATATAATGACGTGAGTAAAAAAGAATAAGGTGAATATAATGACGTGAGTAAAAAAGAATAAGGTGGATATAATGACGTGAGTAAAGAAGGATAAGGTGGATATAATGACGTGAGTAAAAAAGAATAAGGTGGATATAATGACGTGAGTAAAAAAGAATAAGATGGATATAATGACGTGAGTAAAAAAGAATAAGGTGGATATAATGACGTGAGTAAAAAAGAATAAGGTGGATATAATGACGTGAGTAAAAAAGAATAAGGTGGATATAATGACGTGAGTAAAAAAGAATAAGGTGGATATAATGACGTGAGTAAAAAAGAATAAGGTGGATATAATGACGTGAGTAAAAAAGAATAAGGTGGATATAATGACGTGAGTAAAAAAGAATAAGGTGGATATAATGACGTGAGTAAAAAAGAATAAGGTGGATATAATGACGTGAGTAAAAAAGAATAAGGTGGATATAATGACGTGAGTAAAAAAGAATAAGGTGGATATAATGACGTGAGTAAAAAAGAATAAGGTGGATATAATGACGTGAGTAAAGAAGGATAAGGTGGATATAATGACGTGAGTAAAAAAGAATAAGGTGAATATAATGACGTGAGTAAAAAAGAATAAGGTGGATATAATGACGTGAGTAAAGAAGGATAAGGTGGATATAATGACGTGAGTAAAAAAGAATAAGGTGGATATAATGACGTGAGTAAAAAAGAATAAGGTGGATATAATGACGTGAGTAAAGAAGGATAAGGTGGATATAATGACGTGAGTAAAAAAGAATAAGGTGGATATAATGACGTGAGTAAAAAAGAATAAGGTGGATATAATGACGTGAGTAAAAAAGAATAAGGTGGATATAATGACGTGAGTAAAAAAGAATAAGGTGAATATAATGACGTGAGTAAAAAAGAATAAGGTGGATATAATGACGTGAGTAAAAAAGAATAAGGTGGATATAATGACGTGAGTAAAAAAGAATAAGGTGGATATAATGACGTGAGTAAAAAAGAATAAGGTGGATATAATGACGTGAGTAAAGAAGGATAAGGTGGATATAATGACGTGAGTAAAAAAGAATAAGGTGAATATAATGACGTGAGTAAAAAAGAATAAGGTGGATATAATGACGTGAGTAAAGAAGGATAAGGTGGATATAATGACGTGAGTAAAAAAGAATAAGGTGGATATAATGACGTGAGTAAAAAAGAATAAGATGGATATAATGACGTGAGTAAAAAAGAATAAGGTGGATATAATGACGTGAGTAAAAAAGAATAAGGTGGATATAATGACGTGAGTAAAAAAGAATAAGGTGGATATAATGACGTGAGTAAAAAAGAATAAGGTGGATATAATGACGTGAGTAAAAAAGAATAAGGTGGATATAATGACGTGAGTAAAGAAGGATAAGGTGGATATAATGACGTGAGTAAAAAAGAATAAGGTGAATATAATGACGTGAGTAAAAAAGAATAAGGTGGATATAATGACGTGAGTAAAAAAGAATAAGATGGATATAATGACGTGAGTAAAAAAGAATAAGGTGGATATAATGACGTGAGTAAAAAAGAATAAGGTGGATATAATGACGTGAGTAAAAAAGAATAAGGTGGATATAATGACGTGAGTAAAAAAGAATAAGTTGGATATAATGACGTGAGTAAAAAAGAATAAGGTGGATATAATGACGTGAGTAAAGAAGAATAAGGTGGATATAATGACGTGAGTAAAAAAGAATAAGATGGATATAATGACGTGAGTAAAAAAGAATAAGGTGGATATAATGCCGTGAGTAAAAAAGAATAAGGTGGATATAATGACGTGAGTAAAAAAGAATGAGATGGATATAATGACGTGAGTAAAAAAGAATAAGGTGGATATAATGACGTGAGTAAAGAAGAATAAGGTGGATATAATGACGTGAGTAAAAAAGAATAAGGTGGATATAATGACGTGAGTAAAAAAGAATAAGGTGGATATAATGCCGTGAGTAAAAAAGGATAATGTTGATATAATGCCGTGAGTAAAAAAGGATAAGATGGATATAATGACGGGAGTAAAGAAGGATAAGGTGGATATAATGACGTGAGTAAAAAAGAATAAGGTGGATATAATGACGGGAGTAAAGAAGGATAAGGTGGATATAACGACGTGAGTAAAGAAGAATAAGGTGGATATAATGACGTGAGTAAAAAAAAATAAGGTGGATATAATGACGTGAGTAAAGTGTGTGTCTTCTGTATGCTGTGCAACAGAGGAGGTTAAAAAATTACATAATATGCACCACTCTGTGGCGATAGTATGTGAAATCAATGGCCAACCGTTTCCAGTCCTCCGCCACATGTAATTCTCCTGCCCCATGCCTGGATGGTATGAGGTCAATCGACTGACAATTTTCCACTACTTCCTTGACTTCTTCCTTGGTAATTTCTGGGTTAATTTCCCCTGCCAGGAACATAGTGGAAAATTGCCAGTCGATTGACCTCACACCATCCAGGCATGGGGCAGGAGAATTACATGTGGCGGAGGACTGGAAACGGTTGGCCATTGATTTCACATACTATCGCCACAAACTGTATCTATCAATGATTGACTGTGGATCAGGGAGATTTGCTTCTCTGGAGAGGGATTAAGTCGGAAACTGCATGGGAGATTGGAAAAGTTGTTGAGGAAGTATTTTTGAGAGAGGACCAGTTGCAGAGTTGTTGATGGGCAATGGTCCTGCTTTTCTGTTGGAAGTTTTCAAGGAGGTGTGTGACAAGTGGAGTGTTTGACAATTTTTTAGGGCGGCATATCAACCAAGTGGAAATGTATCATCGTACCATCAAGGCTGCTGTAGAGAGAAGCTACATCTCACCCATAGAGGCAATATTCTGGTACATGTCACTAAAGACCGGACAAAAGTAAACAACAGTACCTCATAGAGCCATCTTTACTCATGAGAGGCGGCATCCTTACAACAAAACTGCAGGAGTTGAGAGTGAGGAAGCCACCATTCAAGTGGGTGAGGAGGTGTGGTTGAAGCCTCATAATGTGAAGAAAATGGAAGAGCTCAGTCTTTTTTGCACTGTCTCGAAGGAAACTCTTCCAGTTCATAGGCATTTTACTCTTTTTTAGTAACTCTCCTTCTAAGAGCTTTTCTTCATTTTGATATAGCTTCTGACTTCAAGCTTGTCTGATGATACACGTAAAAAATAATGTCTGTTCTCTTGTGTTTCTACTGTACTGTTCTATGTGGGGAAGAATGCTCTTTGTTGCATTTTTTTTTTAATGCTCTTGATGTAACTTTATTTACCAATGATGAACCATCCACAGTGAAGACATCCGATTCTGGCTTTGACTCAGGAAACCTCAGAGTCTAGAGAGTATCCATCAAATCAGCCTTAGCATATGTGTGTAGATTATCTTTCTTGCTGAGTGAAGGAGGGTAAGGCTGGTTCTCGTGTCTGAAAAATTCTTGTAGATCACGCCATCTGGTAGTCTTTAGTTTCAGAAACCGTAGATGGTCCAGTTTTGAAAAAGCCAGTATTGTTCTTTTTGATTGGCTTATGGAAGAAATCTCTATCAGATTACAACTTCTCCATGTTTTGAACTGTTCTTTTCCTCTTATGATACATTGCAACTAGTTGAGCAGTAGAAGGTTTCCTTATGTCATTGGCTTTAAAAAATAAACTGTCTTTTCTGCAAAAGGATTGCCCATTTTCTCTGTAATTGTGCTGAGTCTGTGTACTTTTTCTAGGAACATCTTCTGAGTACTTGTCATAATGATGACTGGATTCCTTTACATTTTACTCTCTAATGCTGTTTCATAGTTTGATACCAATTGGCTTATTTCTGGTCCAGTGATCTTCAGTAAGGCCAATAGCTTGCCTGGTCCCTTTGATGAGTGGATTATTTTGGTCATGGGGTTGGTCAAATGCCATAGTTGAGAAGCCCCTCTCTGATTTTTGAACAATGAAATTTCCCTCATGCAATTCTCTGGCAATCTCTAGGTATTGCTTCTCTAGACTTAGATGAACTGAAGCCATCATGCAAAATTATTGTTGTTTGTGAAGAAGTATAGCATCAGTTCTGGCAATAATTCACAATCGAGTATGAAGTTTCCTTCTCTGAATGCGGATACCAGTGTGAGAATGATTAGCTTCATGTTGGGAACTAAGAACCGAAACTGAAATCTTATTCTTGTGTGCATCACACCAATTTTCCAAAGTTTTGACCTTCTCTTCATCGTTCACCTGTTCCTAAGATGTATGCTATAGGCTTTATTCAAAAATGTGTACAAGTTGCATGCTGTGATCTAGTGTGTTTGGCGAGTCTTAATGACAATAGCAGCAGACAGAAATGAATCAGCTGTGCCAGAAGAGGAAATATCCGCTTCAACAAGAGCACCTGTCCACCTACTATCTTCTAGTATTGATCCAATAAACTTCAGTGTGATTATCTCAATATGTCATCCACCAAACATGATTACAAACTAGTTCTCTCCATATTTATCTGGCTAGTGCTACTAAATTTGTTTGTCCAATGTGTAAAATGACTGATTAGCTGTTAACACTTGAGTTTGAAATGTCACAGCTTCCCTTACTTTGTGTATGACGTGCTTGATAGTTGCAACACTGTGAACTTGATCTCGAAATAGTGGGAGCAAAGAACTGATGTTGGTCTCAAAATGATTTGCCCTTTGCTGGCTTGCATGATGAGCTGACCATGGTACATTATAAGAATCATGTCAGTAGTATCATGCACCTTTTCTAACCATTCATATTCGAGCTTGAGTTCAGTTTGGAAATGACTAGGATCTGTTGCAGCACGAGGGAGGAGAAAGCTGAGTAATTTGTGATAAGCGATATACACGCCAGAAATTCTTTTCAAAGTTGAACGAATCAATTCTTTTGACTTCTGTCTCCTCGCAAACGTGTCACTCTTCACAAGCAAGTTCTTTTCAACCGTCGACCGACCAAAAATAGAAACGACTCGCAATCTTTGTTTTGGCTTGACTTTTTATAGCCGTCGGGCAAACCCAATTGTCGCAGTAATGCAATTATTGCTCACAAACATTTTTCTTTGTAATCTAACGGTTCCAGGTTCGCTCCCCAACGCAGGCATGCACAACTCAAACTTTTTGTGTGCTTTTGCGCATGCTCGTCACACTCCTCCTTGATCTCGAGATCACACATATGACAATGCTGGGCAGGCTGTTTCGTCCAGGTACTTCATCTTAATGGTACAGATTTAGGAACTTCCTCAGTCTGGATAAGAATATAAATGAGGCTACGTCTTCATATATTGATGACATTTTTGTGAATGAAAGCATATGTTCGGCAATCCGTGTAAAGAAACATTTGGAGAAGTTTGGCTTGGAAAGCCAGACTTCAGAACAGTTGAGACTGGGCTCATGTGTATTGGGATTACGTGTCCAAGAGGAGAACGGAAAATTGTTATGGCGGCGTAGCAGTGACCTTCCGGCAGTACATAATAGACTTACTCGTCAAATTGTGTTTTCAGTGTGCAGGAAACTGACTGATCATTTCCCAGTGTGTGGCTGGTTGCGTGTCGCCACAGCATTTGTGAAACGAAGGGCGAATATGATCACAACTGGATGGGATGACGAAGTGCGAGACCCTATTCTAGAACGGATGATCAAAGACATTTGTTTGAGGGTAGCCCAGGAAGATTCAGTAAAAGGTGACTGGTGTATCTGTGGAGAAGAAGTCACAGTATGGGTGGATGCCAGTTCTATTGCTACAGGCGTGGTTATGGAAAGCAACAGTTCTGTGGCGGAGGACGCAAGCTGACTCCGCGCAGTGCATGAAGACAAACACATAAATTTAGCTGAGTTTGATGCTGTGCTGCGAGGTGTCAACCTTGCACTACAGTGGAAAGCTAAAACCATACATTTGCGAACTGACTCTGCCTGTGTCTATCAGTGGATAACTGACACTTTGTCTGGACAGACGAGAGTACACACCAAAGCAGCCTCGGAAATGTTAATAAGGCGTCGCCTCTCCACGCTTCAAAATTTAGTTTCGGAATATGAACAATCGATGTGAGGCTCGTCAAGTCTCACGATAACAGAACTGACCAACTTACTCGAGTACCACAGCGGTGGATAGATGAGATCCGTAAGGCAACAGAACCCAGAGAACTTGTGTGCGCTGTGGCCACAGAACACGAGCAGAACTCAGATACAGACAATCCATCAGTCCAGTGGACATCCCGGTATGAAAAGGACATGGTAAAGTTGGTTAATCCAACAATAACTGAAACTCAAATGCGATCGGTAGTTGAGGATTGTAAAGAATGTCAATCCATAGATCCAGCTCTGGTGTATTGGAAGCCAGGTAGGCTTAACGTCATGGACACTTGGAGTAGGGTTGCTATGGATACAACCCATTTCGGTACTCAGATGTACTTGACATTGATAGATTGTGGTCCCAGCCATTTTGCCATTTGGAGGCAGTTGTACCGACAGGATTCAGCTAGCGTCATTAAGGAGTTGCAGAGTATATTCTGCGAAAGGGGGCCGCTGACCGAATTGCTCACAGAATGGTGCAGCATTTTGCGGAAAGACAATTGCTGATTTGACACAAATATGGGGCGTGCACATTCGATTTTGGTGTGCCCACGTACCCTCCGAAACGGTATAATCGAGCAATCCCACAGTGGCTGATCCGTACAAGGAAGGGGATGCAGTTTGGGTGAAGAATCCACGGGGAAAATGCACAACGCATTTCAGTACAGGAACAGTGACAAAAGTAAATAGTCAACAGGATCCTCAATATTGCTTGGTTCTAGATTCTTCTGTCTTTTGTTTTATGATGCTAGAAGTTCTGTAACCTTTTTTATTCTGATGTATTGAGCAAATTTCAAACTTCACTACTTCTGTCGGCACTTGGATGCTGGGACATTGAAATGATTATACCATGGAACGATGTACTTGTGGTGGTGGTTGAATTATGGTCTGTGTTGTTAACAGTAGATGTAGTGAGCAGTCTCTTTCTCAAAATTGGTGGATGCACACATCATCTTCCACATTAATTTACAACAATTTTCTCTAATTGGCCTGACATTTCTCAAATTCTGTCATATGTTGATTCCATTCTCGTGAAACTTGTCAATCAACTCCCTCTTTTTTGTCTCAGCAAACACTTTCATCCCACCATATACAGCAAATGGTGTTTCTCTGTCTTTCAAATGGCTGTGGGTTTTTGATCCTTCCTTGTACTTTGAATTGCAGTTGTATTGCAAAAGTTGTGCAATAGCTAAATCTGATTTTACCAGTGCCAGATGAGATTTGATGTCTACACCATGTTCAATGCTATGCACAAACTGTAGTAGAGAATGAGGAACAGTTTCTTCTGCAGACTGAATTTAGTCTTGTGGCCAAGCATTTCTTTACGGATGATACAAGCTGTTTTAGCCAGGTGAATAGTTTTACTATATTTGCTAGTATCAGAGAGAATTTTGCTTACATCTTCTTTGAATGCCAAAAGGACATCACACATTTTCTTGTGAGCTTCAAGATCAGGAATTCTACCAAATAGGTATCCATTTTAACCTGGTTAATCTGGTGAGTTCATGCTAAGTTGTTTTAATTGGTCTCAAATACAACTAGTGTTGCTTCTGTATTGGTCATTTTGCTGTCCATTATGTAAATGATAATTTCTGATAATGCTACAGGATATGACTTGTTTCCTTGTCTAGTGCTTCTCTCCTCTTGCTTGATTGTATTGAGATCTCTCTCCAAATTGTATATCTCCACAAAGCATTGTAGGTGATATTCCATTTCTTGAGCAACAACATAACTAGCGCTTTGCTATGAGCTTTCCATGGCTTAGTACAGAGGTTTCCAAATTACAGCCCACAAGCCAGATCTAGCCGTCTAAAGTCTTTAATCCAGCCCAAAGAGCTCTTATGAAAAGCATAAAAATATTCAGGAAAAATATTTGGAGTGGAAATGTGTGGTTGTTTGTCTTTTTGTTTAGAAAATGATAAAAAGCATAAGATTTTAGAGAACCAGTTTCACTAAAAAGCAAAGCTAATGATCAGAAAAGTATAAAACATGTCCTCCTGTATGTGTATGTTGATTTTTCTTCTTCTTCTTCTTCTTCTTCTTCTTCTTCTTCCTGACTCTCTGGTGCAAGCCTTCATTTTTCATTTGTCTTCTGTGTATATGCATTGCAGACAAGTTTTCGTTTTAAAAATTGTTGAGATTTACTTACAATTGATAAACCACTGCAATAGTACACTTGTGACAGTTACCCTCCTATTCCCATATTTATTATTAAATTTAATAATCACCAGCAGAGAGTAGCATGCAGTGAAAGTTATACTTAGAAAAAAAATGGAAGTTGAACTTTTCTGAAAAATTAAGAAGAAACAGACTTGTGATTATGCCAACCATTTTTAGATTGTTGACCTAGCAATGTAATGAATGTCTCCCATTGGCTGGATTGGAAAGGCTCCTATTGGCAGCAAAGAAGCCATCTAGTGAAGAATTTGAAAAGAAAATTTAGTTATCCATGTGCAAAAAAAGACAATGGATGATTTTTTGCAAACTGACTCCATCGATTTTGTGCCATGCCAGGTTAGGATAAAACTTAATGAATTGGAATAAGATCTTAACAATGACTATAACAAGAAGAATTTGAAATTCAAGTGTGAAATGACTATTGGTAAAATTTGCTGCAAATCTGAAATACTTGAATTTTCAAATGAGAAGTTGTGTCCGTATTATACCTTTTAATTATTCCAAAATCCATAATAATCAGATAACTAGTTTAGAAGTGAACCCCATACATATACACTAGGGTAGGTCAATTTTCAATTTCTTTTTCTTGAAAATGTAAAATGTTGCAGAAGAGAAAGTTGTGCAATCATATGAGGAGCACAAAAGATAAAAACTAGGTTTCTAACATCAGCCATTAGATGTGCATTTGATTTTAAAGATCGTCTTCTTTGAAAAAATCCTTGATTTTAATGATTTTCTACATGAAAAAATTTATATGTGAAATAATTTAGTATTTTGAAGCTTCAGTTTTAACAGGGAGCATTTATTTATTTAAACAAAGTATATAATAACTGATAATAAAAAATTTGTAATTGCCCCACCATAAAATTTCTGAAACATTGGATTTTATTGTGTTATGACTGTAAAACAATAAAAAGGATGGATTTTTTTTCTCAATGAAAAAAGTTAAAAACACAAAAAAATTGCAAAGTACAAAGTATAGCTACTTTTTGTTCCATAATGTCAAAATTCTTCGCTTTGGAGCAAAAAATGGCCTTATTTCACAACATAAAACTTTACCTATTATATGTTTATGTCTTGCTTAGACTGATTGGGAAGCTTCAAATGTTAATTTTATAGTCCTTTCATCACTTTGTGAATGTAAAGGCAAATTAGGTAACTTTTGACTCATCAATAATACCCTAAGTTCATCATCAGATAATTCTTCTTCTGTCTCCAAAACTCTACTTTAGGAAAGGGCTGTCAAATGTGTTCAATGTGAAGTTTCAAAATTTATTCTTGAAAAATTTTTAAATGCTTTTTTTATGGGTTCCACATTCCTGAAAAAGTACAGAGAAGTCAATTTATTTAATTGACTTGAACAAATGAACCCAACTTTTGCCTTTTTTATTTTCTAATTTAAAATGAACATATGAATTGATCAGTTATATATGGATAAATGTTTATTTACCTAATGGCTAAGATTTTATTTACAGTTTTTGCCCTCACTTTCAGTTTATCTGATTTTTACATTAAGAACAAAATATTTTATAGCAAAAGAACAAAAATATTCAATTTGATATTTTTTGGAGTTCTGGTGGCTGCTTTTTTATCTGCTGGATTATTTTAAAAAATATGTAGTTGCTGGTTATAGAAATTACTATCTATTTGAATTTCAAACTAACTTACAGCATATAATTTAATTTCAAACTAGTTTACTGCATATAATTTAATTTCAAACTAACTTACTGCATATAATTTAATTTCAAACTAGTTTACTGCATATAATTTAATTTCAAACTAGTTTACTGCAGATAATTTAATTTCAAACTAACTTACTGCATATAATTTAATTTCAAACTTACTGCATATAATTTAATTTCAAACTTACTGCATATAATTTAATTTCAAACTTACTGCATATAATTTAATTTCAAACTTACTGCATATAATTTAATTTCAAACTCACTGCATATAATTTAATTTCAAACTAGTTTACTGCATATAATTTAATTTCAAACTAACTTACTGCATATAATTTAATTTCAAACTAACTTACTGCATATAATTTAATTTCAAACTAACTTACTGCATATAATTTAATTTAAAACTAACTTACTGCATATAATTTAATTTAAAACTAACTTACTGCATATAATTTAATTTAAAACTAACTTACTGCATATAATTTAATTTAAAACTAACTTACTGCATATAATTTAATTTCAAACTAACTGCATATAATTTAATTTCAAACTAACTTACTGCATATAATTTAATTTCACACTCACTGCATATAATTTAATTTCAAGCTAGTTTACTGCATATAATTTAATTTCAAACTCACTGCATATAATTTAATTTCAAACTTACTGCATATAATTTAATTTCAAACTCACTGCATATAATTTCATTTCAAACTCACTGCATATAATTTAATTTCAAACTCACTGCATATAATTTAATTTCAAACTGAATGCATATAATTTAATTTCAAACTTACTGCATATAATTTAATTTCAAACTCACTGCATATAATTTAATTTCAAACTAACTTACTGCATATAATTTAATTTCAAACTCACTGCATATAATTTAATTTCAAACTCACTGCATATAATTTAATTTCAAACTTACTGCATATAATTTAATTTCAAATTAGTTTACTGCATATAATTTAATTTCAAACTAGTTTACTGCATATAATTTAAATTTCAAACTAGTTTGCTGCATATAATTTAATTTCAAACTAGTTTACTGCATATAATTTCATTTCACACTCACTGCATATAATTTAATTTCAAACTAACTTACTGCATATAATTTAATTTCAAACTAACTTACTGCATATAATTTAATTTCAAACTAACTTACTGCATATAATTTAATTTCAAACTAACTTACTGCATATAATTTAATTTCAAACTAACTTACTGCATATAATTTAATTTCAAACTAGTTTACTGCATATAATTTAATTTCAAACTCACTGCATATAATTTAATTTCAAACTAACTTACTGCATATAATTTCATTTCAAACTTACTGCATATAATTTAATTTCACACTCACTGCATATAATTTAATTTCAAGCTAGTTTACTGCATATAATTTAATTTCAAACTAACTTACTGCATATAATTTAATTTCAAACTTACTGCATATAATTTAATTTCAAACTCACTGCATATAATTTAATTTCAAACTAGTTTACTGCATATAATTTAATTTCAAACTAACTTACTGCATATAATTTAATTTCAAACTAGTTTACTGCAGATAATTTAATTTCAAACTAACTTACTGCATATAATTTAATTTCAAACTTACTGCATATAATTTAATTTCAAACTTACTGCATATTATTTAATTTCAAACTTACTGCATATAATTTAATTTAAAACTTACTGCATATAATTTAATTTCAAACTTACTGCATATAATTTAATTTCAAACTCACTGCATATAATTTAATTTCAAACTAGTTTACTGCATATAATTTAATTTCAAACTAGTTTACTGCATATAATTTAATTTCAAACTAGTTTACTGCATATAATTTAATTTCAAACTAGTTTACTGCATATAATTTAATTTCAAACTAGTTTACTGCATATAATTTAATTTCAAACTAGTTTACTGCATATAATTTAATTTCAAACTAGTTTACTGCATATTATTTAATTTCAAACTAGTTTACTGCATATAATTTAATTTCAAACTCACTGCATATAATTTCATTTCAAACTAACTGCATATAATTTCATTTCAAACTAGCTTACTGCATATAATTTAATTTCAAACTAGTTTATTGCATATAATTTAATTTCAAACTTACTGCATATAATTTCATTTCAAACTAGTTTACTGCATATAATTTAATTTCACACTCACTGCATATAATTTAATTTCAAACTAACCTACTGCATATAATTTAATTTCAAACTAACTTACTGCATATAATTTAATTTCAAACTCACTGCATATAATTTAATTTCAAACTAGTTTACTGCATATAATTTAATTTCAAACTAGTTTACTGCATATAATTTAATTTCAAACTAGTTTACTGCATATAATTTAATTTCACTCTCACTGCATATAATTTAATTTCAAACTAACTTACTGCATATAATTTAATTTCAAACTAACTTACTGCATATAATTTAATTTCAAACTAACTTACTGCATATAATTTAATTTCAAACTCACTGCATATAATTTAAATTCAAACTAGCTTACTGCATATAATGTAAATTCAAACTTATTGCATATAATTTAATTTCAAACTCACTGCATATAATTTAATTTCAAACTCACTGCATATTATTTAATTTCAAACTCACTGCATATAATTTAATTTCAAACTCACTGCATATAATTTAATTTTAAACTTACTGCATATTATTTAATTTCAAACTTACTGCATATAATCTAATTTTAAACTTACTGCATATAATGTAATTTCAAACTTACTGCATATAATGTAATTTCAAGCTTACTGCATATAATTTAATTTCAAACTCACTGCATATAATTTAATTTCAAACTCACTGCATATAATTTAATTTCAAACTCACTGCATATAATTTAATTTCAAACTCACTGCATATAATTTAATTTCAAACTCACTGCATATAATTTAATTTCAAACTCACTGCATATAATTTGATTTCAAACTCACTGCATATAATATCTTCATAAATTTGTAATATTTAATAATTTTTTTGCTACTGCATAAAAAAGCAAAATATTTTATTATTTTTATATTTGTAATATTTAATAATTTTTTTTCTATTGCATAAAAAAGCAAAATATTTAATTATTTTTATATTTGTAGTTAGCTCCAGTAAAAATATGTAGCATTTAAACAAAACCGATTATTTGTTGATGCAGATTAAAATCTTAACTGAGTAAAAAGAAACCTTGATTTATTAGTTCAATTTATTTTAAATGTGATATTTTGCAGTGTTTCTTTTTTATCGATGCTCATTTAGTTTTTTGTAAACAACATACATATAACAAACAAATGAAAAAGTTATTGATTATATTTTCTTCAAATTTTTTCTTTGAAAGCAGTATTAATATGGCATGCTTATTTTTTGATTTAACACCAGCACAAAGTCAGCATATTGAATTTATTCAATGTTTAAATCCGTTTAAAAAACAAAGTTTGGGATAAAAATATTTTGTGTTGTTATTTTTATGTTATTTAACAACTTGCTCTGCATAGACAGTCATAATTCCAAAATCGACAAGCCCTAATATGCATTCATACATTAATATAGAGATAAATATATTTATATAACTAAATACATGTTTTTAAATGATGTACATTCTTTAAATTGTTTAATGAAAAATAAATGCTGAAGTTGTACGACAATTCCCTACCAGTAGAGAATTTATTTTAGCAGTTAATGCATTTAAACATTTTGAGCAAAATGTAAGTAAAAATTCAACTGAAGTATAAGTTTTTGTCTTTTAAATAAATCGATAATCTGTGAGAAGCATATTTATATAACAGATTTCTTAAAGTGAATATAAAAACAATTTTTTAAAGTGAATATAAAAACAATTTTTAAAGTGAATATAAAAACAATTTTTTTAAAGTGAATATAAAAACAATTTTTAAAGTGAATATAAAAACAATTTTTAAAGTGAATATAAAAACAATTTTTAAAGTGAATATAAAACAATTTTTTAAAGTGAATATAAAAACAATTTTTAAAGTGAATATAAAAACAATTTTTAAAGTGAATATAAAAACAATTTTTAAAGTGAATATAAAAACAATTTTTAAAGTGAATATAAAACAATTTTTTAAAGTGAATATAAAACAATTTTTAAAGTGAATATAAAAACAATTTTTAAAGTGAATATAAAAACAATTTTTAAAGTGAATATAAAAACAATTTTTTTAAAGTGAATATAAAAACAATTTTTAAAGTGAATATAAAAACAATTTTTAAAGTGAATATAAAAACAATTTTTAAAGTGAATATAAAAACAATTTTTAAAGTGAATATAAAAACAATTTTTAAAGTGAATATAAAAACAATTCTTAAAGTGAATATAAAACAATTTTTTTAAAGTGAATATAAAAACAATTTTTAAAGTGAATATAAAACAATTTTTTAAAGTGAATATAAAAACAATTTTTTTAAAGTGAATATAAAAACAATTTTTAAAGTGAATATAAAAACAATCTATTAAAACGATGGCATTATCACTCTAGTAACATCAATCACTCGTCTTCCAGATTTTCTTATTTCCAGATTGTCTTACTTCCAGATCTAATTCCTAGATTGTGTGACAAATGCCCATCATCCACTCGATATTGCTTATCACCTTGTGATATTGGTTGATATCACCCTATGTTCTCAGCCCCAATCTACTAAAAATAACAAGATGCTTCAAAAAGGTTGATTGGGAGTCCATTAGAGAACACATTAGAGATGCCCCATGAACTGCTGAAAATTGCGCTAATGAGACAACTAAATGGTGCAAAGTGGGCATTGAAACACGTTCCCATATAGAAGTACTATAACAAGACGCTCTCCCTAATGATTTATTTCAACTTGTGCAGCAGCCATTGCACAAAGGCAGCATGCGTTCTGCTTGTTCATAAGTTAAGTACAAATAGACAAAAGTTTATAGATGCTACAAATGATTGTAACTGTGAAATCGCCACAGCCAAGAGAATGCATACCAAAGTGATCTATCATATCAAATTGCAGGAAATAGATTATTTCTATAAAATTTATTATAGTGTAGTGAATAATGGATAATTAACACTATCCAAAAAGTCGGTTGCATAATAATTGAGAAAGCTGACCTATTTGTACTGCAGTTCGTTTCCAACTCCTCCACTCCTTCAAACCACTCCTTCCCAAATTTTCTTTCGTGAACAGGAAATCACCCCTTATGTCTGTGATATCATAAGAAATCGAGATACCTCCAAGGCCTGATCTCATCTCTACCATACTAATCGAGAAATGTTCTGCTTCTATCTTCTTTAAACTATTCAACTATTGCCTAGCCGAGTCTTGCTTCCCTGTTAGCTGGAAAATTACCTCTGTTGTACTAGTATTCAAGAATTCTGGCAAAAGAACTGACCCCATCAGTCTCCTCCCCCATCAGTCTTCTCCTACTCTCACTAAAATCTTTGATTCATTACTCAATCAAGCACAAGTCCACCATTTTGTAAATGTTAAGCTGTTCTACTGCAGATATTTTAACGGTCATCTCTGAATACATATCGCTGGATAAGGCAAGAGAAGCTAGAACTGTAGCTCTTGATGTATACAAAGCCTATGACAAGGTCTGGCATGAAGGGCTTCTCATGAAAATTAAAATTAAATACATGAGAGCTCATCATTCAAACTTCTTGGCTTAATATTCACAGTCAACATGAATTGGAACAAATACATTGAGGACACTGCCAAGGTTTCTGCAATGGTAGACTCCCTTTATCATGCTAGAAAATTACTAATTATAGAGCATCCTATATCTTAACAATGCAATAATTTGCCCATGCATCTAGGCTGGTACATCTACCACTAGTTTCTCACTATTGGACAGTTTTCAAAAAAGTTAAAAATCTAATACGTCTTGCGTTGTCGGCCAAGCTCCAACCTCTGTTCCATTGCTGCAGTGTTGCATCTCTGTATCTTACAAATAGTTTAACAAAATGTGCTCTGATGAATTCATACCACTTGTGCATCCTCGACGTGCATAATATGACAAGCAGCAAAATTCCACCCCTTCACTGTTGAAATCCCAAGATGTTGAAAATCTATCTACTCTAAAAGTTTCTTCCTTAAAACTGCTAGACTTTAGAATCACCCCCCCCCTTTTTTCTTGCTTCTCTGCGATCACCTGTTAGACATACAAATAGTACCCTTGCATTTCAAATGCCGATGTGCTTTGTTTGGTGTGCGAAAAAGTAACAATAAAAAATAATAAACTGACAAAATTACTATCAGCTGTCTGCCAAAAGGCAGTTTTATTAAAAGAACAAAATGTATTGTAATTTTGTAAATTTATTTCATTTTTCTTCTGTTATCATATAATATCATACTTGTTTTTTTGTTTTTTGTTTGTTTACATAGGCATCACTACTTATCAAGGCCGATAGGCCACTCAAGGATAAGGGTTAAAGAGTGTAGTCAAAAGGACAATATAGTAATCGTTAGTAATGGAAGTTCGGTAAATTTGTTAACTTAAGTGTAACAGCTCATCAGAAACTTGTTTACGTTGAACTTGAAGACAACCATATTATAGACAGCTGGAAAGCAGGAAAACGGAAGACAATTCCACAGGCGTGCAGTTCTAAGAAAGAAGCTTTGATCATGGAATCTATGTTTAGGTTTAGGCACAGATAAAGAGTGGGGAAAATTATTGATAATGTTTTCAGCTAGTCGAGTGTTTCTTGTGAAAGTTTGGCGAGGGGGGACCATAGATTGAAGCTCAGTCGAACACTTTCCATGAAAATAACGATAAAGCAGAGACAAACTCGCAACATCTCTTCTGTGAGATAGAGGTTGCAGCGAAGAGAAAAGGACATCTCCCACCAGGCCACAAAGTCTATTTTAAACCCTATCAAGGCAGGACAAGTCTTTTCTAGTAGCTCCTGCCCATATGTGCCAACAGTATTCCATCCTTGGACGTATCTGGCTCTTATATAGATAGAGAATTGCATCAGCAGTGAGATATCTACTGTATCGATAGAAGGATCCGACCATTTTTCCAGCAGCCTTGGCAACAGATTTGATGTACGTATTCCATTTAAGATCAGGAGTAAAGGTCAAGCCCAGAAGCCTGTCAAAACGTGAGGCCTCCCCAAGACGAGAGCCATTCATTTTAATTGATGCCAGATGGGGATCAGAACGTTGATGATGTAAAGATAGAAGCTTGGTTTTAGATGCATTAAAAGTAACCAGCCACTCCTTTCCCCATTGTATAACGTGATCAAGATCAGAGGAGAGAGAATCGGAGAGAACTTGGTCGTTTACTGTCTTAGATGTGCTACCATAGATGGTAGTGTCGTCAGCAAAAATGTCTACGAATGATGTAAGGATGTGATTTGGAAGATCATTAATATAGATCAGGAAAAGAGTTGGGCCCACGATGGACCCCTGAGGGACTCCAGCATTTATACTGTGAGCTTCTCAATTTTGCCCATCAACTACTACTCTTATGAACCTATCAGAGAGAAATGATTTAATAATTGAGAAGACATTTCCAGCTATACCATAGCTGGAGATCTTGTGAAGTAAACCTTTATGCCATACCCTATCAAAGGCCTTTGATATGTCAAAAGCAATTGCCCTAGAAGGGTTGCCTCTGTCAAGAGATTCACTAATCCTATGAGATATAACTGTAAGCACATCTGCTGTAGATCTAGAAGAACGTTAACCATATTGTGTGTCACTAAGAAGGTTTTTTTTGCTGAGATGGTTGATTACTTCTGTATTTAACACAGATTCCAACAACTTACTCATGACGCACAGGAGACTTATTGGCCTGTACTGATAGGGGGATGAACGATCACCTGAATTCTTAAATACAGGGCATACTGATGAGATTTTCCAGGGAGATGGGAAGCAATTCTCCTTAAGACAACGTTGAAACAGTTTTGTAAGTATGGGTGCTAGTTCTGGTTGAAGTTTTTTGAGTACTATAATTGGAATACCGTCACGGCCGGTTGCTTTACTGGAATCAAGGTTTTTGATTAGCTTGGCAACATCACGTACAGATATTTCTTTATCACATAGTGTGTTTTCTGATACAGGAGGAAATATTGGGGGTTGGCGGCCTTGGTCGCAAAGGGTAGAATTGGCTGCAAAGTTCTTGGCAAAGAGTTTGGCTTTGTCTGATGCTGAAGAGATTAACTCAGGTCCATTGATGATAGTTGGGATGGAACACACGCTTCTGTTCAGGATTCTGTTTCTATTTGCCAAACTGGTGGGAACCAAGCCACTGCTCAGCTACTTTAGACTTGACGGACTGAGCATACAACTCTCTTGCGTTCTTTATTACTTTCTTACAATGGTTGCTGGCAGTCCTGAAAGCGGCTTTAGTTTCCATACATCTATTACGTTGGAAGCAGTGGAAAAAGTGATTTCTGTGCACAATAGCAGCAGCACATTCTGGAGAAAACTATGGCTGGCTGTTAGGTTTTTGCTGGAACATTTTGAGTGTATGAAATTGTCTATACCTACAATTAACCATTCCATCAGGTCTGATACTATAGAGGACACATCCTTTTTAAACATGGAATGCAGAGGAAGATCCGATATAAATGTACGGAAACTATCCCAGTCAGCCATAGTGTATCGATATACTGTACAATGGAGAGGTACGTCTGGGGACTTATTACATTTCATTTTTATCTTAATTGATACAACAGAGTGGTCGGAAGATCCAAGAGGAGACAGAACAGAAACTGAACATAGTTCAGGGCAAGTTGTGAGAAAAAGGTCTAGGAGACTTGCATACTGGTCGTCATTGTCGGGCACACGGGTGGGTTCGTGAACAATCTGAGTGAGGTCATAAGCAATGGAGAAATCATAACAGAATCTCCCCTCATCATCGGTCTTGTTTGAGTGGGTCAACCATTCCACATTGTGAACATTGAAGTCTCCACGTACGTGAATGTTAGCTGAAGGATATGCTGATAGAACTTGGTCAATTTTCTCAGATATGCTTTTAAAGATAGTAACTTCGCTGTTATGGGGGCGATAGAGAGTAAATATAAATGCCGTAGTGTGAGCTAATGCTACTCGGAAGCACATATAGGGTAAGTTATGATCTTCTCTGGAGATGTCCCTACCACATGGAAAGCCATCTTTTATATAGGCACATATTCCATGCCCATGGCGATCTTGGGGGTCAGATTTGGAAGTTAGATTAGAGTATCCCTTAATTACAAACTCATTTAGGGAAATAGTCTGTCCAATTCCAGTTTCGCTTAAAAATAAAAGGTCTGGTTTAGTCTCCTGTAATTGGGTTTCAACCTCTGGAAGGTTAGAACGTAGACCCCTGATGTTGGAGAAGGAGACATGATAGTGGGGGTCTACGTTGGAAGTTTCAGATCCGGGTTTAATGGTGTATTTTTTATTGAAACTTGTCATGATGGAATTTTGGAGTTTGTGGACTAGGTCGTCAGATTTGCTTAGAGCAGAACAGAGAGGGGAAACAAAGAGAGAAAAGTAACAAAAAAAAATTTTTTTTTTGTAGCACATGATAAGGTAAAGCCGTAACAATTACCCACTAGTATGGCATCGAGAGGCCCCACCAGAAACTACTGCATGGTCCAGAATCCATTCACCAAATGGCAATACAGCAGCCCCAGTACCTTGTGCCTGCTGATAGGACAGCCTCCTTAATGGTTAATCCAAGGTTCGGGTCCCTGACTATCAGGCGGATAACGTCAGCCCAGATAAAACGTTTACCTCCAGCACCCTTACTAGTGACATGGCTACAAGGATAGACATAGAACAGAAAATTTCCGCCATCTCTGTCGACTGTTCACGCAAAATACTGCTAACCTAGAATACAGCTTTTTTTCTCCCTTTTGTCAGAAAAATCACTCATTAAAAAAAATGAGGACTGAGTGACAAATAAAGAGGTAGATTATAAAAATTTATTTAGAGTTTTAGTATTACTTTGATATGTATTTTAGATAATTTGCTTCTTTTCAGTTTGTCCAGAGGGCAGGTACGGTTATGGATGTGCTAGAAAATGTGGTCATTGTGCAATAAGCAATGTTTGTAATAAAGTCAGTGGTACCTGTCAGTTTCGTTGTAAACCTGGCTTCAAAGGAGAAACATGTCATGAACGTAAGTAAAGAAATTTTTTAATAACTTTTCATTTAAGTCAACTTTTCATAAATATTGAATGTGCTTTAGTGAATCTTTTGAATTGATATCTGTCTTTTTACTTTTGTTTATTTTTCTTTAGAATGTTCTGGTCATCATTATGGTGAGGACTGTAGTTTGCCATGTGGCTATTGCAGGAAAGGAAAACATTGTGACCCACAAAATGGAACCTGTTATGACGGATGTGCGTCAGGTTATATGGGAGAAATTTGCCGGACAGGTAGGTGGTAATATTTTTGCTTTTTATATTAAAACTTAAATGTATTGTAAATTATGTTTAGAGGTATTTTAATCTGATCATGTATTAAAAAAAAAAGAAGTAATCTAAACTTTTCAAATTAAAATTTAAAAAAGATTAAAAAAAAATTTATACCAACTAGATAAGTCATAAATAATGGAAGGGAAATCAAGCAAGTCTATAAATGTTTAAGATATTCTCAATAAGAAAACTAGTTAAATAAAATAATCCTATAAATTAATTAAGAATTTAACTATATTATTTTTCTCAATTCTACATAATTACGGTTTTGTGTCACTTTTTTTATGTTTATCTCTCCAGAAAGCTAAAGATAAAGATACCATTAAAATTATCACATTTGAATACTAGTTTATGTCTGTAAGATATTTTACCCCCATCCCAACCACATTGTTCATTTTGTATAAAATAACTCCTATTCGTTACATTTTTTTAAATAGGATTTTGAAAGACGGACAAAGGAAATGCTTATTTATTATTAGATTACAGATACACTGCTTGCATGTTCCTGTAAACCGAGAGTTAACTAACCCCCGCCCCAGTACCACCACCACCAAGATAGCAACTGCTTGTTTATGTCCATGTATATGCCAATCATCTCTGTGGACACAACAACATAGAGAAAAGAGATGTTTATTGATATAGTCATGCAGAGTACTTTTAAATAGAGACTCTATGCATGCAGGATATCCTTCACTTACAATGACAAGTGTAATACAACAGCTCTCACTGCAACGGTCTGAGAACTTAAGGAAACCCTTAATCCAATTAACTCAAAATCAAATGGAAAAATTTGAAGATGCCAACTGTCTTATTAACTTGACTCTATATGATGCCACTAAAAAGTTCAATTGTCAAACTCAGAGTAAAAGACTAGTCTAATGAAATGAAAATACAAAATAATAGTTTATAATATGAACGTGTTTTCTGTTTTGGAGAAGGAAATGCAAACTTACTATACAGCTATAATGTATTAAGTTTATGTTCACTATTTAACAAGTGATTTGTTGAATTCAACAAAACATAGGTCTATTTGTACATAAAAACAATTCTGAAACTATTATCTATATGATATGCCGATAGACCTTATCAATTTTGAAATATTCTTAGTTAATTTTAAATGGTCATATCTTCAGTTATAATGGTACTAAAATCTCAAGTCAAATGACACTAAAACTGATCAGCTGTGAAATCTCAAGAATATCCAATCAACCTTGCAGAGTTTAATCAAAATGTAAAGTATAAAATATAAAAATGAAAAAAAAAAGACAAAAATTTCCTTTTCTAGTTTGTCAGTTTTCAACATATAATTAATATGTTCTATAATAAAATCTTTCTTTGCCTTTTATTCCTGCATTAGTTTATGTTTAATATTTTCTGTAAAATATATCTCATACACAATGGAGCTGAATTAGTGCAGCATAATGGACTGCAACAACCCTAAAATAATTTTAAATGAAAACCACTATATTCAATTAAATTATAATAGCAATATATAATAGTGATTGGTGCAATTTGTTTATTCCATATGGCAACATGATTCTTTGACAAAATTTGTCCTATAGGCAACACAAGATTAAACCCAGAACTCCAACTCTCAATGTAGACCCCCACTACCAGGTCTCCTTCTCTAACATCAGGGGTCTACGTTCCAACCTTCCGGAGATTGAACTCCAATTACAGAAGACTAAACTTGGCCTAATGTTCCTGTGCGAAACTGGCATTGGATTGACTGTTTCCATAGATGAGTTCACAATTAAAGAATACTCAAACTTTACATCAAAATCTCACTGCCCCCCCCTACAAAATCGTCATAGGCATGGAATGTGTACCTACACTAAAGATGGGTTTCCATGTGATAAGGTTATTTCCAAAGAAGATCCTAATTTGCCTTATATGTGTTTCAAAATAGCACTTGCTCACAGCACCACATTCATATTTGCCCTCTATCAACCCTATAACATTGAGAGTATCTCCGAGAAAATTTACCACATTCTGTCTATCCATCCCTTGGCTAACATTCACGTCTGCAGAGATTTCAATGTTCACAATGTTGAATGGGTCGTCCACTCAAACAAAATGAATGATGAGGAGAGATACTGTCATGATTTCTCGATTATCTATGACACAAATTGTTCACAAACCCACTCACATACCTGACTCCAATAGATAATACGCAAGTCTCTTCAACTTTTTTCTCACAATTTGCCCAGAAATGTGCTCATCCTCTGTTTTCTCTCTATTGGGATCTTGTTAAGATAAAAACAAAATGTAATAAACCCTCAGATGTATCTCTCCATTGCACTGTATATTGATATTCTATGGTTGATTGCGATAACTTCCGAACATTTATATCAGATAAACCTCTGCACTCAATATTAAAAAAAAATGTTCTTTATAGTATCTGAACTGACTGAATGATTGTCGGTATAGACTGCTTCATACCCTCCAAAAAATTTCAGCAAAATCCGAACTGCCAGTTGTGGTTCACCACAGAATGTGCACAGAAATCACTTTTTCCATTGCTTCCAATGTAATAGATTTTGTGAAACTAAAGACAGCTTTAGAACTGCCAGCAACCATTGTAAAAAAGTAATAAAGAATGCAAGAGATTTGTATGTTCAGTACGTCAAGTTTAAAGTAGCTAAACAACGACTTGTGAATAAGAAACGAGGTCCTGAACAGAATTCCACAGGCAGTCTAGGAAAGAAACTTTATTCATGGAATTTGCGTTTAGATTTAGACACAGATAGAGAATGGGGGAACTGTTAATGTAGACGCATGTTTTTTGTGAAAGTTTGGTGTGGTTGATTTGATTATTGAAAGGAGTGAGCATTGTACAATTTCTTGAGCTGGTTGATGTTGATCCCGATGATGAATTTCATTTTAGACAATGGGACATACTTGAATGTGCCACATTAAGTACCTGTACAACAGCATGAAAAATACAAAGATTCATTGATTGATATAATCTCACAAGATACTAATTTTTAGCAAAATATTAATCTAGATATTTGAATTAAAAAGGAATCTTTGTTCAAATGAGGTGTTTGTCCTTAGAGACTTTGCTGAAAACTATCAATTTCCTGTACAAGACAAAATCCAAAGTTTCCATTGGAGCAAGGAATATTGCACAGTGTACCATATAATGCTATACTACTGAGATGCTATGAAGCATCTTTCATTGTTTTATTTCTGATTTTGTGTATCAAATCCAGATAATAACAGTTTACTACATTCATGCATTACACTTTCATATCAATAAAATGACTTACTTCAGTCATGATTGTGTGGTTCGATATAAAACTATACAAATTTATATCTGCATAAACAGGACTTTCGACTTTATATAAAGTGGGTTTTCTTTACTATAAGCCATGGAAAGTCCCCTTGTGATGAAATTAGTGCTTCAGTAAAACAATATACAGCAAAATGGTTACTACAACATCCTTTGAATAGTCAGATATTGTATTATAAGGCCATACTGGAAGTCTGCCTGGAGATGCCTACAATCAAGTTCTTTGACATCAGTATAGAAGCTCTGAGAAGGAGGTGAGGCAGGATTTGCCTGGGACGACAAAATATTAGGAACAAGAAGCCATCACCATTTTATCCCATCGTCAATGTCAAATATTGGTCATCAGCTTTCCGCCAAGGATGAATTGTATACAGACACTAGTGATTTAACTTGCCATCAATTATTGAGATCTTTGATATTTCACCAATGTAGTATGTAACATGTCTTCAGAATTCTTTCTGGTGGATTGGCATTATGAATGAAAATCTATACATCCTCATGGACCACACAAGACATTACATTGGTTGCAAATTGATGATACATGGCTTGTACCAATCAAGAAAATTCTTTGTATTGTTTCCAGAAAGACTTACAAGACAACTGATGAGGAATATGACAAAAACGATTTCTGTATTTCAATGACATAAAGAAAATATGTAGATAATGTTGTTATCTATTGGTTTTTGTTGTGAAGTCTACTTTTATTCTAAATATCTGATCACTGTGAGACTGTCTTATCTTTTACTTTTTAACTTTTATTTTCTAAAACTTATTTCAATATGTATTTTATATAAATTTAGATGGTCCCTCCAACTACATTTTGCATACTCAAATGAGTTGCTTCCTCCAACAGAGTATTTCTGAACCATCAGTATAAAGGCTTAATTTTGAATAGACACTGTCAATGAACAAAAGAATAACTTTTTACCATTTTAGGTCCAGAGGTACATCGTAGTGTCGGCATGAATGGACAAAAGAAAAAAAAAACATGGTACCATGTCAGTAACATCATTTTTTCCATATTGAGGCACATGCGAAACATTCAAAATCTTATGGAATCACATAGAAAGCTTAATCTATGGGTACACTTAATACCATTTTTGGATTCCTCAGATTAAATAACTTACCTAAATGAATTTTTAGAGTCACATCATTTTCCAAACTGAAAATATTGAATAAAATGTAATCATTAAAATGCCAACTGGGTGACATACTATAGCATTACAAGTTGATTTTTTTCTTTTTAGATAATTGTTATTTTATCAACTTGCATGAACAGAGCTATACAAAAGATGCTTAAAACCGTTTGAATTATGCAAATACCATCAGTAATTCAAAAGTTATGAGAATTTTAAGTGCCAAAATTTAGGCTTTTCCGTGGACATTTTTCTTTAGAAAAAGTGGGCTAAATTACAGACCTCAACATTTCAAGAAATTCAGTAATTTTGCCACCATTTATTTATTTTTCAAACTATTCTTATGAAACTTGGTAATCTCATGTAAAATTGTGTGCTCTTTCTGATTATGCAGTCAAATTTGATGTATCTCTTTACTATAAGCCATAAATTATAAATTCAGATGTAAAAATTTCAATTTTTTTTTAAACTGGCATATGGTATCATACAGTGGGTGTCTATTCATGAACAAAACTAAGTATTATAGTGGTATTTAAATATAGCTTTATTGAGAGCAGCCATTTTCCTGCCACCTCACCAAAGGAGAGCTTAATCTGGGTGTAACCATTGAATACCTAAAGAGCATTCATGGCCGGTATTTACTACTCCCCTCAAAGAAAAATAAAAATTTGAATAGATATGAATTAATCTCGGGAATAAATTGAAGAAAATTTTTCATATAGATTTTGGATTTCTGTAAAAGATGGAAATTCCCATAGTCGACCATAACTTATACATTTTGGGACCAGTCCAATTTTCAATTTTGTAAATCCTTTCTATCTGGCCCAAAATATACCCCTATTTTCGGAGATGCAACCATAAATCGTACTCTACATGAATCCTTGATGTAGCTTTCACAGTACCAGGATACCAGGAATCCTGATAAGCAACAACTATATATTCACCAGTTGATGGTAATTTTTGTCATTTCTATTCTGTTGTTTTACTGAAAATTCAACTATGTAAACAAAGAAATAAAACGGTAATTTTTTACCTTGTTTTCACCTTAACATTTAAAATTACTTTTACAGGTTTTAGGGTATGCTGAAAACAAATAGCGCTTTTAAAGTTTCTGCAAATAAGTAGTTTTCCAGATCTTAAGCAATGTCATTTCTTATGTTATTGCTGGTGGCCATCTTGGTACGCACGAGCGTGAAAACGTAACCCCGAGAAACCATGCGCAAATACAGGTACCAAGATGGCCACCAGCAATAACATAAGAAATGACATTGCTTGATAACTGGAAAGCTACTTATTTGCAGAAAATTTAAATGTGATATTCGTTTTCAGCATACCCGAAAACCTTTAAAGGTAGTAATTTTAAAGAAAAATGTAAAGGTGGAAACAAGGTAACAATTTACAAAATGCATCACAATGAAATTCTTTATCAAACCACCTAATTATTATTATTACTACTAGCATGGGTGCCCGGTGTTGCCCGGATGTTTGGAGGTGTGTATTGAGCAAAAAAAAATAAGTGGTAGTAGAAAGGCAGGCTCGAACCCGTACTGCGAAGGAGGAAAAGAATGGGGGGGAGGGAAAACCGTGACGTTATTGCTGTTATGACCACTAACAATCCGGAAGTGACGCAGGTTTAAATTAAGGCTAGACAATCGAAAAGAGGGGATGACTTTCGAAAATATCGGCAAAAAAAGCGACCACTTCCTGTTGGAAAGTGTCCAGTTGATGGTGAAGAAATTAATGTTTTTAGCTATTTTTTCGGTATTTGTCGTCTGAAGGGTTGAGCTTCAAAACAATACCGATCTTGTGAAAATCTGTCGCCTCTGTCGAAAGTTTTACGCAGACATGCAAACATACATACATACAATTGGTAGCTCAAATTTTTGACCCAAACTGTCCTATCTCTGAATGCCCTTTATGTAAAATTACAAATGTTTAGACCAGAAATTGTCTTTGGTAGAAACCGCAGAGGTCAAATTTTTTTTTTTAACTTTCACCCCTATTATGACCCCTTAACATTTATTGTTTAAGGCTCAAATCAAGTTATTAAGTTAGATCTATGTCCAAAGAACCTATATCTAAAATTTCAAGTATTTAGACCAAAAATTGTCGGAGGAGTTTGGTAGAGTTCTCAAATCATTAAACTTTGACCCATTAACAGCCAAATTTCTGGCCGAAAATGGATTACAAAGATTTTCTCAAATCTCAATACCCTGTATATCAAATTTCAAGTCTGTAGACTTAAAATTGACAGAGTTATTGTGTAGGGAGATGTACATAGACAGACACACAGACAGACGCTTTCACTTTTATAGATATATAGATTTAGATATCCTCAGTTTAAAAAAAAACAGGTTTGTCTTACAGATTCGAAAAAATGTTCCTCACAATGAGTTAAAAATAAATGCAAGTTTTAAAATATATTTTATTTAATTGTTAGGTTAAATTACAGAATAGTTAACAAAACACCTTTCCTTCCCATGTTAAGAATGGGTTTCTAAATAATAACATTATTATTTCAGTATGTTAGTATAAGTACCTTTTATTTGTTATATATTTGTTTTTTTTTGTTTTTTGTTTTCTTTTTTACCACTAAAAAACACAATTCTACCTTAACTACAAGTAAGAAGTAATAAATAACAGAAACACATGTATAGTACATTTTGTTGTTTTTTAACGCTTTTAGTACATGTGTACTAAAAGCGTTATAAACAACAAAATAGTATTGTTTGGAAATCAAATTTGAAAATAAGTTTTTTAAATTGACAAACTCGGAATAAAAAAATGAAATTGATTTTTCTGCTTTCGTTTTTGAAATCAGAAAAAGGTTTTTATTATTCTTTAGTCAGCTGAGCACATAGCGAGCTGTTTTTCCGCACAATTAATAATTATCAAATATTTACATATTATACATGAAAATAATTCTGAAACTATTATCTATATGAAAATGGATGATATATGCTGATTCATCTTATCAATTTTGAAATATTCTTCATCAACTTTGCTCGGTCGTAACTTTGCTTCCTTTAGTCGTAAAAATATAAACCATATTCTGTAACATCTGACATTGGATTTAATAGGCTTATTGTAAAACTTTGTTCAAATTACAGCATTCGATCAAAAAAGTACTTCACTGTAAAATAATTTTCAATATACTTACAAAAGTAAAACAAAAATACAACTGTCTCTTGCTGAAATTAGCAGCATTTTATGAACTACAAACATTTGGACAACTTCAATAGATAATGCTCCTTTTCTGAGTCTGACAGACTTGTTCCATTCCCTGGTGCACACACAGGTGCAATAATAAGTGTAGATTTACACAAAGTTCTGGATGAGTAGAAAATCTTCAATAAAGTTTTTTTAGTCTTGTGGGATTCAGGAACAAATATGGTTGCTGGTGTCAGGAAATGTGATTTAGAATAACTATCATACATTGTAACTCAGGCTGTGAAGACAACGATTATATCTAACAGAAATAAAGACTCGCTTTAATCACATTCTATTAGCAATTAGCAATCATTTCTCTTCTCAGATAATGGATCTCTTGTGACCTGTGATCATTAGTGTTTCAGACTTTCTTTTTTTGGTCAATATTGGTTCTTTAGTAGTTTGATATTTCGCTGGAAGCTCGTAGTTGCTGCCACCTGGAATGTCTGTCCCTGAATGTTCATTGTGCTTCCTTTTCTTATTTGCAACTTTTGTTTCTTTTGAATGAACCTTTTTAAGATGGTTTAACATAAAAGTTTTTACTGATTTGCCACCCTTTGATGTGATGGTTTAGCATAACTTGAAGGCAGTTGTATTCTTATTCTTGGGATTGACATCAAAATACTTTCAGTAGAAACTGGTTGTCAGAATTGTTGAAGATTGTTGTCAATATTTTGTTAATTTTTTTTTATGTATTTAAATTATGTCTGATATCTAATTAGTAATTTATCTCACTAAAATTTACATTGTCTAAACTAGAAAAATAAAAAAAAATGTGATTTAGAATAACTATCATACATTGTAACTCAATGTATGATACATACATACAGCATTCTTTATCAGACTTACTTTTCGAACTCTTGCTACCATTACATATATGTAATATCTCTATATAAATAAAATGAACTCATTTTTTCCCATCTGATTTTGACATTAATAGGATTAAAAATCAAGATATTTCATGCAAATATAATATGCACAAACGGCAGAACAATATCTGAAGTGTGTTATAGGCTTATTATTTCTCAAATTCCTCGATAATCTTAGATTTCTATACTTTTTCTGCTGAGAAGTCACGGCCAAAATCGGTTAAGATCAATGGAAGTGGTAAAATATTTTCTCTCTAATAAATTCCTCCTCCCCCTGCCACCACTTAACACCGTTTGGGGATCATTCACAAGGAACAGTTGAGAAGAGAACACCGGTTTGGCTTCGTAGTTCTTTCATGTGAAGTTATTTAAAATCACTAAACTAAGCTGCAGTGCTCTGTGGCGTAGTGGTTAGCTTGCTGGACAATTCACATTATATTTTCACGTTCGTGCCGACCTACCGTAGTCGTTTTTTTTTTTTTTTTTTTTTTTCCTAAACAACTGGAATGGACTTTTCTTGGTGGCCGAACTGTTAACGTTGCAGATGTTTGTTTTTTTGTTTTTTTTCACACTTTATTTTCCTACTTTTACTCATGACTCCAGGTTTGATCCTTCCTACTTACCTACCATAACATTTTTTAAAACTCCCCCCCCCCCATCCCGGAAACAAACACTCGGGCAACGCCAGGTACCCCCGCTAGTATTACATATATGTAACATATTACATATATGTAATATGTTACATATATGTAATATATTACATATATACATATATGTAATATATTGCATATATACATATATGTTACATATTACATATATACATATATATTACATATATGTAATATATTACATATTATGTTACATATTACATATATGTAACATATTACATATTATTTTTTTTTTTATTACATTTTCACCCCAAACAAGGCACATTGCCACTCAGGTGTAGGGGGCTACTATCAGGGTCAGCAACTACGGGGGCACTATGTAGGGATTTGGGCAGCAAGATGTCGGTTCATGTTGCACTTGAACTTCTGCATGTCAGTACAGTTAGGGAAGCATGATCCTGGAGTGGAATTCCAGAGTCTAGCGGTTCTGGGGAAGAAACTACTGGAGTAGAAGGATCTTTTGCATCTAGGGATCTCTACTGTGTGGGGGTGGGATTTAGCTGTCTGTCGGGTTTGTCGATGGTGTCTGCGACGTGGGGGCACAAGTGTCTGCAGTTCGTCAGAGCACTCACCATTAAAATACTTGTAGAACAAGCAGAGGGATGCAACGTTTCGTCGATGGGACAGAGGCTGAAGCTTAGATGCCAGTTCAGGGCCTATCAGATTGGCGACTCTTTTTTGAACCTTGTCTAGGAGCGAGAGACTAGTAGTAGACGCACCAGCCCAGATGTGACAACAATACTCCATACATGGGCGAATGGTGGCCTTATAGAGATACAGGATACTTTCAGGTGTCAGTAGTTTTCTAGCACAGTAGAGAGAGCCTACCTTTTTTGCAGCGGCCCTAGCAATGTTTTCAATATAATTGTTCCAGCTCATGTTTCCTGTGAACGTTAGGCCAAGCAGTTTGAAAGATGTACTCTCAGACAGGGAGTCACTGGCCATTGCTATTGGTGGCAGAGAAGGTTTCTTGTAGTTATTGAAGGAAACCAGTTTGGTTTTGGCAGCATTGAATGTGACCATCCATTTATGTCCCCATTCCACTACAGATTGGAGGTCATCCTCTAGTGTTTTTGCCATTTCTTTAGATATGTGTTCATTTGTTTTCCTGTCATGCCTTTTACAGTGTGTAGTGTCATCAGCATATATACCCATCTCAGAGGCAATTTTGTCGGGAAGGTCATTTATGAATATCAGGAACAACAGAGGTCCAAGGATAGACCCCTGAGGCACTCCCGCATTTATATCACACTGTTTAGATGTTCGACCGTCGAAGACAACCTGGATTTTTCTATTGTCTTAGAAGGATTCAATTATGCTAAGTATTCTACCAGTGATACCGTATGATTTAATTTTCCTGAGGAGACCCTTGTGCCATACCCTGTCAAAAGCCTTCGATATATCTAGAGCTACCGCTCTGCCCTCCCCCGCTTTATCCAGTGAATGGTATATACGTTCAGAGATTACAGTGAGAATGTCAGCTGTGGAACGGGCTTGTCTAAATCCATATTGTTGGTCAGTCAGAAGTTTAGCGTCTGTAAGGTGCCGGACTAGAGCATGGTTAATTATGGTCTCAAATATTTTGGCGAAAAGTGGGAGGAGGCTAATGGGGCGATAATTTGATGGGTCAGTTCTTTCGCCAGAATTCTTGAATATTGGTACCACAGAAGCGGTTTTCCAACAGCCCGGAAAGCATGATTCATTAAGGCATTTGTTGAAGAGTTTGGAGAGAACTGGAGCTACTTCGGCTGAGCATTTTTTTAATAGCACAGCTGGGATGAGATCAGGTCCGCATGCTTTGGAAGTGTCAAGATTTATTATGATAGCATGTAACTGAGCAGGGGTGATTTTTAGATCGTCTAGCGTGGCGTCTGTCCGCAAAGGAAAGTCAGGCAGGGGGTGGTTGGTAGGGTCCAGTGTGGAGTTCGAGGCAAACCGGCTGGCAAGCATATTAGCTTTGTCGGTTGCTAAGCAAACAACCTCGTGATTGTTGGTTAGTGGGGGAATTGTTGATTGCACATTGTTTACTACACTGTTGTAGATTTTCCAGAAGTCACAGTTTCCTAATTTTTGTGCTTCGATGCGTTTTTTAGTGGTTTCAGTAAATTCTCTCTTAGCTGTCGCTATTTCTTTCTTAACGTTATTTCTCGCTTCTATGTACTTCTGTTTGTTTGAACTGGACTTATGTCGGTTAAGTCTGCGGTATGCATGCTGCCTTTGAGCAATGGCAGTTGCGCAAGTCAAAGTAAACCATTGGGGAGAGTGGGGCTTGCTATAAAATTTCCGCATGGGAACGTGTTTCCATTGCTGTTTTGAACCATTCAGTGGTCTCATTTGCGCACTGTTCGGCAGGAAGAGAAAAAATATTTCCCCATGGGGCATCTCTGATAAGATCTCTGATGGCTTCCCAGTCAGCCTTTTTAAAATATCTCGTTGTTTTGAGCACTGGCTCTTCAGTTTTGGGTCTAGAATTTAGGGCAATTTCTACCATTATCACTGCATGGTCAGCGTTCCTGAGTGGGCTGTTAGCATTTGTTGTACAATCCTCGGGAACTGTAGTCAGAAACAGATCTAGAAGTGATGCTTGTTGTTCTTGCTGGTCAGGGAAACAGGTTGGAAACGTAACCATTTGTGATAGGGAGTGAGATATAGCAAAACTATGTGTTGTGCTGCCCGCTGCATCTGTGTGAGTAGAGAATCCAAGCCAGTTTTTGTGGTGAACATTAAAGTCGCCAAATACATGGACTTGGGTGCTATTGTCAAGGGAGAGTGATGTGTCTATACTGTCGGAGACTTTGTTTATTATGGTGCAGTCCTGGGTCGAGGGAGAGCGGTAGAGAAAATAAAAGTAGCTAATGTTGCATTGTATGTTTAGTCTAAAGCACATAAAGGCTTGATCATCTGTTTCTAGGTTTGTTTCTCTAGTCAGGGGGAGGGTATTACAAATGTAGACTCCAAGTCCGTGCATGTGTCTGTCAGAGTCCTTACGGCAGAGTGGGAGATAGCCAGGCATGTTAAAGTAGTTAGAGGGGATGGAGGAGTGTAGGTTAGTCTCGCTTAGTGCTAAGATATCCGGGGTATTTGTTAGGAGAAATGCTTCAACATCAGCTAAATTAGTTCTAAGCCCACGGATGTTAGTGAATGCAAGCCTCAAGGGAGGAGGCAAGTTGAATTTGTTTGTCCCTAGGCCTGGTTTAAGCTTATTTTTAGATTTTAGTGTCATCATGTTTTTAAAGAGTTTCAGTAAGGTGAGGGGGAGCTGAACAAGAGGTTATGCAGGATATCAGACATGCAACACAAGTAGACCAATTGGCTGACCTTTCTTCAACTAGGACTGTGGCTTCGGGAAAGCCCATCGGGGATGAGTGCAGGGTCCCTTTCTATGCGCGACATGGCACTACAAACAACCCGATATTATACAACTGTTGATGGAGCAGCCGCTCTAAGCGCTACCAAAGAGTTAGGGCCCCTGTACTACCAGTCGGAAACAGCAGCCAGGAACTGTCAATCCGGTACCCTCAGCCCATCAGAAGAAGATCACACCAATCTAATTGCACAGGCATGCGTGGTACTCAAGCACTCCCAAGTGCCCAGTTATGAGGGGTGGGATGTGTCGGGAGTGGGGGAACGGCATTCAATGCCCTAGATGTAACATATTACATATATGTAATATGTTACATATATGTAATATGTTACATATATGTAACATATTACATATATGTAATATGTTACATATATGTAGCATATTACATATATGTAATATGTTACATATATGTAGCATATTACATATATGTAATATGTTACATATATGTAGCATATTACATATATGTAATATGTTACATATATGTAACATATTACATATATGTAACATATTACATATATGTAATGGTAGCAAGAGTTCGAAAAGTAAGTCTGATAAAGAATGCTGTATTTTCGGTTTGCATGTCATCTCAATTTACTGTACTATTTCTCAACATGAAAACTGAAAGATGAACTAATAATTGGACAATGATTTAAAGTAAAAATGTTAATAATGTTAGTTTGATAGAAAAGAGGAAAATTTTCCATATGCTTACATCTGTTTGCTTCAAATTAGTGCAGTTGTAAAAGTTTACATGTCAACAGTGCGTCAAGCTTGTTATTTGATAATATGGTGTAGACGATGCATGTTTCTTTAATAAATTTTCACTGGCAAGTAAAAGAGGGAGTTAACTTGTCTTTGTTTACAATATAATTAATATTATTATCATTTATGACAACAAAATTTGCTGATAAATCGGCATTATAAAACCTATTAATCGGCCAATTATCAAATTAATTGGTAATCGACAGTTGGTCAATTTGCTAATTGGTACATCCCTAATTCAAATGTAAACATTTTTTCTGACTTCTATCATCCAATCCATTTTGATTTAAAAATAACAAAAAAGTTCATTACTTCAGCTAGAAAAGGCAACTTCCATCTATAATTTTACTATTACTATAATTACTACCATCATTACCACCACTACCAATAATAAGTACTCAAGTTTCCCATGGGCCCCACAAGTTTATATTATTCTTGTATATTTTTGATGAATAAGTTTTTATTTTTCCAATATATAGAATGCGAAGATGGTCATTATGGAGAAAACTGTAACATGACTTGTGGTTGGTGTGTAAAAGGGGACAAAGCCTGTGATCGATTTACTGGCCATTGTCTATCCGGTTGTCAAGAAGGTTATGAGGGCAGCACCTGTGCTGAAGGTAATGTATTTCTCACAACTTTTCTCTTCATTTTTGTATAACATGATTTACATAATTAATTAATTAAATACATAATAAATAACCACTAAAATTTAATTGATTTTATAACACAAATGTTTTCATTTCTTCCTTCTAATTTATTGTCTTTCCTGAAGAATATAAACCAAATTTAATTATGTTTGAAAATAAGTCAGTTTTTCCATTTCAATTGCATTTATTTACTCAGTATATATCTCAAGATTTCTGTATTGTACCTATTATTTAAAAAAGTTTGAAACTTAATTTACTACATATAAATGGATTTTCTTGTTATAAATAAGTGTTTGTGTAGCATAATTATGGCTCAAGAGTGCCTTTCTATAGGATTTTTTACTCTCTTTGGAGTGGTGCTTTTGCCCTATTGTAGAACTATGAAAGGCTAAGTTATCTGGATCAGTTTATAGTCCTGGTTCATCGATGATTAAACCCATAAGATTTTTCAAAGGTGAAATTACTTCACCCAAACAAGGAGTGTGGACAGCATCTCTGGCTTTAATTAACATTAATCATTAATTTTCTGAGGAGTTAGAGAATAGTTTTCAAACCAATGAAAATGAAACACTGAAAAACAATTTTTTGTTTTATTTTTATAAATATATAATTTTCTTAATTAAAAATCCATTTCTCACACTAGCTCCAAACAGATTCTGTTGGGGAAACCTTTTATAACCACATATTTTTTGAGTGGAGTCAGATGGCAAACTGGAAAACATATTTATCATAAAAAGAAAGGAAGAATTCAACCAGATAAAGAAAGAAAGGAAATATTCAATCACATGGTGTCAATAATGGTGTTCCATTTTCTTCTCTGCCCTTCACTTGTGTACTCTACAGACTGCTGTCATCTTAGTAAACCCTGACAAGTTTTTTCTTTTTTTTTTTTCTCACTCTCTCACGAATATTTGAAAACATGGTCAATGAGTAACAATTAATCCTTCAGTTATGTATAAGAAAAAATGCTAGTGCCTTCATAATATGTTGTCTCCTTTTATTAGTGACAAGAGGAAAAGGCATTTCAGTTGTCTCTTTTAGTCATAGTTGGTTCAAAAAGAAGCTCTTCTGCTGCCATGTTCTTTATTGGATCAAAAAGAAAAAATAATGTGAACAAAAAATAAAATTGAAGTAAATAAAAGAAGGCTTAACGATAAAAGCATTTTTATGCGCAGCTTTCAATCTTCCATTAAACTCATTTAGCTCATATATTTATGCATACACAAAAGTTTACAACTCACCCGAAAAGTTAACCTCTGTTCACCCTATAATTTCTTTTAAATAACATGTTTGGGATTATTTTGTCTACCATCTACTCATGCTTTGATCATAGATGCTACTATACCTATGGCATCACATTTGAAAAGAAATATAGAGCATGATATTATCTGTACATGTACCCGATAAACCTGAGTTAAAATTTAGTAAATAAATTTAAAACAAACTTTGCCTAAAAATAAGATTACATTTGCTTTGATTCAAATTGATGATTTCTATTTTTTTTTTTAATGCAAAACTGTTGTATTTTTCTTTCAGCGGTGGTGGCTTCAATGAAAGGCTCAACTACAGCAGCTGTGGTCGCTGCAATGCTTGCCTTCGTTCTCTTTGTCTTTGTTGCCTTCCTTGTCTTCCACAAGTAAGTATCTGACAGAATTGCATATATACCTGCAGTAATTGTATTTGTGTTTTAATAATATTGATTAGCTATACCTACCCAGCATTCACCAGGAGTCTTTTTACATTTATTTCTGTTTTATTTTTTACTATGCCATTTGTTGTTTTTAATTTTTTTTTTTTTTAGATAGGATTTGGACAATCAACTTTAATATGATATAGTTTGGTCATTAAACTATTAACTGAATCAAATTGTTTTTAACTTGTAAGTTTTAATCTCTTTTTATGAAATGGTTAGGTGTCAATAGTTTCCAAATCTTTCAATTTTTTAATGCATTAAGATTTTCTAAGAATTTTAAAGCCATTTTGAATGTTTTTTGTTGGACAATGCTTCTAAATTATGCTCCAATTTCAAACTGGTATGACCAGATCAGGTTATGTGAAAACTGACTTCCTGATTAAAATGCACTGCACGTAAATGTTATTGTTTTTTGCCTTCTTTTTTGCATTTTTGATGTTCTATAAAACCAAGAAACAAAAAAAATATTTTTCCCCTTTTTTTTTATTCTTCCTCTCTTTTCTTTTTCCTCTTCTTTACTGTGGTCCTGTTGGTGAAGCATTAGAATACACCGATTGCCCACCCTCCCCCTGCAGAGGGTAAAAGTCCCTAAATTGGGCCATTTGTTGATTGTGGGTGGCAATTTGTGATGCCTTAGGACGGGATCCTGACGGTTGAAGGATTTGGAAGTAAGGATTTAGCACCCCCACTTCCTAACACACCACTTTGGCCCTTAACACTGGGCTAAACGGGCAGTCAGAAAGGCTCAATCCAATCAATCGGCTAGTCATGTCAAGCCCTAATACTTATGTACACAAAACCAACCTACTTCATACGACATAAACCATCAGACACCTCAGAAAATTAACTCTAAATCACAAACAAGAGATAGAGCATAAGTAAATATCAGAAGGTAGTGGCAAGGGTCAGTCATGGAAAAAATTGTTACAGGAAGGGATTAAAACTGTTTTCATAAAAAATGGGTCAGAAAAACAAAGAGAAACCTAAAATGCTAACAGCCCCCTACTAGTGTGAGTATACCTTCCTTGTATCCCTGGAATAATATAGCGAATGGGACCCCCCTCCCTAACACCTCCCACTGATTGGCTCCAAGGTGAGGGCAGGGGTGGAGCAACGAAGATGAAATATATAAAAAAAAAAAAATTTAGTCCATGGCAACCAACAAAAATGAAAGACCCCATATTGAATCCAGTTCAGAATGCTTATACACAATCAGAATCAGACAACAAAACCAACAATAAAATATTTCCAAGATTCATTGTTTTTAAGTCAATAGAGAGCAACACTCCAATCACTAAATTATTCCCATTCATCACTGAAAAAAAAAATAGATCTATAACAAAAACTACATCAATTAAAAAACTAAGGAACAACACACTCCTTATGGAAGTACCCAATAAATTCTCAGCAACTATACTTCTTAACCAAAACAATATCCATAATCTTAAAAGAAAAGCTTACCCTCATACCACTTTGAACTCCTCAAAGGGCATAAAAAGCCCAGAACTCTCACTTTGCTCGCCAGATGAAATTAAAAGTAACTTAAAAGAACAAGGCGTCATAGACATCCAAAGAGTAACAATAACAGAAAACAATCAAACGATTCCAACAAACATCTAATCTAAACTTCAACACCCCCAAACCTCTTACTCAAATAAAAGTCAGATATTTAATAGAAAAAGGTTATATACCAAACCCTTTGCGATGCCATAAGTGCCATAAATTTGGTCATCACAAAGACAGGTGCCACCAGACCACCAACATTTAAAAATTGTGGTAAAATTGGAGAATACATTAATTATAAAATGCCATTAAAATGTGCAAACTGTAAACAAAAACATGCAGCTAACTCAAAAGAATGTGAAGTTTGGAAGAAGAAAAAACAAATAACTACAATGAAACACCAAAAATTTATCATACCCAGAAGCAAAAAGGTTAGTTGAGAGCACATAACTCAATTTCAGGACAAGAAATGGCACAAAACAATCTGATTGAATTGATGAAAGAATTAAGATTTCTAGTAGAAATATTAAAGGAAAATTTAACCAGGTTAACTAAATGGAACCTAAAGGAAAATCCCCAATCCCAGAACGATGAAATTGAAAATACTACAAACTAAACGAAACAACAGCAAACACCAAAATTACTCATTACTACCATCAAACCTAAGGATCTTTCACCCACCAAAACAAAACCCCCTTAGAAAAATCAACATAAACAGAAAAAAAGAAATGGTTTTGTTTGAGGATGCAAACAAATTCGAACTAATCAAAACCAAGACAGGAAGCCCAAATAAAAATAAACCAAAAAGTCTGAAGATGGAAAAATCTCGCCAATGCTCCCAATCTAAATCCAAACCAGAAATAACACCAAATGAAGTACCAAACCAAAAACTTCAAATAACACAAAAAAATGGAAGTGGATGCCTACAAGACCTTCCCAGAAGCACCAAAATATGCAGAGGAATAATAATCAGTTCATGGATAGAAATTAAAAAAAACACAGCAAATCATCGAAATTATACCAAACTCCTTATACTTATTTCACTCTTCAAACAGCCATAATCTGCCTTCAAGAAACCTTCCTGAAACAAGAAGATAACATTCAAGAGTCATAACATCCTATGAAGATGTAAAGACACTAATAAAAAGGGCAAAATGTTGGGTATATGCTTCCTCAATAATGGTGCATCTAGACACATCAACGCAACTAGCAGAAATCATTCAGCCATCAGCGTAAGCTTATGTGACCCATCAATGTATATGGACTTTAATTGGAAAGTACATGACGACACTTGTTGTAGTGATCATTTTCCAATATTGATAGAAAGCTCACAATTCAACAGTGAAAAATTTCCCTGATGGACACTAAATAAGATCAACTGACGACTATACAAAGAAAAATGTAGAATCACAAAGAGTCAAACAATGACACAATAAATTTTTTTAGAGAACATTACTAGAAATTGTAAATGAATGCATCTCTAAAACCTCAGCATCTGGTTCGACAAAAAATTACGGAAAGTGGTTCTGAAGAAATTTCAGAAGCAGCCCACAACTACAAACCTGATGGAATACAAATTAGACAGAGCTAAAGCTCGTAGAGTAACAAAGGCAGCTAAAAAAGAATACTGGAAAAATGATCTCAGCAAATTCCTCCACAAAACTGAGAGCAATATGAAAGATGATTTGAAAATTTGCAGGTAAACATCAATCCACACCAATTAAGCATCTCCTTAAAAATAACTCCAGAGTTACTGATAAAAGAACATAGCAAACTTACTAGCTGAAACCTTTCCCAAAACTCATTCAATCAAAGCCATAACACAAAACAACATGCCAAACATTACAAAGTAAACTTTAAATTAAAAAAAAAACTAGGAAATTACAATAAACTGCTTAGATTCTATTAAAAGATCCTACTAAACAGTCATAGGACCAGACGAAATCTGGTATGAATTCTTACAACAACTCCCTACAGAGTCAATAAAATTACTACTAAGAACTTGCAAAAAAATTATGGGCAGAAGGCAAATTCCCAGATTTAAGGAGACAAACTATAATAATAACAATCCCAAAACCAAGAAAAGACAATTTGAACCGACAAAACTACAGACCAATCTCATTAACTAGCTGCTTGTACAAAATAATGGAAAGGATAGTAAATGACGGATTGGTTTGGTATCTAGAATTCAACAATCTTATTTCCAACCTACAATATGGATTACATAATAAAAGCAGCACATCTGATCACCTACTTTGACTGGAAACAGCTATAAAGGAAGCATTTATCAGGAATGAATACCTATCAGCAATCTTTTTCAACCTAGAGAAAGCCTACGATACTACATGGAAATATGGAATAATGAGAAACTTACATAAAGTAGATTTAAAAGGCAGATTCATACAATTTATGAAAGGCTTCTTATCTGATCGCAGATGTAGAGTCTGCATTGGATCTGCTTACTCGGAAACCAGGAGGAGAGAGTCTCTCAAGGTAGCATATTATCCGCGACACTATTCAATATTAAAAATGAATAGCATAGTGAAATGTTTGGACCCTGGCGTTGAGGAATCTTAATATGTAGATGACCTTATAGTATATTGCAGATCAAAGTATATACACACCATTCCGTGCAAACTCCAACAATGCTTAAATAAATAAATTAGACAAATGGGAAACAAAAAATGGATATAAATTTTCCAAATCAAAAACCAAATGGGTCACAAGAGAAAACTTCACAATGACCCTACACTGAAACTCAGAAGAACAGTAATCCCCACTGTAGAAGAACACAAATTTCTGGGACTTATATTTGATAAAAAGCATTCATCCTCACCTGAAGAACCCAAGAAATAGTTGCAATAAAAGACTGTTACTACTATGTGTAATAGCTCACACAGAGTGGGTGTCAGGGGGAGCAATTAAGAAACTCTTACGAAGTTATATAGGACTTTGATTAGATCAAGAGTAGACTACGGTAGTTTTATATACTATTCAACCAGAAAATCCTACCTAAAGACTTTAGACCCAATCTGCCATGGAGACATGAGATTAGCACTTGATGCTTTTAGAACATCCCCAGTTGAAAGTCTTCATGCAGAGGCTAATGAAATTCCTGCAAATATAAGGAGTAACAAACTGGGTACTCAATACTACATGAAATTAAAAGCACAACATATGAAGCTACATTCAATCCGAAATATAAAGAGTCATTCAAAGCAAAAATAAAAGCCATAAAGCCCTTTAGTCTTAGAATGGAAACAATTCTACAGGAATCAGAAATAGCTGTAGAAAATATCCAAGAACACACCAAAAACACCGGCAGTGTTCATGATGCCCTAAATCTGGTCGTACTAGAGTTACTTCTAACAAGGAAGACAATGCTATCAAGATCCGCAAGCTAAGAAACAGATTTGAAACGGCTCCCCAAATCCAACAACAGTGCAATCTTGTTAAAAGATGCTCTCTTTCTACTGTCAAGAGCAGATTAAAGAAATTTAATTTGCGAGGATTATGTTGCAAGCCAATGATTTCGGTAAAGAACAGAAAGGGCCTTTGGCTTTCGTCAGATGCAATGAAGATCATGACTCTTCATATTGGTCAAAAGTGCTTTTTAGCGACGAAAGCAAGTTCAATAGGCTAGGCAGTCCAGGTGTTTTTGCACAGTTTTTCATACCATTTTCTCATCACATTTCAATCTGCAGCCAATTTCTCGATTGGCTAAATCAGAAAGGTGGAGATTAATGAGCTCCTGACGATCACTAAGAGAAAGTCGTAGCATATGGACTAAATGTTACGTTGTATAACCTGGAACAACAATAATTACGATTAGAGATGCTTTGTTGCCTGTTGGTGGATATTTTAAACTGATTTAGGGGCAATAATTTAAGGTGGTTTTAAGCCAATTTGTTGCTAAGCGGACTTTCTTTTTGTCTCCTCAATTTGAAGTTATTTTTTAAATTGACGTAAACACTAGAATATTTCAATTAAAAGTCAAATATGAACAGGTAAAATTATAGAAGAATAAAAGGCCAATCAAATGAGGTATAGATTGTTTAAACCATTACATTAAATTTAGCTTACATTTGCAGTTTTTGAAAAAATTACAAGTGCAGACTTTCTTTTTGCCTCCTGTGTATATATATATATATAAAAAAAGATTCTCTACAAAATAATTCAACTAAACCTTATGAATAAATATTTGAACATAAAGACCTTTTTCTAAACTACTGGATTTGGCATTAAATACCCCAAAAAAGGGTTTGATATGTCATTAAACAAAAACAACCAAATCAAATCAGTCCAATTTCAAAGGGTCTGAAGTAATAAATCCATTTTTTATTTTCAGCTATTAAAAAAAAATTAATATTGTTGGCTTGTATACAGATAAACCAAAATATATTTTGATGGATTTAATTTCATAATTAGACTAGCAGTTCTTAGCCAGCATAGTCCAGGAGTTCAGTTAATTTTGTTTTAATGCATGAGGAACAGCAAAGTGATGTAAAATGATGGTGGCAGAAGAATAAGCAGATAAAATATGGTCAATTTTCTCAGGAATACTCTCTAAGATAGTTACTCTGTCATTGTGAGGTTGACAAACGGCAAATCTATATTTGGTGTTGTAAGTAAATGTCATTTGCAAACACATAGAGCAATTAAATTGTCTTGTCGTTGTCATTAAACCCATGACAATTTTGAAATTCAGGTTTTCATTTCATGTTCAAGTCATCTTTAATTATGAAATCATCTACAGACAGACAAACGAACACCAGTTTCACACAGGAACAACAGATTAGGTTTGGTAGATTTAAGGAGAGTAGATTTTGGGTTTACTTTCAGCAGACTTATAACTATCGCTTCCATTATTTTGTCCTTTAATCCACATTCCATGAGCAATGTTTCTGACAAAGAGGGAACAATTTCCATAAAAAAAAAAGATTTCAATCTTTGGAAGGTTAGAACGTAGACCCCCTAATTTTGGAAAAGAAGACCTGGTGGTGGGGTTCTACATTAGAAGTTGGGGTTTATGCTTATGTTGTGTTTTGTGACTTGTGTTAGTACTAGAAGATTGTCGTAGGTCAGCAGAATGGTTAAGAGCAGGACACAGAGATAATGAGTAAAGAAGAGAGATTTTATTTGCACTCGATTGAAGAAAGAAAAACCATAGTAGTTCCCACTAATATGATATCAAGAGGTCCCACTGGAAACTACTTAGTCCAGGCTCCAGTCACCAAATGACAATACATCAAGGTTCAGCTCCTTGGACTATTAGCTGAATAATGTCAGCCCAAGTAACATGAAAACAAGAAAAGAAAGAGAATTACTCAAGTTACTACTCACACTAACCTGATGATTGAGTAGACAGCATTTTCTTTGCTCTTTGTTAGAAACATCAAGAATGAGAGCTGATTAGCAAAGCAGAGAAAGTAAGGGTTAAAGGGCTACCAAAAATGCATCCATAATACGTTTTTACTCTTCATCAGTTTGGCTTATAGATAGTAGGAATTTGTAGAAAAAAATCAATTAAGTATGTGCTTAATTGCTTTTTATTTCCACTTACAAAGGAATTTGGAGATACATTCTTTTTCACTAAAATACAGAGGGGAGCGTTTCCATTTTTCCTTTCTTTATTTTTCACCAAATATTTGGAATCTATGAGATCTACAACATGACATTTAATTATATCCAAGATCATCGATAAAAGCTGGTTTTAATTCAAAGAGCATTTCTCACAACTGAAAATAAAATGTGGCTCTAAGCTTTTAGGAAAAAATTCTTTTTATCTATCCATTCTCTTTAGTCCATGTGCAATGTAAAAAAGCTATCAGATTCAGGATTGACTGTGATAATTAGTCCATAGATGCAGTTTTTAAATTAAAAAAAAATTTTTTTAAAAACTGTACAATGCAAGCCAAACCTGACAGTACAGCAAATAGTCAGAATTTAATTTTGAGAGAAAAATTTAAATAAAGATCAAAAAGAAGTTAGCCTTTTTTTTTATTTCACTGTAAAGTAAGTGAATAGAGCCAAAAAAAGATGAACAATTTTTTAAGAAAAAATAATCCGAAAGGTGACACTTAATGAAAACAAGTTCAGATGATCTACAAAAAAGTTCTGTTAAAATATCCATTATTAATCTTTGATTTTATTGTATTTTATCTCCCTCATAATCCACTTTTTATATATTTTTAAATTTCTTTTCATAACCAGTTCACAAACATGGAAACTCAAAGAAATTATACCTCTGAACTTCTCACAGATAGGCATGAAAATCTTTAAATTCACTAATTCATCATGTTTTTCAAAATGTTCAGTTTTTTCTCATACCTTTTGCTTCCTTCTTGTAACAGCTGCCAATGCTAATGAATCAGACAAAAGCCCAGAAGTATAAATTAAACAAATTTAAAATTACATATATATATATTTTTAATTTTGCACAAACATTAATCATGGTGAAAGTAAATTTTTGTTAGAACAAATTTTGCTGGGATATATAGGGGTAAAATTGCCCCCAAATCGTTCATCTGTTCATTTGTTTGCACTTTTCCTAATAACCACACCTTTGACTTTTTTTTAATTTTGCACAAACATTAGTCATAGGGAAAATAAATTTTTCATTCGTGGAGGTGGATCCTTGCATGCTCGGCTTATTTCATTCGTGGAGGTGGATCCTTGCATGCTCGGCTTATTTCTGCTTAAATAAAAATTTTAAAATAGAACACTAGTGATGAAAACATTAAAGTTAGATTCTCAACATTTTCAAAAATTAAATTTATTTCAAAATACGTAATACAATTAAAACAAATATTTTATCTAAAATTTTAACAAGAAAATCTAAGAGCTTCTATTACAATCAGACACTAATAACAATTTAACAAAAAAAAATAACATATTTTCTTCAATCAAGAAAAATCATGACATTTTACACGAACAGGGTTTTACAAAATTTTAACCACCACTCAAAAACCAACTCGACTTCTTAAACATCTGAAAAAACTATAAAAAAAAAAAAATACATGGACTTTAATGCAAGAACAATTGAGAGTAAAGTGGTTAATGTTATTCTATTCAAGCATCTAATCACAGAATTGAAGTAAGAATGAAACAAGTGGATATATAGAAATGGCACATCAAAAACTATGATTTAAAACTCTCACAATGAGTTTATAAATAATCTAGGATACAATATATAAAGGAAAGACAAAAAAGTGTTTTTGATTAAAAAGAAAATTTATTCCACATTTGAAAGTAAAGTAAATTTGTAGATGAGATGACTCCCAGCTACCCTCTATGAGATTCTACTTTTTTAGAAGTGATGCACTTTGTTTTTTTTAATCCAGAAAAAGTAGATTTCCGCTTAAATTGTTGTTGTTTCTTCAAAATCTGCTTTTTTTTTCTTCAGAAAGTTGATATTTGCCAAATGAGCCAACTTTTTTATTTTCTTTTTCTTTCCTCTTTATCTTTCCTTCGTTTTTATCTCTTTCTCTTCTTTGCCCTATCTTGTCTTCTTTAAACAGTTGAAATGTTAATTTTGATTCGAAGATTAAAATTGTGACTAATTTGAAAGGGGGTAGAGGTTATAGATGACTTTTGTTTCACCAAAGAATGACTTCTTGTCTCTTTTCCCCTACATATGCACTGGTGTGTTCTCTAAATTTTAACTTTCTTATTTGAAACTGATTGGGGTTGTTTTGTTTGTTTGTTTTTTTTTTTACTTTTTTAGTTTATCTATTTATTGATAGGCATGAAGTAAAGTATCTGTTCTGGTATTACACTTTATCTTTTCTGGCAGCAAGAGAGAAATCCTTCTAGACTGAACTTTTATTGTTCAATCAAAAGTGCTTCTTTTTGGGAAGGTAGATCTGCCTCACATTAGAGATCAACTTTCTGTCTAACTTTACCTTTGTGGAGAAGACAAGTAAATAGGGATTATTTTAGCTTCATTTCAAGCTAAATTTCAACTAATAGATGCAGTTGTAAAAAAATTTAGATGTTATTAGTTAAGGATTGCTATTTCTACATTGATTGATATCGCACTAATTATTTTTCACATTATTTAAAACCTGCTTTTACAACTTACCACAAATGCATCATCCAAGTTGCTTTTAGTTATTGCTTTTTGCCTTGCGCTCTTCGCACATGGCCTCTATGTTGAGAAATTTATCTTCATTTTAGATTTTTCAGCTGTTGAAACAAAACTTATGCAAACATTCAGAGATTGTTTTTAAATGGTTAGAGGGATTTGCCCAATGTTTAAATTATTTTATCTAAGAATTGTTGCTTTCACTATAATTTTTATCTACTATGTGGCACAAGGATAAGTGCTTTTTGGGGGAATGTGTAACTCTCCATAAGTGAACGCCTGGTGGGAGAGACATGAAATCAAAAAGGTTTTATAAAACACGTCCCTTCAGGTAAGGCTGACGGCTAGATGAGTAAAAGTCTGTTGTCAATCAGATTTAATTCCTGCTGGCTTTGATGGATATTTATAAAATCGAGAACTTGAAGATACTGCTAAAAGGTCAGGAAGGCTATATCTAACAAACTTGTCATCTAGCAATTGTGAATTAAGTTGTTCTCTGTTCTATCATGGATAAATTTTTGTCATTACAAAGGAAATTTGGCAGTAAGAAATTTGATGACATTACCTTTTATAATGACAAGATGACATTACCTTTTATAATGACAAGATGACATTACGTTTTATAATGACAAGATGATGTTACCTTTTATAATGACAAGATGACGTTACCTTTTATAATGACAAGATGACGTTACATTTAATAATGACAAAATGACGTTACATTTAATAATGAGAAGATGACGTTACATTTAATAATGACAAGATGATGCTACATTTAATAATGACAAGATGATATTAGATTTAATAATGACAAGATGACGTTACATTTAATAATGACAGGATGACGTTACATTTAATAATGACAAGATGACATTACATTTAATAATGACAAGATGACGTTAGATTTAACAATGACAAGATGATGTTAGATTTAATAATGACAAGATGGCATTAGATTTAATAATGACAAGATGATGTTAGATTTAATAATGACGAGATGATGTTAGATTTCATAATGACGAGATGATGTTACATTTCATAATGACGAGATGACGTTACATTTAATAATAAGATTACATTCTATGTTGAAATTAAAAGATGGCATTCTATGTTTTAATGGCAAGCTAATTTTGCATTTTATAATGGCAAGATGTTATTACATTTTATAGTTAACAGATGACATTACATTTTATATTGACAACATAAATTTTATGACAAAATCAAATTACGTTTTATGAGACCATACATTTTATAATGACAATGTGCATTTTAAAATGACAAGAGAATATAATTTATAATGACAAGTTGACATTACAATGTATAATGACAATGTACATTTTATAATGACACGATTACATTACATTTTATAATGTAACGATTACATTAGATTTTATAATGACACGATTACATTACATTTTATAATGAAAAGCTTACATTAGATTTTATAATGACAACAAGGCATTACATTTTATGACACGATGACATTACATTTTATGACACGATGACATTACATTTTATAATGACAAGGCATTACATTTTATAATGACAACAAGCATTACCTTTAATAATGACAACTTTACATTCCATTTTATAATGACAACTTCACATTCCATTTTATAATGACAACTTTACATTATATTTTATAACGACAACTTTACATTATATTTTATAACGACAACTTTACATTATATTTTATAATGACAACTTTACATTATATTTTATAATGACAACTTTACATTATATTTTATAATGACAACTTTACATTATATTTTATAATGACAACTTTACATTATATTTTATAACGACAACTTTACATTATATTTTATAATGACAACTTTACATTCCATTTTATAATGACAACTTTACATTATATTTTATAATGACAACTTCACATTCCATTTTATAATGACAACTTTACATTATATTTTATAACGACAACTTTACATTATATTTTATAACGACAACTTTACATTATATTTTATAATGACAACTTTACATTATATTTTATAATGACAACTTTACATTATATTTTATAATGACAACTTTACATTATATTTTATAATGACAACTTTACATTATATTTTATAACGACAACTTTACATTATATTTTATAACGACAACTTTACATTATATTTTATAACGACAACTTTACATTATATTTTATAACGACAACTTTACATTATATTTTATAACGACAACTTTACATTATATTTTATAACGACAACTTTACATTCCATTTTATAACGACAACTTTACATTCCATTTTATAATGACAACTTTACATTCCATTTTATAATGACAACTTTACATTCCATTTTATAATGACAACTTTACATTCCATTTTAAAATGACAACTTTGCATTATATTTTATAATGACAACTTTACATTCCATTTTATAATGACAACTTTACATTCCATTTTATAATGACAACTTTACATTCCATTTTATAATGACAACTTTACATTCCATTTTATAATGACAACTTTACATTCCATTTTATAATGACAACTTTACATTCCATTTTATAATGACAACTTTACATTCCATTTTATAATGACAACTTTACATTCCATTTTATAATGACAACTTTACATTCCATTTTATAATGACAACTTTACATTCCATTTTATAATGACAACTTTACATTCCATTTTATAATGACAACTTTACATTCCATTTTATAATGACAACTTTACATTCCATTTTATAATGACAACTTTACATTACATTTTATAATGAAAAGCATACATTACATTTTATAATGAAAAGCTAACATTACATTTTATAATGACAAGCTAACATTACATTTTATAATGACAAGCTAACATTACATTTATAATGACAACTTTACATTCCATTGCATAATGACAACTTTACATTCCATTTTATAATGACAACTTTACATTATATTTTATAATGACAACTTTACATTACATTGCATAATGACAACTTTACATTCCATTGCATTATGACAACTTTACATTATATTTTATAATGACAGCTTTACATTCCATTTTATAATGACAGCTTTACATTCCATTTTATAATGACAGCTTTACATTCCATTTTATAATGACAACTTTACATTCCATTTTATAATGACAACTTTACATTATATTTTATAATGACAACTTTACATTATATTTTATAATGACAACTTTACATTATATTTTATAATGACAACTTTACATTCCATTTTATAATGACAACTTTACATTCCATTTTATAATGACAACTTTACATTATATTTTATAATGACAACTTTACATTACATTTTATAATGACAACTTTACATTATATTTTATAATGACAACTTTACATTCCATTGCATAATGACAACTTTACATTCCATTTTATAATGACAACTTTACATTCCATTTTATAATGACAACTTTACATTCCATTTTATAATGACAACTTTATATTCCATTTTATAATGACAACTTTACATTACATTTTATAATGACAGCTTTACATTCTTTTTTATAATGAGAAGCTTAGATTACATTTTATAATGACAAGCTTACATTACATTTTATAATGACAAGCTTACATTACATTTCATAATGACAATATTACATTACATTTTGTATTACAAGATTACATTACATTTTATAATGACACGCTTATATTACATTTTATAATGACAAGATTACATAACATTTTATAATGACAAGATTACATAACATTTTATCATGACAAGATTACATTACATTTTCTAATGACAAGGTCACATTACATTTTATAATTACAAGCTTGCATTACATTTTATAATGACAAGCTTGCATTACATTTTATAATGACTAGATTACATTACATTTTATAATGGCAAGGTTACATTACATTTTATAATGACAAGCTTACATTACATTTCATAATGACAAGATTACATTACATTTTGTATTACAAGATTACATTACATTTTATAATGACACACTTATATTACATTTTATAATGACAAGCTAACATTACATTTTATAATGACAAGATTACATTTCATTTTATAATGACAAGATCACATTACATTTTTTAATGACAAGCTTACATTACATTTTTTAATGACAAGATTACATTACATTTTATAATAAGATTATATTACATTTGATAATGACAAGCTTACATTACATGTTATAATGACAAGCTTACATTACATGTTATAATGACAAGCTTATATTACATGTTATAATGACAAGCTTACATTACATGTTATAATGACAAGCTTACATTACATTTTATAATGACAAGCTTACATTACATTTTATAATGACAAGCTTACATTACATTTTATAATGACAAGATTACATTACATTTTATAATCACCAGCTTACATTACATTTTATAATGACAAGATTACATTACATTTTATAATGACAAGATTACATTACATTTTATAATGACAAGATTACATTACATTTTATAATGACAAGATTGCATTACATTTTATAATGACAAGATTGCATTACATTTTATAATGACAAGATTACATTACATTTTATAATGACAAGATTGCATTACATTTTATAATGACAAGATTACATTACATTTTATAATGACAAGATTACATTACATTTTATAATGACAAGCTTACATTACATGTTATAATGACAAGCTAACATTACATTTTATAATGACAAGATTGCATTACATTTTATAATGACAAGATTACATTACATTTTATAAGACAAGGTTACATTACATTTTATAATGACAAGTTTATATTACATTTTATAATGACAAGATTGCATTACATTTTATAATGACAAAAATTACATTACATTTTATAATGACAAGATTGCATTACATTTTATAATGACAAGATTGCATTACATTTTAATATGACAAGATTACATTACATTTTATAATGACAAGATTACATTACATTTTATAATGACAAGATTACATTACATTTTATAATGACAAGATTACATTACATTTTATAATGACAAGCTTACATTACATTTTATAATGACAAGATTACATTACATTTTATAATGACAAGATTACATTACATTTTATAATGACAAGATTGCATTACATTTTATAATGACAAGATTGCATTACATTTTATAATGACAAGATTACATTACATTTTATAAGACAAGGTTACATTACATTTTATAATGACAAGTTTATATTACATTTTATAATGACAAGATTGCATTACATTTTATAATGACAAAAATTACATTACATTTTATAATGACAAGATTGCATTACATTTTATGACAAGATTGCATTACATTTTATAATGACAAGATTGCATTACATTTTATAATGACAAGATTACATTACATTTTATAATGACAAGATTACATTACATTTTATAATGACAAGATTACATTACATTTTATAATGACAAGATTACATTACATTTTATAATGACAAGATTACATTACATTTTATAATGACAAGATTACATTACATTTTATAATGACAAGATTACATTACATTTTATAATCACAAGATTACATTACATTTTATAATCACAAGATTTCATTTCATTTTATAATGACAAGATTGCATTACATTTTATAATGACAAGATTGCATTACATTTTATAATGAGAAGATTGCATTACATTTTATAATGACAAGATTACATTACATTTTATAATGACAAGATTACATTACATTTTATAATGACAAGATTACATTACATTTTATAATGAAAAGATTACATTACATTTTATAATGACAAGATTACATTACATTTTATAATGACAAGATTACATTACATTTTATAATGACAAGATTACATTACATTTTATAATGACAAGATTACATTACATTTTATAATGACAAGATTACATTACATTTTATAATGACAAGATTGCATTACATTTTATAATGACAAGATTGCATTACATTTTATAATGACAAGATTACATTGCATTTTATAATGACAAGATTACATTGCATTTTATAATGACAAGATTACATTGCATTTTATAATGACAAGATTGCATTACATTTTATAATGACAAGCTAACATTACATTTTATAATGACAAGCTAACATTACATTTTATAATGACAAGCTAACATTACATTTTATAATGACAAGCTTACATTACATTTTATAATGACAAGCTAACATTACATTTTATAATGCCAAGATTATATTACATTTGTTATATACTGGGTGATATGGCGGTGACGTCTATTTTGTTAGCACCATCTATATTCTAACTATCCTAGATTTTTGAATATCTCGATAGAGAGATAGTTCGTTTGACATTTATGCATATATGTTGTTGTAGTAAGTCGTCTAGTAAATGGAATGACCGCTGATCATTTATCTATGAATAACGAGACGCTTTGTTATAAAACAACTTGATTTATTTAATAACAAACATATACACATAATACGCCGGTGGCGGAGATAGTGTGGCGGAGAGGGTGTGGTTGCGACCGTGACAGGCAGTTGAGCGTCGTCTGTCCTTCTCTCTGCTGTCACTCTCTCTGACTGACTCTTGACTTGTTTATCATTGCTTTTTATGAATCTTCCCGTTAACCAATTTACGTAATCGACCCACATTCTGACCCTGTTGATGTTTGCATTTGGTCTTACTTGCGGCCGAATTACGTCATCTTATTCTCGGGTTTCATTTTTGTTAGTCAGGGTTTAAGTTCATCCGAACTTTGCTCCATTCAACGTCTGATCCATAAACCAACTTGCGTCATAGGACCAGGTCATCCAATTCCAGTTCATTCACACCTCTCCTCTCTTTTACACTCTTTTACACTCCTCCAATACCACCAAAAAAAATTTTATATTTATATATAATAATTTTTTTTTTTTTTACATTCTAGATTTCATGCATATATCTCTCTTTTTTTTTTATATTTATTGTTCTTTTTTCAATGACGTCTTTTTCTGTTCCACAATAAATCATTTTTTTCTTGTCCATTATCGTTAATGCATTTGAGTTATTTATTTTTCTATATATATATTTTTTTCTTTGTGGACATAATTTAATATTATTAAAACAAATCCATTATTATGCACACACACACACACACACACATTTTTTTTCAGTTCTTTTCTCGGGGTCTCTCTCAATGTATGTTTTTGTTTCATTTCAAATAACAAAGGTGGTATTTTCACCCCAATTTTAAAAATTGACATTGAGGCAGCCGACGTCCGATAGACTATGCTTGCTTCTGCTCAAATTACATAAGTTTTAACTTTACATTCCAATTACTTTTTTGAAATGAGAAGCAGCTCTATCTTTCCCTAAGACGTCAGTTGCTTTAACCATGGAGATAAGGGATGTTTTATTTTTTTCTTTTATTGAATAGGACGGTGTTCACAGTTTACTTAATCTATTTACAAACAGAGTATTTTTCTAACCCATCCTAAACAATTCCCTCTCTCCTGTTCTTCTTCCCCGCTACCAAACCTCGTAATAACTCTATTTATGAGAGGTTGGTCCCTATTTCTACTCTCGTGCACTGCATACGACGGATACGGGCAGCTGATTTCATCTATATTGGTTTCACGTCGCGCCGTCATGCTCCGTGTCACGATCTTTCGTTCCATCAACGGTACGTCAGATTCCTCATCCGACCCCTCGCGTTGATGACGACTCCTCTGCATTGCATAATCAGCTTCGTCTGTGGCTGATTCGCTGTCTGAATCACTAGATTCCTTTGGAACAAACAATGCAGCTTTTCTTAACGGCCTCTCTGTAGTGGGAATCTCCCACTCCTCGATAGACGCTGCTCTGAGATGTTCTGCATGCGCCTTCGTTACAGAGCCCGTTAATTGATCCTTAATTCTATATGAAAATGGCCCGGTCTTTTCTATCACTACGTAGTACGGTTTCCATCGTACATCTAGTTTTCCTCGCTTTTGGTGGTTTTTATAATACACCAAATCACCAACCTTAAATTCGACGGGTTTTGTTTTCTTCTTAGATCTATCTATCATTTTTTTCCTAGCATTTTTTATATTACTCCTTACTAAAGTGAAGGTTCGATGCATTTCCTGTAGAGCGATTTCATGATTTTCATCCCCATAGTATACTCTACGGGGTCTTAGAATATTGTCCAACGGCAGAACAACATCTCTACTGTAGAGTAAATAATAGGGTGAAAATTTCGTCGTTTCGCTTACATGGAACCTGACGGCCACTAACATCTGATTCATGTATATATCCCACGACTGTTTATTGTCCCCTATTTTCTTTGCTAGGACGTCATGCATTGTTCTATGGAACCTTTCAACTTTGCCGTTACTCTGCGGGTGATAGAACGATGTGGTCACATGATGCACGTTGAGGTCCTCTAATGCCTCTTTCATTATTTTATTTATGTTTTCAGGCCCATTATCCGTTAAAAGCTGCAGTGGTGCCCCGAATCTGGGAAAAATCTCGTCAATCAATAGATGCACCACTGTTTCTGCTTTCTTATTCGGAACCGCAAAAGCCTCCGGCCAACCACTGTACATATCTATAAAAGTCACTATGTATTGGTTGCCTGATAGAGTTTTTGGGTAAGGCCCGGAAACATCTAACGCTAGTTTAGCGAAAGGAAAAGGAGGCAAATCGCACTCCTGCATTTGAGGTTGCTGTTTCCTCAAATTTCTGGTTTGGCACGGAATACATTTACCTATGTATTCGTTTATTTGTTTAAATAAACCAGGCCAGAAATATTTTTGCTTAATAGCGTGAAACGTTTTTTCCACGCCCATGTGACCATTATTATCATGGTATTGAACTAACACCCTTTCTCTTAGATACGACGGTATATATAACCTAATTATCGGTTCGTCGTCGAGTTGCGACAAGTAATATACTACATCGTCCATTATTATGTACTTGTTTCATTCCATCTTGGACACTTTACCGTTTTTCATTCGCATCTTTAAATCTACAATCTCCCTATCTGCTTCCTGTTCCTTACTTACATCTAAACCCGATAATGTAGGATGCTCATGTGTTACCGATAAGTCTTCAGCATCCTTATGTGATGCAAAATCTTTTGGCTCAAAATGATTTGAGTTTATTGCACTCACCGTATAATTCCTACTGTCTATTTCTACAGGGGGATCATCATTGTCCTGGCTCGAATCTACAGCGCGTGGCAAGAGATCCGCACAGACGTTGTCTTTCCCCTTCAGGTACCGTATGGTGCAATTATAGCCAGCCATACTTAAAGCCCACGTCTGTATTTTCCTATTTTGAATTGGTGAGTTTAATAAATACTCCAATGGTCTATGGTCTGTATAGATGGTGAACGTAGCACTATGCAAATACTGATTTAATTTATTCAGGGCATAGTGTATCGCATATGCCTCTTTTTCTATCGTTGACCATCTGGTTTGAGTATTACTCAACTTATGGGATAAAAAGTAAATAAGTTTTTCTACCTCTTTACCCTCCTTTGGATCATAGACCATTTGTGATAAACATGCCCCAATCGAATGATCAGAGGCATCCGTATCCAGTCGGTAGTCCTTATCTGGATCGGGATAAGCCAGTGTTACGATATCTGCAAGCTTCGTTTTTAGGCTATCAAAGGCAGACTGACATGCATCGTCCCAATAAAATCGTGCATGCTTCCTCGTTAATCGGATTAATGGCTCGGCGATATCAGAAAAATTTTTTATAAATCGCCGATAGTACGATGTCATAACAATGAAAGCTCTTACTTGCTTTACAGTGGTTGGAGTCGAAATCATTTTTATAGACTTGACTTTATCCATGTCTGGTTGTATACCCCTCTCACTAACTTTGAACCCCAGATACTGTATTTCTTTATTAAAAAACTCACACTTTGTTGCTTTTAACCTTAGATTGTGCTTGCGCAAACTAGCTAAGACCTTATCTATATGTTTTATATGGTCTTCCTTTGTATTAGAGAATATTAAAATGTCATCCAAATACGGTACAGCGAATTCTTTCTGTCCTTGTAATACTACGGACATCAATTCCTGGAAGACCCCGGGGGCGTTCGCAAGTCCGAACGGCATTACATTAAAATGGAACAACCCCTTGTGGCAGGTGAATGCAGTTTTTTCCTTATCGTTCTCATTCAATTTAACCTGCCAGTACCCTGACTTCAAATCTAACTTTGAGAAGTAATTTGCCGACCCAAGCAAGGCTAAAATATCATCAATAACTGGTAACGCTCGGGCATACTTCTTTGTTATTTTATTTAGTGCCCTAAAATCTACACAGAACCTTTTAGTTCCGTCTTTCTTCTCTACTAAAACTATCGGAAAACTCCACGGGCTGTTTGATCTTTCGATTACTCCAGCCTGCATCATTTCCCCTATTGCAGACTACTTCTTTTCTTTGCTTAAGCGATGTCCGGTACGAGCATTTCCGTATGGGCTCATGCGTTCCAGTATCAATACGCATCTCTACCGTATCGGTACTGCCCAAGTTCTTATCTCCCGTAACGAACAAGTCCTTATTCCGTTTAAGCACCTTATTGATCTCTAACTTGAATTCTTCGGGCACTTTTATCCCTTTCAAGTTTTCTTCAGAGATCTTATCTCTATGTTTCTTTGGCGTGGTAATCTCCATTATTTTACCAGCCGCTCTACACCTAGCTATCTTACACCCTCTTCTTAAAGTAACCGTCTGGTTGGTGTTATTCATTATTAAAAGCGGAAAACTTTTTGATCCTATTATTTTTACTACGGTATTTGCTACTGAAATACCACTAAGATCACTAAGAAATCCTCTATCTATTTGTTCTACCTCATACTCTAGCCCTTGACCGTTTTTAATACCCGCACGAGCTGTGCACGTATGCAAGTGCTGGGGTTTTAATGTTATTTTTTTTCCCAGTCTTACTATAGCTGAGATATGAGCATCTTCTTCTAATGCTATATATTCATTTCCTATTTTTATCACCCCTAAGTCAAAGTACATCCTCACCCCATTTTTCCTAAGCCAGTCCCGGCCTAGTATTATATTTCTATTGAGGTTTTTCGCCACAACGAAATCATGGTGGATGAATTGACTTCCTATCCTTATCCTTAATCGGGTGATGCCTTCTACAATTAATGGGGACCCATTAGCTGTCCTTAAATTCATTGATTTACTTTGTAGCTCAGGTCTCTGTATAAGTGTTTTAAAAACGCTACTTTTTATGACAGAAACTTCTGCGCCTGTATCTACTAAAGCCCTAAGTCTATTTCTATCTATTCTAATAGAAACGGAATTTGCAGCGCCCATGTTACCGATTACATGCGTCGGTATGCCTTCGCTCCGTCCGTCGGGCGTTATACGAACGGTGCGCCTCCGTTTCCCTGCCTACGGTGTCTGCAATCTCTCCATATGTGGCCCACCTTACCACAATTGAAACACCTTATACCCTGTCTAGTTTTTTCCTTTTCTCTAGTCTTATATACAGGCCCCCTATTCTCTAATCTTTTCCACTCATCTTGTTTTGGGAATTTTGCTGGACCTACAGCTTCGACTATAACCTGTCGTCTCGCATGACAAACCTCCATGGGTTCATCATCGTATTCACGGTTTGCGTTGAGCCGAATTTTCCATCTTACTTCTGCTAAGGCTTTCTCATAAGCTGCATGGAGATCCGTAGGTTCATCCCTCATTACGGCCATTTTCACATCCTTATCTCTGAGGCCTTCTATAAAAAATCCTAGAACTTGTTTTTTTACTAATTCATTACTTGCATCCATAGCACTATATGCCCCTTCTGCTAGTCTCACTATTCTCTGCATATAGTCTTGAACACTTTCGTCTCTACCTTGTCTTATATTAGCTAATTCTATTAGGTTCTTGTTAGGATTTGCGACTATTCCATGATAATCGTCTAAGGCCCGTTTCAATTCTAGCCAAGTTAACCCTTCATTATTTGCCATTAATCCGTTAATGAAGAGTCCAACCTGGCCCCTAGTAGTCAATAGTGCTGCCTGACATTTTTCTTCGTCTCCAGCACCGACTATTCTAAAATATTTTTCTAACTCTTGCAACCACACCCTATATCCACCGTCTCTTCTATTTTCTAAAGTTCTTATATTCTTTAGAAGGGACTCACCTCGTAAAGTTTTTGAGATGGCCCCCACCGCGTTCCTAAGTTCCATGGTTAAGCCCTGCACAAAATTTGAAAAGATTTGCTGTTCCATCCCTTTTTTTTTTTTTTTTTTTATCGACTTAACCAATCACAACGTCAGTTTAGAAAACAAAAGTACAATTTAAAAGACCAAAAAGAAAAAAAAAACAAAAAATTTTTTTTTTTTTTTCTGTTTGATTAATTTTGTCAAACAATCACGAATTTCTTTCTTTTCTCTTTCTTTCTCTTTACCGAAAGATTGAAATGTGTTTTTTTTTCAATGTATATATGTATACATATAACTTTAGAGCAGAAACAAGCAAAGAAAGAATCGAATTCGACTTACCTCGTTTGTATTTTGTTCATGTTTTTTTTTCTTTCTTCTTCCTCCCCCTTTTTTTAATTTTTTTTTTTTTTTTTAATTTGAGAGTCTTGATTTCTTGATTTTGGGAGTTTCTTTTGTTGTTTTTTTTTTTTTTTTCAATAATCTGCCCGTGGTAATAACTTTTTTGTTTTGTTTTTGTTTTTTGTTTTCTTAAGGACCCTTTTTTCGTTGTGTTTTCGTGGTATTGTTCGTGCTTGTGGTTCCTCTTTTTTTTTCTTTTATTTTATTCTTGTAGAATAAAAATTGATCACGGCACCAAATTGTATATATGTTATATACTGGGTGATATGGCGGTGACGTCTATTTTGTTAGCACCATCTATATTCTAACTATCCTAGATTTTTGAATATCTCGAAAGAGAGATAGTTCGTTTGACATTTATGCATATATGTTGTTGTAGTAAGTCGTCTAGTGAATGGAATGACCGCTGATCATTTATCTATGAATAACGAGACGCTTTGTTATAAAACAACTTGATTTATTTAATAACAAACATATACACATAATACGGCTGTGGAGAAGATAGTGTGGAGGAGAGGGTGTGATTGCGACCGTGACAGGCAGTTGAGCGTCGTCTGTCCTTCTCTCTGCTGTCACTCTCTCTGACTGACTCTTGACTTGTTTATCATTGCTTTTTATGAATTTTCCCGTTAACCAATTTACGTAATCGACCCACATTCTGACCCTGTTGATGTTTGCATTTGGTCTTAGTTGCGGCCGAATTACGTCATCTTATTCCCGGGTTTCATTTTTGTTGGTCAGGGTTTAAGTTCATCCGAACTTTGCTCCATTCAACGTCTGATCCATAAACCAACTTGCGTCATAGGACCAGGTCATCCAATTCCAGTTCATTCGCACCTCCCCTCTCTTTTACACTCTTTTACAAATTTTCTAATTACAAAATAACATTGCATTTTATAATGACAAGAGTACATTACGTTTTGTAATGAAAAGCTAACATTACATTTTATAATGACAAGCTAACATTACATTTTATAATGACAAGCAAACATTACATTTCATGACAAGCTAACATTACATTTGATAATGACAAGCTAACATTACATTTGATAATGACAAGCTAACATTACATTTGATAATGACAAGCTAACATTACATTTGATAATGACAAGCTAACATTACATTTGATAATGACAAGCTAACATTTCATTTGATAATGACAAGCTAACATTACATTTGATAATGACAAGCTAACATTACATTTGATAATGACAAGCTAACATTACATTTGATAATGACAAGCTAACATTACATTTTATAATGACAAACTAACATTACATTTGATAATGACAAGCTAACATTACATTTTATAATGACAAGCTTACATTACATTTTATAATGACAAGCTAACATTACATTTTATAATGACAAGCTAACATTACATTTTATAATGTCAAGCTCACATTACATTTTATAATGACAAACTAACATTACATTTTATAATGACAAGCTAACAAAGCTAACATTACATATTTTAATGACAAGCTAACATTACATTTGATAATGACAAGTTAACATTACATTTGATAATGACAAGCTAACATGTCATTTTATAATGACAAGATAACATTACATTTTATAATGACAAGCTAACATTACATTTGATAATGATAAGCTAACATTACATTTGATAATGACAAGCTAACATGTCATTTTATAATGACAAGCTAACATTACATTTTATAATGACAAGCTAACATTACATTTGATAATGATAAGCTAACATTACATTTGATAATGACAAGCTAACATTACATTTTATAATGACAAGCTTACATTACATTTTATAATGACAAGCTAACATTACATTTTATAATTACAAGCTAACATTACATTTGATAATGATAAGCTAACATTACATTTGATAATGACAAGCTAACATTACATTTTATAATGACAAGCTTACATTACATTTTATAATGACAAGCTAACATTACATTTTATAATGACAAGCTAACATTACATTTTATAATGACAAGCTAACATTACATTTTATAATGACAAGCTAACATTACATTTTATAATGAGGAGCTAACATTACATTTTATAATGAAAGGCTAACAGTACATTTTATAATGACAAGCTAACATTACATTTTAAAATGACAAGCTAACAGTACATTTCATAATGACGAGCTAACATTACATTTTATAATGAGGAGCTAACATTACATTTTATAATGACAAGCTAACATTACATTTTATAATGACAAGCTAACATTACATTTTATAATGACAAGCTAACATTACATTTTATAATGACAAGCTAACATTACATTTTATAATGACAAGCTAACATTACATTTTATAATGACAAGCTAACATTACATTTGATAATGACAAGTTAACATGACATTTTATAATGACAAGCTAATATTACATTTTATAATGACAAGCTAACATTACATTTGATAATGAGAAGCTAACATTACATTTGATAATGACAAGCTAACATTACATTTTATAATGACAAGCTAACATTACATTTTATAATGACAAGCTAACATTACATTTGATAATGACAAGATTACATTACATTTTATAATGACAAGCTAACATTACATTTGATAATGACAAGCTAACATTACATTTTATAATGACAAGCTAACATTACATTTTATAATGACAAGCTAACATTACATTTGATAATGACAAGCTAACATTACATTTTATAATGACAAGCTAACATTACATTTGATAATGACAAGCTAACATTACATTTGATAATGACAAGCTTACATTAGATTTTATGATGACAAGCTTACATTACATTTGATAATGACAAGCTAACATTACATTTTATAATGGCAAGCTAACATTACATTTTATAATGACAAGCTAACATTACATTTTATAATGACAAGCTAACAGTGCATTTTATAATGACAAGCTAACATTTCATTTGATAATGACAAGTTAACATTACATTTGATAATGACAAGCTAACATTACATTTGATAATGACAAGCTAACATACATTTTATAATGACAAGCTAACAGTACATTTTATAATGACAAGCTAACATTACATTTTATAATGACAAGCTTACATTACATTTTATAATGACAAGCTAACATTACATTTTATAATGACAAGCTAACATTACATTTTATAATGTCAAGCTAACATTACATTTTATAATGACAAGCTAACATTACATTTTATAATGACAAGCTAACAAAGCTAACATTACATTTTTTAATGACAAGCTAACATTACATTTGATAATGACCAGTTAACATTACATTTGATAATGACAAGCTAACATGTCATTTTATAATGACAAGCTAACATTACATTTGATAATGACAAGCTAACATTACATTTTATAATGACAAGCTAACATTACATTTGATAATGTTGAGCTAACATTACATTTGATAATGTCGAGCTAACATTACATTTTATAATGACAAGCTAATATTACATTTTATAATGACAAGCTAACATTACATTTTATAATGACAAGCTAATATTACATTTTATAATGACAAGCTAACATTACATTTTATAATGACAAGCTAATATTACATTTTATAATGACAAGCTAACATTACATTTTATAATGACAAGCTAACATTACATTTTATAATGACAAGCTAACATTACATTTTATAATGACAAGCTAACATTACATTTTATAATGACAAGCTAACATTACATTTTATAATGACAAGCTAACATTACATTTTATAATGACAAGCTAACATTACATTTTATAATGACAAGCTAATATTACATTTTATAATGACAAGGTAACATTACATTTGATAATGACAAGCTAACATTACATTTTATAATGACAAGCTAACATTACATTTGATAATGACAAGCTAACATTACATTTTATAATGACAAGCTAACATAACATTTGATAATGACAAGCTAACATTACATTTGATAATGACAAGCTAACAGTACATTTTATAATGACAAGCTAAATTTACATTTTATAATGACAAGCTTACATTACATTTTATGATGACAAGCTAACATTACATTTGATAATGACAAGCTAACATTACATTTTATAATGACAAGCTAACATTACATTTGATAATGTCGAGCTAACATTACATTTGATAATGTCGAGCTAACATTACATTTGATAATGTCGAGCTAACATTACATTTTATAATGACGAGCTAACATTACATTTGATAATGACAAGTTAACATTACATTTGATAATGAAAAGCTAAAATTACATTTTATAATGAAAAGCTAACAGTACATTTGATAATGACAAGCTAACATTACATTTGATAATGACAAGCTAACATTACATTTTATAATGACGAGCTAACATTACATTTTATAATGAGGAGCTAACATTACATTTTATAATGACGAGCTAACATTACATTTTATAATGACGAGCTAACATTACATTTTATAATGACGAGCTAACATTACATTTTATAATGACAAGCTAACATTACATTTTATAATGACAAGCTTACATTACATTTTATAATGACAAGTTAACATTACATTTGATAATGACAAGCTAACATTACATTTGATAATGACAAGTTAACATTACATTTGATAATGACAAGCTTACATGTCATTTTATAATGACAAGCTAACATTACATTTTATAATGACAAGCTAACATTACATTTTATAATGAAAAGCTAACAGTACATTTTATAATGACAAGCAAACATTACATTTTATAATGACAAGCTAACAGTACATTTCATGACAAGCTAACATTACATTTTATAATGACAAGCTAACATTACATTTTATAATGACAAGATTACATTACATTTGATAATGACAAGCTAACATTACATTTGATAATGACAAGCTAACATTACATTTGATAATGACAAGCTAACATTACATTTTATAATGACAAGCTAACATTACATTTGATAATGACAAGCTAACAATACATTTGATAATGACAAGCTAACATTACATTTGATAATGACAAGCTAACATTACATTTGATAATGACAAGCTAACATTACATTTGATAATGACAAGCTAACATTACATTTGATAATGACAAACTAACATTACATTTGATAATGACAAGCTAACATTACATTTGATAATGACAAGCTAACATTACATTTGATAATGACAAGCTAACATTACATTTGATAATGACAAGCTAACATTACATTTGATAATGACAAGCTAACATTACATTTGATAATGACAAGCTAACATTACATTTGATAATGACAAGCTAACATTACATTTGATAATGACAAGCTAACATTACATTTGATAATGACAAGCTAACATTACATTTTATAATGACAAGCTAACATTACATTTGATAATGACAAGCTAACATTACATTTGATAATGACAAGCTAACATTACATTTGATAATGACAAGCTAACATTACATTTGATAATGACAAGCTAACATTACATTTGATAATGACAAGCTAACATTACATTTGATAATGACAAGCTAACATTACATTTGATAATGACAAGCTAACATTACATTTGATAATGACAAGCTAACATTACATTTGATAATGACAAGCTAACATTACATTTTATAATGGCAAGCTAACAGTGCATTTTATAATGACAAGCTAACATTTCATTTGATAATGACAAGTTAACATTACATTTGATAATGACAAGCTAACATTACATTTGATAATGACAAGCTAACATTACATTTTATAATGACAAGCTAACATTACATTTGATAATGACAAGCTTACATTACATTTTATAATGACAAGCTAACATTACATTTTATAATGACAAGCTAACATTACATTTTATAATGTCAAGCTAACATTACATTTTATAATGACAAGCTTACATTACATTTTATAATGACAAGCTAACAAAGCTAACATTACATATTTTAATGACAAGCTAACATTACATTTGATAATGACAAGTTAACATTACATTTGATAATGACAAGCTAACATGTCATTTTATAATGACAAGCTAACATGTCATTTTATAATGACAAGCTAACATTACATTTGATAATGATAAGCTAACATTACATTTGATAATGACAAGCTAAGATGTCATTTTATAATGACAAGCTAACATTACATTTTATAATGACAAGCTAACATTACATTTGATAATGATAAGCTAACATTACATTTGATAATGACAAGCTAAGATGTCATTTTATAATGACAAGCTAACATTACATTTTATAATGACAAGCTAACATTACATTTGATAATGATAAGCTAACATTACATTTGATAATGACAAGCTAAGATGTCATTTTATAATGACAAGCTAACATTACATTTTATAATGACAAGCTAACATTACATTTGATAATGATAAGCTAACATTACATTTGATAATGACAAGCTAACATGTCATTTTATAATGACAAGCTAACATGTCATTTTATAATGACAAGCTAACATTACATTTGATAATGATAAGCTAACATTACATTTGATAATGACAAGCTAAGATGTCATTTTATAATGACAAGCTAACATTACATTTTATAATGACAAGCTAACATTACATTTGATAATGATAAGCTAACATTACATTTGATAATGACAAGCTAACATTACATTTTATAATGACAAGCTTACATTACATTTTATAATGACAAGCTAACATTACATTTTATAATTACAAGCTAACATTACATTTGATAATGATAAGCTAACATTACATTTGATAATGACAAGCTAACATTACATTTTATAATGACAAGCTTACATTACATTTTATAATGACAAGCTAACATTACATTTTTTAATGACAAGCTAACATTACATTTTATAATGACAAGCTAACATTACATTTTATAATGACAAGCTAACATTACATTTTATAATGAGGAGCTAACATTACATTTTATAATGAAAGGCTAACAGTACATTTTATAATGACAAGCTAACATTACATTTTAAAATGACAAGCTAACAGTACATTTCATAATGACGAGCTAACATTACATTTTATAATGAGGAGCTAACATTACATTTTATAATGAGGAGCTAACATTACATTTTATAATGACAAGCTAACATTACATTTTATAATGACAAGCTAACATTACATTTTATAATGACAAGCTAACATTACAATTTATAATGACAAGCTAACATTACATTTTATAATGACAAGCTAACATTACATTTTATAATGACAAGCTAACATTACATTTTATAATGACAAGCTAACATTACATTTGATAATGACAAGTTAACATGACATTTTATAATGACAAGTTAACATTACATTTTATAATGACAAGCTAATATTACATTTTATAATGACAAGCTAACATTACATTTGATAATGACAAGCTAACATTACATTTGATAATGACAAGCTAACATTACATTTGATAATGACAAGCTAACATTACATTTGATAATGACAAGCTAACATTACATTTGATAATGACAAGCTAACATTACATTTGATAATGACAAGCTAACATTACATTTGATAATGACAAGCTAACATTACATTTGATAATGACAAGCTAACATTACATTTGATAATGACAAGCTAACATTACATTTTATAATGGCAAGCTAACAGTGCATTTTATAATGACAAGCTAACATTTCATTTGATAATGACAAGTTAACATTACATTTGATAATGACAAGCTAACATTACATTTGATAATGACAAGCTAACATTACATTTTATAATGACAAGCTAACATTACATTTGATAATGACAAGCTAACATTACATTTGATAATGACAAGCTAACATTACATTTGATAATGACAAGCTAACATTACATTTGATAATGACAAGCTAACATTACATTTGATAATGACAAGCTTACATTACATTTTATAATGACAAGCTAACATTACATTTTATAATGACAAGCTAACATTACATTTTATAATGTCAAGCTAACATTACATTTTATAATGACAAGCTTACATTACATTTTATAATGACAAGCTAACAAAGCTAACATTACATATTTTAATGACAAGCTAACATTACATTTGATAATGACAAGTTAACATTACATTTGATAATGACAAGCTAACATGTCATTTTATAATGACAAGCTAACATGTCATTTTATAATGACAAGCTAACATTACATTTGATAATGATAAGCTAACATTACATTTGATAATGACAAGCTAAGATGTCATTTTATAATGACAAGCTAACATTACATTTTATAATGACAAGCTAACATTACATTTGATAATGATAAGCTAACATTACATTTGATAATGACAAGCTAACATGTCATTTTATAATGACAAGCTAACATGTCATTTTATAATGACAAGCTAACATTACATTTGATAATGATAAGCTAACATTACATTTGATAATGACAAGCTAAGATGTCATTTTATAATGACAAGCTAACATTACATTTTATAATGACAAGCTAACATTACATTTGATAATGATAAGCTAACATTACATTTGATAATGACAAGCTAACATTACATTTTATAATGACAAGCTTACATTACATTTTATAATGACAAGCTAACATTACATTTTATAATTACAAGCTAACATTACATTTGATAATGATAAGCTAACATTACATTTGATAATGACAAGCTAACATTACATTTTATAATGACAAGCTTACATTACATTTTATAATGACAAGCTAACATTACATTTTTTAATGACAAGCTAACATTACATTTTATAATGACAAGCTAACATTACATTTTATAATGACAAGCTAACATTACATTTTATAATGAGGAGCTAACATTACATTTTATAATGAAAGGCTAACAGTACATTTTATAATGACAAGCTAACATTACATTTTAAAATGACAAGCTAACAGTACATTTCATAATGACGAGCTAACATTACATTTTATAATGAGGAGCTAACATTACATTTTATAATGAGGAGCTAACATTACATTTTATAATGACAAGCTAACATTACATTTTATAATGACAAGCTAACATTACATTTTATAATGACAAGCTAACATTACAATTTATAATGACAAGCTAACATTACATTTTATAATGACAAGCTAACATTACATTTTATAATGACAAGCTAACATTACATTTTATAATGACAAACTAACATTACATTTGATAATGACAAGTTAACATGACATTTTATAATGACAAGTTAACATTACATTTTATAATGACAAGCTAATATTACATTTTATAATGACAAGCTAACATTACGTTTGATAATGACGAGCTAACATTACATTTGATAATGACAAGCTAACATTACATTTTATAATGACAAGCTAACATTACATTTTATAATGACAAGCTAACATTACATTTTATAATGACAAGCTAACATTACATTTGATAATGACAAGATTACATTACATTTTATAATGACAAGCTAACATTATATTTGATAATGACAAGCTAACATTACATTTGATAATGACAAGCTAACATTACATTTTATAATGACAAGCTAACATTACATTTGATAATGACAAGCTAACATTACATTTGATAATGACAAGCTAACATTACATTTGATAATGACAAGCTAACATTACATTTGATAATGACAAGCTTACATTACATTTTATGATGACAAGCTAACATTACATTTGATAATGACAAGCTAACATTACATTTTATAATGGCAAGCTAACATTACATTTTATAATGACAAGCTAACATTACATTTTATAATGAAAAGCTAACTGTGCATTTTATAATGACAAGCTAACATTTCATTTGATAATGACAAGTTAACATTACATTTGATAATGACAAGCTAACATTACATTTGATAATGACAAGCTAACATTACATTTTATAATGACAAGCTAATATTACATTTTATAATGACAAGCTAACATTACATTTGATAATGACAAGCTAACATTACATTTGATAATGACAAGCTAACATTACATTTGATAATGACAAGCTAACATTACATTTGATAATGACAAGCTAACATAACATTTGATAATGACAAGCTAACATTACATTTGATAATGACAAGCTAACAGTACATTTTATAATGACAAGCTAAATTTACATTTTATAATGACAAGCTTACATTACATTTTATGATGACAAGCTAACATTACATTTGATAATGACAAGCTAACATTACATTTTATAATGACAAGCTAACATTACATTTGATAATGTCGAGCTAACATTACATTTGTTAATGTCGAGCTAACATTACATTTGATAATGTCGAGCTAACATTACATTTTATAATGACGAGCTAACATTACATTTGATAATGACAAGCTAACATTACATTTGATAATGAAAAGCTAACATTACATTTTATAATGAAAAGCTAACAGTACATTTGATAATGACAAGCTAACATTACATTTGATAATGACAAGCTAACATTACATTTTATAATGACGAGCTAAAATTACATTTTATAATGACGAGCTAACATTACATTTTATAATGACGAGCTAACATTACATTTTATAATGACAAGCTAACATTACATTTTATAATGACAAGCTAACATTACATTTTATAATGACAAGCTTACATTACATTTTATAATGACAAGTTAACATTACATTTGATAATGACAAGCTAACATTACATTTGATAATGACAAGTTAACATTACATTTGATAATGACAAGCTAACATGTCATTTTATAATGACAAGCTAACATTACATTTTATAATGACAAGCTAACATTACATTTTATAATGAAAAGCTAACAGTACATTTTATAATGACAAGCTAACATTACATTTTATAATGACAAGCTAACAGTACATTTCATGACAAGCTAACATTACATTTTATAATGACAAGCTAACATTACATTTTATAATGACAAGATTACATTACATTTGATAATGACAAGCTAACATTACATTTGATAATGACAAGCTAACATTACATTTGATAATGACAAGCTAACATTACATTTTATAATGACAAGCTAACATTACATTTGATAATGACAAGCTAACATTACATTTGATAATGACAAGCTAACATTACATTTGATAATGACAAGCTAACATTACATTTGATAATGACAAGCTAACATTACATTTGATAATGACAAGCTAACATTACATTTGATAATGACAAACTAACATTACATTTGATAATGACAAGCTAACATTACATTTGATAATGACAAGCTAACATTACATTTTATAATGACAAGCTAACATTACATTTGATAATGACAAGCTAACATTACATTTGATAATGACAAGCTAACATTACATTTGATAATGACAAGCTAACATTACATTTGATAATGACAAGCTAACATTACATTTTATAATGACAAGCTAACATTACATTTGATAATGACAAGCTAACATTACATTTTATAATGACAAGCTAACATTACATTTTATAATGACAAGCTAACATTACATTTGATAATGACAAGCTAACATTACATTTGATAATGACAAGCTAACATTACATTTGATAATGACAAGCTAACATTACATTTGATAATGACAAGCTAACATTACATTTGATAATGACAAGCTAACATTACATTTGATAATGACAAGCTAACATTACATTTGATAATGACAAGCTAACATTACATTTGATAATGACAAGCTAACATTACATTTGATAATGACAAGCTAACATTGCATTTTATAATGGCAAGCTAACATTGCATTTTATAATGACAAGCTAACATTTCATTTGATAATGACAAGTTAACATTACATTTGATAATGACAAGCTAACATTACATTTGATAATGACAAGCTAACATTACATTTTATAATGACAAGCTAACATTACATTTGATAATGACAAGCTAACATTACATTTTATAATGACAAGCTAACATTACATTTTATAATGACAAGCTAACATTACATTTTATAATGACAAGCTAACATTACATTTTATAATGTCAAGCTAACATTACATTTTATAATGTCAAGCTAACATTACATTTGATAATGACAAGCTAACATTACATTTTATAATGACAAGCTAACAAAGCTAACATTACATATTTTAATGAATAGCTAACATTACATTTGATAATGACAAGTTAACATTACATTTGATAATGACAAGCTAACATGTCATTTTATAATGACAAGCTAACATTACATTTTATAATGACAAGCTAACATTACATTTGATAATGATAAGCTAACATTACATTTGATAATGACAAGCTAACATGTCATTTTATAATGACAAGCTAACATTACATTTTATAATGACAAGCTAACATTACATTTGATAATGATAAGCTAACATTACATTTGATAATGTCAAGCTAACATTACATTTTATAATGACAAGCTTACATTACATTTTATAATGACAAGCTAACATTACATTTTATAATTACAAGCTAACATTACATTTGATAATGATAAGCTAACATTACATTTGATAATGACAAGCTAACATTACATTTTATAATGACAAGCTTACATTACATTTTATAATGACAAGCTAACATTACATTTTATAATGACAAGCTAACATTACATTTTATAATGACAAGCTAACATTACATTTTATAATGACAAGCTAACAGTACATTTTATAATGTCAAGCTAACATTACATTTTATAATGACAAGCTAACATTACATTTTATAATGACAAGCTAACATTACATTTTAAAATGACAAGCTAACAGTACATTTCATAATGACGAGCTAACATTACATTTTATAATGAGGAGCTAACATTACATTTTATAATGACGAGCTAACATTACATTTTATAATGACAAGCTAACATTTCATTTTATAATGACAAGCTAACATTACATTTTATAATGACAAGCTAACATTACATTTTATAATGACAAGCTAACATTACATTTGATAATGACAAGTTAACATGACATTTTATAATGACAAGTTAACATTACATTTTATAATGACAAGCTAATATTACATTTGATAATGACAAGCTAACATTACATTTGATAATGACAAGCTAACATTACATTTGATAATGACAAGCTAACATTACATTTTATAATGACAAGCTAACATTACATTTTATAATGACAAGCTAACATTACATTTTATAATGACAAGCTAACATTACATTTGATAATGACAAGATTACATTACATTTTATAATGACAAGCTAACATTACATTTGATAATGACAAGCTAACATTACATTTTATAATGACAAGCTAATATTACATTTTATAATGACAAGGTAACATTACATTTGATAATGACAAGCTAACATTACATTTTATAATGACAAGCTAACATTACATTTGATAATGACAAGCTAACATTACATTTTATAATGACAAGCTAACATAACATTTGATAATGACAAGCTAACATTACATTTGATAATGACAAGCTAACAGTACATTTTATAATGACAAGCTAAATTTACATTTTATAATGACAAGCTTACATTACATTTTATGATGACAAGCTAACATTACATTTGATAATGACAAGCTAACATTACATTTTATAATGACAAGCTAACATTACATTTGATAATGTCGAGCTAACATTACATTTGATAATGTCGAGCTAACATTACATTTGATAATGTCGAGCTAACATTACATTTTATAATGACGAGCTAACATTACATTTGATAATGACAAGTTAACATTACATTTGATAATGAAAAGCTAAAATTACATTTTATAATGAAAAGCTAACAGTACATTTGATAATGACAAGCTAACATTACATTTGATAATGACAAGCTAACATTACATTTTATAATGACGAGCTAACATTACATTTTATAATGAGGAGCTAACATTACATTTTATAATGACGAGCTAACATTACATTTTATAATGACGAGCTAACATTACATTTTATAATGACGAGCTAACATTACATTTTATAATGACAAGCTAACATTACATTTTATAATGACAAGCTTACATTACATTTTATAATGACAAGTTAACATTACATTTGATAATGACAAGCTAACATTACATTTGATAATGACAAGTTAACATTACATTTGATAATGACAAGCTTACATGTCATTTTATAATGACAAGCTAACATTACATTTTATAATGACAAGCTAACATTACATTTTATAATGAAAAGCTAACAGTACATTTTATAATGACAAGCAAACATTACATTTTATAATGACAAGCTAACAGTACATTTCATGACAAGCTAACATTACATTTTATAATGACAAGCTAACATTACATTTTATAATGACAAGATTACATTACATTTGATAATGACAAGCTAACATTACATTTGATAATGACAAGCTAACATTACATTTGATAATGACAAGCTAACATTACATTTTATAATGACAAGCTAACATTACATTTGATAATGACAAGCTAACATTGCATTTGATAATGACAAGCTAACATTACATTTGATAATGACAAGCTAACATTACATTTGATAATGACAAGCTAACATTACATTTGATAATGACAAGCTAACATTACATTTGATAATGACAAACTAACATTACATTTGATAATGACAAGCTAACATTACATTTGATAATGACAAGCTAACATTACATTTGATAATGACAAGCTAACATTACATTTGATAATGACAAGCTAACATTACATTTGATAATGACAAGCTAACATTACATTTGATAATGACAAGCTAACATTACATTTGATAATGACAAGCTAACATTACATTTGATAATGACAAGCTAACATTACATTTTATAATGACAAGCTAACATTACATTTGATAATGACAAGCTAACATTACATTTGATAATGACAAGCTAACATTACATTTGATAATGACAAGCTAACATTACATTTGATAATGACAAGCTAACATTACATTTGATAATGACAAGCTAACATTACATTTTATAATGACAAGCTAACATTACATTTGATAATGACAAGCTAACATTACATTTGATAATGACAAGCTAACATTACATTTGATAATGACAAGCTAACATTACATTTTATAATGGCAAGCTAACAGTGCATTTTATAATGACAAGCTAACATTTCATTTGATAATGACAAGTTAACATTACATTTGATAATGACAAGCTAACATTACATTTGATAATGACAAGCTAACATTACATTTTATAATGACAAGCTAACATTACATTTGATAATGACAAGCTTACATTACATTTTATAATGACAAGCTAACATTACATTTTATAATGACAAGCTAACATTACATTTTATAATGTCAAGCTAACATTACATTTTATAATGACAAGCTTACATTACATTTTATAATGACAAGCTAACAAAGCTAACATTACATATTTTAATGACAAGCTAACATTACATTTGATAATGACAAGTTAACATTACATTTGATAATGACAAGCTAACATGTCATTTTATAATGACAAGCTAACATGTCATTTTATAATGACAAGCTAACATTACATTTGATAATGATAAGCTAACATTACATTTGATAATGACAAGCTAAGATGTCATTTTATAATGACAAGCTAACATTACATTTTATAATGACAAGCTAACATTACATTTGATAATGATAAGCTAACATTACATTTGATAATGACAAGCTAAGATGTCATTTTATAATGACAAGCTAACATTACATTTTATAATGACAAGCTAACTTTACATTTGATAATGATAAGCTAACATTACATTTGATAATGACAAGCTAAGATGTCATTTTATAATGACAAGCTAACATTACATTTTATAATGACAAGCTAACATTACATTTGATAATGATAAGCTAACATTACATTTGATAATGACAAGCTAACATGTCATTTTATAATGACAAGCTAACATGTCATTTTATAATGACAAGCTAACATTACATTTGATAATGATAAGCTAACATTACATTTGATAATGACAAGCTAAGATGTCATTTTATAATGACAAGCTAACATTACATTTTATAATGACAAGCTAACATTACATTTGATAATGATAAGCTAACATTACATTTGATAATGACAAGCTAACATTACATTTTATAATGACAAGCTTACATTACATTTTATAATGACAAGCTAACATTACATTTTATAATTACAAGCTAACATTACATTTGATAATGATAAGCTAACATTACATTTGATAATGACAAGCTAACATTACATTTTATAATGACAAGCTTACATAACATTTTATAATGACAAGCTAACATTACATTTTTTAATGACAAGCTAACATTACATTTTATAATGACAAGCTAACATTACATTTTATAATGACAAGCTAACATTACATTTTATAATGAGGAGCTAACATTACATTTTATAATGAAAGGCTAACAGTACATTTTATAATGACAAGCTAACATTACATTTTAAAATGACAAGCTAACAGTACATTTCATAATGACGAGCTAACATTACATTTTATAATGAGGAGCTAACATTACATTTTATAATGAGGAGCTAACATTACATTTTATAATGACAAGCTAACATTACATTTTATAATGACAAGCTAACATTACATTTTATAATGACAAGCTAACATTACAATTTATAATGACAAGCTAACATTACATTTTATAATGACAAGCTAACATTACATTTTATAATGACAAGCTAACATTACATTTTATAATGACAAGCTAACATTACATTTGATAATGACAAGTTAACATGACATTTTATAATGACAAGTTAACATTACATTTTATAATGACAAGCTAATATTACATTTTATAATGACAAGCTAACATTACATTTGATAATGACAAGCTAACATTACATTTGATAATGACAAGCTAACATTACATTTGATAATGACAAGCTAACATTACATTTGATAATGACAAGCTAACATTACATTTGATAATGACAAGCTAACATTACATTTGATAATGACAAGCTAACATTACATTTGATAATGACAAGCTAACATTACATTTGATAATGACAAGCTAACATTACATTTGATAATGACAAGCTAACATTACATTTTATAATGGCAAGCTAACAGTGCATTTTATAATGACAAGCTAACATTTCATTTGATAATGACAAGTTAACATTACATTTGATAATGACAAGCTAACATTACATTTGATAATGACAAGCTAACATTACATTTTATAATGACAAGCTAACATTACATTTGATAATGACAAGCTAACATTACATTTGATAATGACAAGCTAACATTACATTTGATAATGACAAGCTAACATTACATTTGATAATGACAAGCTAACATTACATTTGATAATGACAAGCTTACATTACATTTTATAATGACAAGCTAACATTACATTTTATAATGACAAGCTAACATTACATTTTATAATGTCAAGCTAACATTACATTTTATAATGACAAGCTTACATTACATTTTATAATGACAAGCTAACAAAGCTAACATTACATATTTTAATGACAAGCTAACATTACATTTGATAATGACAAGTTAACATTACATTTGATAATGACAAGCTAACATGTCATTTTATAATGACAAGCTAACATGTCATTTTATAATGACAAGCTAACATTACATTTGATAATGATAAGCTAACATTACATTTGATAATGACAAGCTAAGATGTCATTTTATAATGACAAGCTAACATTACATTTTATAATGACAAGCTAACATTACATTTGATAATGATAAGCTAACATTACATTTGATAATGACAAGCTAACATGTCATTTTATAATGACAAGCTAACATGTCATTTTATAATGACAAGCTAACATTACATTTGATAATGATAAGCTAACATTACATTTGATAATGACAAGCTAAGATGTCATTTTATAATGACAAGCTAACATTACATTTTATAATGACAAGCTAACATTACATTTGATAATGATAAGCTAACATTACATTTGATAATGACAAGCTAACATTACATTTTATAATGACAAGCTTACATTACATTTTATAATGACAAGCTAACATTACATTTTATAATTACAAGCTAACATTACATTTGATAATGATAAGCTAACATTACATTTGATAATGACAAGCTAACATTACATTTTATAATGACAAGCTTACATTACATTTTATAATGACAAGCTAACATTACATTTTTTAATGACAAGCTAACATTACATTTTATAATGACAAGCTAACATTACATTTTATAATGACAAGCTAACATTACATTTTATAATGAGGAGCTAACATTACATTTTATAATGAAAGGCTAACAGTACATTTTATAATGACAAGCTAACATTACATTTTAAAATGACAAGCTAACAGTACATTTCATAATGACGAGCTAACATTACATTTTATAATGAGGAGCTAACATTACATTTTATAATGAGGAGCTAACATTACATTTTATAATGACAAGCTAACATTACATTTTATAATGACAAGCTAACATTACATTTTATAATGACAAGCTAACATTACAATTTATAATGACAAGCTAACATTACATTTTATAATGACAAGCTAACATTACATTTTATAATGACAAGCTAACATTACATTTTATAATGACAAGCTAACATTACATTTGATAATGACAAGTTAACATGACATTTTATAATGACAAGTTAACATTACATTTTATAATGACAAGCTAATATTACATTTTATAATGACAAGCTAACATTACGTTTGATAATGACGAGCTAACATTACATTTGATAATGACAAGCTAACATTACATTTTATAATGACAAGCTAACATTACATTTTATAATGACAAGCTAACATTACATTTTATAATGACAAGCTAACATTACATTTGATAATGACAAGATTACATTACATTTTATAATGACAAGCTAACATTATATTTGATAATGACAAGCTAACATTACATTTGATAATGACAAGCTAACATTACATTTTATAATGACAAGCTAACATTACATTTGATAATGACAAGCTAACATTACATTTGATAATGACAAGCTAACATTACATTTGATAATGACAAGCTAACATTACATTTGATAATGACAAGCTAACATTACATTTGATAATGACAAGCTTACATTACATTTTATGATGACAAGCTAACATTACATTTGATAATGACAAGCTAACATTACATTTTATAATGGCAAGCTAACATTACATTTTATAATGACAAGCTAACATTACATTTTATAATGAAAAGCTAACTGTGCATTTTATAATGACAAGCTAACATTTCATTTGATAATGACAAGTTAACATTACATTTGATAATGACAAGCTAACATTACATTTGATAATGACAAGCTAACATTACATTTTATAATGACAAGCTAATATTACATTTTATAATGACAAGCTAACATTACATTTGATAATGACAAGCTAACATTACATTTGATAATGACAAGCTAACATTACATTTGATAATGACAAGCTAACATTACATTTGATAATGACAAGCTAACATAACATTTGATAATGACAAGCTAACATTACATTTGATAATGACAAGCTAACAGTACATTTTATAATGACAAGCTAAATTTACATTTTATAATGACAAGCTTACATTACATTTTATGATGACAAGCTAACATTACATTTGATAATGACAAGCTAACATTACATTTTATAATGACAAGCTAACATTACATTTGATAATGTCGAGCTAACATTACATTTGTTAATGTCGAGCTAACATTACATTTGATAATGTCGAGCTAACATTACATTTTATAATGACGAGCTAACATTACATTTGATAATGACAAGCTAACATTACATTTGATAATGAAAAGCTAACATTACATTTTATAATGAAAAGCTAACAGTACATTTGATAATGACAAGCTAACATTACATTTGATAATGACAAGCTAACATTACATTTTATAATGACGAGCTAAAATTACATTTTATAATGACGAGCTAACATTACATTTTATAATGACGAGCTAACATTACATTTTATAATGACAAGCTAACATTACATTTTATAATGACAAGCTAACATTACATTTTATAATGACAAGCTTACATTACATTTTATAATGACAAGTTAACATTACATTTGATAATGACAAGCTAACATTACATTTGATAATGACAAGTTAACATTACATTTGATAATGACAAGCTAACATGTCATTTTATAATGATAAGCTAACATTACATTTGATAATGACAAGCTAACATTACATTTTATAATGAAAAGCTAACAGTACATTTTATAATGACAAGCTAACATTACATTTTATAATGACAAGCTAACAGTACATTTCATGACAAGCTAACATTACATTTTATAATGACAAGCTAACATTACATTTTATAATGACAAGATTACATTACATTTGATAATGACAAGCTAACATTACATTTGATAATGACAAGCTAACATTACATTTGATAATGACAAGCTAACATTACATTTTATAATGACAAGCTAACATTACATTTGATAATGACAAGCTAACATTACATTTGATAATGACAAGCTAACATTACATTTGATAATGACAAGCTAACATTACATTTGATAATGACAAGCTAACATTACATTTGATAATGACAAGCTAACATTACATTTGATAATGACAAACTAACATTACATTTGATAATGACAAGCTAACATTACATTTGATAATGACAAGCTAACATTACATTTGATAATGACAAGCTAACATTACATTTGATAATGACAAGCTAACATTACATTTGATAATGACAAGCTAACATTACATTTGATAATGACAAGCTAACATTACATTTGATAATGACAAGCTAACATTACATTTTATAATGACAAGCTAACATTACATTTGATAATGACAAGCTAACATTACATTTTATAATGACAAGCTAACATTACATTTTATAATGACAAGCTAACATTACATTTGATAATGACAAGCTAACATTACATTTGATAATGACAAGCTAACATTACATTTGATAATGACAAGCTAACATTACATTTGATAATGACAAGCTAACATTACATTTGATAATGACAAGCTAACATTACATTTGATAATGACAAGCTAACATTACATTTGATAATGACAAGCTAACATTACATTTGATAATGACAAGCTAACATTACATTTGATAATGACAAGCTAACATTACATTTGATAATGACAAGCTAACATTGCATTTTATAATGGCAAGCTAACAGTGCATTTTATAATGACAAGCTAACATTTCATTTGATAATGACAAGTTAACATTACATTTGATAATGACAAGCTAACATTACATTTGATAATGACAAGCTAACATTACATTTTATAATGACAAGCTAACATTACATTTGATAATGACAAGCTAACATTACATTTTATAATGACAAGCTTACATTACATTTTATAATGACAAGCTAACATTACATTTTATAATGACAAGCTAACATTACATTTTATAATGTCAAGCTAACATTACATTTTATAATGTCAAGCTAACATTACATTTGATAATGACAAGCTAACATTACATTTTATAATGACAAGCTAACAAAGCTAACATTACATATTTTAATGAATAGCTAACATTACATTTGATAATGACAAGTTAACATTACATTTGATAATGACAAGCTAACATGTCATTTTATAATGACAAGCTAACATTACATTTTATAATGACAAGCTAACATTACATTTGATAATGATAAGCTAACATTACATTTGATAATGACAAGCTAACATGTCATTTTATAATGACAAGCTAACATTACATTTTATAATGACAAGCTAACATTACATTTGATAATGATAAGCTAACATTACATTTGATAATGTCAAGCTAACATTACATTTTATAATGACAAGCTTACATTACATTTTATAATGACAAGCTAACATTACATTTTATAATTACAAGCTAACATTACATTTGATAATGATAAGCTAACATTACATTTGATAATGACAAGCTAACATTACATTTTATAATGACAAGCTTACATTACATTTTATAATGACAAGCTAACATTACATTTTATAATGACAAGCTAACATTACATTTTATAATGACAAGCTAACATTACATTTTATAATGACAAGCTAACAGTACATTTTATAATGTCAAGCTAACATTACATTTTATAATGACAAGCTAACATTACATTTTATAATGACAAGCTAACATTACATTTTAAAATGACAAGCTAACAGTACATTTCATAATGACGAGCTAACATTACATTTTATAATGAGGAGCTAACATTACATTTTATAATGACGAGCTAACATTACATTTTATAATGACAAGCTAACATTTCATTTTATAATGACAAGCTAACATTACATTTTATAATGACAAGCTAACATTACATTTTATAATGACAAGCTAACATTACATTTGATAATGACAAGTTAACATGACATTTTATAATGACAAGTTAACATTACATTTTATAATGACAAGCTAATATTACATTTGATAATGACAAGCTAACATTACATTTGATAATGACAAGCTAACATTACATTTGATAATGACAAGCTAACATTACATTTTATAATGACAAGCTAACATTACATTTTATAATGACAAGCTAACATTACATTTTATAATGACAAGCTAACATTACATTTGATAATGACAAGATTACATTACATTTTATAATGACAAGCTAACATTACATTTGATAATGACAAGCTAACATTACATTTGATAATGACAAGCTAACATTACATTTTATAATGACAAGCTAACATTACATTTGATAATGACAAGCTAACATTACATTTGATAATGACAAGCTAACATTACATTTGATAATGACAAGCTAACATTACATTTGATAATGACAAGCTAACATTACATTTTATGATGACAAGCTAACATTACATTTGATAATGACAAGCTAACATTACATTTGATAATGACAAGCTAACATTACATTTTATAATGGCAAGCTAACATTACATTTTATAATGACAAGCTAACATTACATTTTATAATGACAAGCTAACAGTGCATTTTATAATGACAAGCTAACATTTCATTTGATAATGACAAGTTAACATTACATTTGATAATGACAAGCTAACATTACATTTGATAATGACAAGCTAACATACATTTTATAATGACAAGCTAACAGTACATTTTATAATGACAAGCTAACATTACATTTTATAATGACAAGCTTACATTACATTTTATAATGACAAGCTAACATTACATTTTATAATGACAAGCTAACATTACATTTTATAATGTCAAGCTAACATTACATTTTATAATGACAAGCTAACATTACATTTTATAATGACAAGCTAACAAAGCTAACATTACATTTTTTAATGACAAGCTAACATTACATTTGATAATGACAAGTTAACATTACATTTGATAATGACAAGCTAACATGTCATTTTATAATGACAAGCTAACATTACATTTGATAATGACAAGCTAACATTACATTTTATAATGACAAGCTAACATTACATTTGATAATGTTGAGCTAACATTACATTTGATAATGTCGAGCTAACATTACATTTTATAATGACAAGCTAATATTACATTTTATAATGACAAGCTAACATTACATTTTATAATGACAAGCTAATATTACATTTTATAATGACAAGCTAACATTACATTTTATAATGACAAGCTAATATTACATTTTATAATGACAAGCTAACATTACATTTTATAATGACAAGCTAACATTACATTTTATAATGACAAGCTAACATTACATTTTATAATGACAAGCTAACATTACATTTTATAATGACAAGCTAACATTACATTTTATAATGACAAGCTAACATTACATTTTATAATGACAAGCTAACATTACATTTTATAATGACAAGCTAACATTACATTTTATAATGACAAGCTAACATTACATTTGATAATGACAAGCTAACATTGCATTTGATAATGACAAGCTAACATTACATTTTATAATGACAAGCTAACATTACATTTTATAATGACAAGCTAACATTACATTTTATAATGACAAGCTAACATTACATTTTATAATGACAAGCTAACAGTACATTTTATAATGTCAAGCTAACATTACATTTTATAATGACAAGCTAACATTACATTTTATAATGACAAGCTAACATTACATTTTAAAATGACAAGCTAACAGTACATTTCATAATGACGAGCTAACATTACATTTTATAATGAGGAGCTAACATTACATTTTATAATGACGAGCTAACATTACATTTTATAATGACAAGCTAACATTTCATTTTATAATGACAAGCTAACATTACATTTTATAATGACAAGCTAACATTACATTTTATAATGACAAGCTAACATTACATTTGATAATGACAAGTTAACATGACATTTTATAATGACAAGTTAACATTACATTTTATAATGACAAGCTAATATTACATTTGATAATGACAAGCTAACATTACATTTGATAATGACAAGCTAACATTACATTTGATAATGACAAGCTAACATTACATTTTATAATGACAAGCTAACATTACATTTTATAATGACAAGCTAACATTACATTTTATAATGACAAGCTAACATTACATTTGATAATGACAAGATTACATTACATTTTATAATGACAAGCTAACATTACATTTGATAATGACAAGCTAACATTACATTTGATAATGACAAGCTAACATTACATTTTATAATGACAAGCTTACATTACATTTGATAATGACAAGCTAACATTACATTTGATAATGACAAGCTAACATTACATTTGATAATGACAAGCTAACATTACATTTGATAATGACAAGCTAACATTACATTTTATGATGACAAGCTAACATTACATTTGATAATGACAAGCTAACATTACATTTGATAATGACAAGCTAACATTACATTTTATAATGGCAAGCTAACATTACATTTTATAATGACAAGCTAACATTACATTTTATAATGACAAGCTAACAGTGCATTTTATAATGACAAGCTAACATTTCATTTGATAATGACAAGTTAACATTACATTTGATAATGACAAGCTAACATTACATTTGATAATGACAAGCTAACATACATTTTATAATGACAAGCTAACAGTACATTTTATAATGACAAGCTAACATTACATTTTATAATGACAAGCTTACATTACATTTTATAATGACAAGCTAACATTACATTTTATAATGACAAGCTAACATTACATTTTATAATGTCAAGCTAACATTACATTTTATAATGACAAGCTAACATTACATTTTATAATGACAAGCTAACAAAGCTAACATTACATTTTTTAATGACAAGCTAACATTACATTTGATAATGACAAGTTAACATTACATTTGATAATGACAAGCTAACATGTCATTTTATAATGACAAGCTAACATTACATTTGATAATGACAAGCTAACATTACATTTTATAATGACAAGCTAACATTACATTTGATAATGTTGAGCTAACATTACATTTGATAATGTCGAGCTAACATTACATTTTATAATGACAAGCTAATATTACATTTTATAATGACAAGCTAACATTACATTTTATAATGACAAGCTAATATTACATTTTATAATGACAAGCTAACATTACATTTTATAATGACAAGCTAATATTACATTTTATAATGACAAGCTAACATTACATTTTATAATGACAAGCTAACATTACATTTTATAATGACAAGCTAACATTACATTTTATAATGACAAGCTAACATTACATTTTATAATGACAAGCTAACATTACATTTTATAATGACAAGCTAACATTACATTTTATAATGACAAGCTAACATTACATTTTATAATGACAAGCTAACATTACATTTTATAATGACAAGCTAACATTACATTTGATAATGACAAGCTAACATTACATTTGATAATGACAAGCTAACATTACATTTTATAATGACAAGCTAACATAACATTTTATAATGACAAGCTAACATAACATTTGATAATGACAAGCTAACATTACATTTGATAATCACAAGCTAACAGTACATTTTATAATGACAAGCTAAATTTACATTTTATAATGACAAGCTTACATTACATTTTATGATGACAAGCTAACATTACATTTGACAATGACAAGCTAACATTACATTTTATAATGACAAGCTAACATTACATTTGATAATGTTGAGCTAACATTACATTTGATAATGTCGAGCTAACATTACATTTGATAATGTCGAGCTAACATTACATTTTATAATGACGAGCTAACATTACATTTGATAATGACAAGTTAACATTACATTTGATAATGAAAAGCTAACATTACATTTTATAATGAAAAGCTAACAGTACATTTGATAATGACAAGCTAACAGTACATTTTATAATGACAAGCTAACATTACATTTTATAATGACAAGCTTACATTACATTTTATAATGACAAGCTAACATTACATTTTATAATGACAAGCTAACATTACATTTTATAATGTCAAGCTAACATTACATTTTATAATGACAAGCTAACATTACATTTTATAATGACAAGCTAACAAAGCTAACATTACATTTTTTAATGACAAGCTAACATTACATTTGATAATGACAAGTTAACATTACATTTGATAATGACAAGCTAACATGTCATTTTATAATGACAAGCTAACATTACATTTGATAATGACAAGCTAACATTACATTTTATAATGACAAGCTAACATTACATTTGATAATGTTGAGCTAACATTACATTTGATAATGTCGAGCTAACATTACATTTTATAATGACAAGCTAATATTACATTTTATAATGACAAGCTAACATTACATTTTATAATGACAAGCTAATATTACATTTTATAATGACAAGCTAACATTACATTTTATAATGACAAGCTAATATTACATTTTATAATGACAAGCTAACATTACATTTTATAATGACAAGCTAACATTACATTTTATAATGACAAGCTAACATTACATTTTATAATGACAAGCTAACATTACATTTGATAATGACAAGCTAACATTACATTTGATAATGACAAGCTAACATTACATTTGATAATGACAAGCTAACATTACATTTGATAATGACAAGCTAACATTACATTTGAAAATGACAAGCTAACATTACATTTGATAATGACAAGCTTACATTACATTTTATGATGACAAGCTAACATTACATTTGATAATGACAAGCTAACATTACATTTTATAATGGCAAGCTAACATTACATTTTATAATGACAAGCTAACATTACATTTTATAATGACAAGCTAACAGTGCATTTTATAATGACAAGCTAACATTTCATTTTATAATGACAAGTTAACATTACATTTGATAATGACAAGCTAACATTACATTTGATAATGACAAGCTAACATACATTTTATAATGACAAGCTAACAGTACATTTTATAAGTACAAGCTAACATTACATTTTATAATGACAAGCTTACATTACATTTTATAATGACAAGCTAACATTACATTTTATAATGACAAGCTAACATTACATTTTATAATGTCAATCTAACATTACATTTTATAATGACAAGCTAACATTACATTTTATAATGACAAGCTAACAAAGCTAACATTACATTTTTTAATGACAAGCTAACATTACATTTGATAATGACAAGTTAACATTACATTTGATAATGACAAGCTAACATGTCATTTTATAATGACAAGCTAACATTACATTTGATAATGACAAGCTAACATTACATTTTATAATGACAAGCTAACATTACATTTGATAATGTTGAGCTAACATTACATTTGATAATGTCGAGCTAACATTACATTTTATAATGACAAGCTAATATTACATTTTATAATGACAAGCTAACATTACATTTTATAATGACAAGCTAATATTACATTTTATAATGACAAGCTAACATTACATTTTATAATGACAAGCTAATATTACATTTTATAATGACAAGCTAACATTACATTTTATAATGACAAGCTAACATTACATTTTATAATGACAAGCTAACATTACATTTTATAATGACAAGCTAACATTACATTTTATAATGACAAGCTAACATTACATTTTATAATGAAAAGCTAACAGTATATTTGATAATGACAAGCTAACATTACATTTGATAATGACAAGCTAACAGTACATTTTATGACAAGCTAACATTACATTTTATAATGACAAGCTAACATTACATTTTATAATGACAAGCTAACATTACATTTTATAATGACAAGCTAACATTACATTTTATAATGACAAGTTAACATTACATTTGATAATGACAAGCTAACATTACATTTTATAATGAAAAGCTAACATTATATTTTATAATGACAACCTAACATTTCATTTTATAATGACAAGCTTACATTACATTTTATAATGACAAGCTAACATTACATTTTATAATGACAAGCTAACATTACATTTTATAATGACAAGCTAGCATTATATTTTATAATGACAAGCTAATATTACATTTTATAATGACAAGCTAACATTACATTTTATAATGACAAGCTAACATTACATTTTATAATGACAAGCTAACATTACATTTTATAATGACAAGCTAACATTACTTTTTTTAATGACAACAAGGCATTACATTTTTTAATGACAACAAGGCATTACATTTAATAATGACAATATTACATTACATTTTATAATAACAAGCGAACATTACATTGTATAAGGACAAGATTACATTACATATTATAATGACAACAAGGCATTACATTTTATATTGACAACATGGCATTACATTTTATGATGACAAGATTACATTACATTTAATGAGGACAAGATTACATTACATTTGATGGAAACAAGATTACATTACATTTGATGGAAACAAGATTACATTACATTTAATGAGGACAAGATTACATTACATTTGATGGAAACAAGATTACATTACATTTAATGAGGACAAAATTACATTACATTTGATGAGGACAAGATTACATTACATTTGATGAGGACAAGATTACATTACATTTGATGAGGACAAGATTACATTACATGTAATAAAAACAAGATTACATTATATTTAATGAAGACAAGATTACATTACATTTTATAATGACAACAAGGCATTACATTTTAAGATGACAAGCTTACATTATATTTTATAATGACAAGATTACATTACATTTCATAATGACAAGCTTACATATCATTTTATAATGACAAGCTTACATTATATTTTATAATGACAAGCTTACATTACATTTTATAATGACAAGCTTAGATTACATTTTATAATGACATGCTTACATTTGATAATGACAAGCTTACATTACATTTTATAATGACAAGCTTACATTACATTTTATAATGACAAGCTTACATTACATTTTATAATGACAAGATTACCCTACATTGTATAATAACAAGATTACATTGCATTACATATAATTTTGTAATGACAAGATTACATTATATTTTGTAATTACAAGATTACAGTACATTTTGTAATTACAAGATTACTGTACAATATATAATGACAAGCTTACATTACATTTTATAATGACAACCTGACTTTACATTTTATAATGACAAGCTTACATTACATTTTTAATGACAAGATTACATTACATTTTATAAGGACAAGATTACATTACATTTTTTAATGACAAGGTTACATTACATTTTATAATGACAAGCTGACATTACATTTTATAATGACAAGATTACATTACATTTTATAAGGACAAGCTTATATTACATTTTATTATTACAACAAGGCATTACATTTTATAATGACAAGGTTACATTATATTTTGTAATTACAAGATTTATAATGACGCGGTTACATTACATTTTATAATGACAAGGTCACATTACATTTTCTAATGACAAGATTACATTACATTTTCTAATGACAAGATTACATTAAATTTTATAATGAAAACATTACATTAAATTTTATAATGAAAACATTACATTAAATTTTATGATGAAAAGATTACATTACATTTCATGATGACAAGATTACATTACATTTTGTAATGACAAGATTACATTACATTTTATTATGACAAGATTACATTACATTTTGTAATGACAAGATTACATTACATTTTGTAATGACAAGATTACATTACATTTTGTAATGACAAGATTACATTACATTTTATAATGACAAGCTTACATTACATTTTATAATTACAAGCTTAAATTACATGTTATAATGACAAGCTTAAATTACATGTTATAATGACAAGCTTACATTACATTTTATAATGACAAGATTACATTACATTTAATGAGGACAAGATTACATTGCATTTAATGAAGACAAGATTACATTACATTTTTTTTTTTTTTTATTACATTTTCACCCCAAACAAGGCAAATTGCCACTTTTGTGTAGGGGGCTACTATCAGGGGCAACAACTACTGGGGTACTATGTAGGGATTTGGGCAGCAAGATGTCGGTTCATGTTACACTTGAACTTTTGCACGTCAGTACTGTTGGGGAAGCAGGGACCTGGAATGGAATTCCAGAGTCTAGCGGTTCTGGGGAAGAAACTATTGGAGTAAAAAGATCTTTTACATCTAGGGATCTCTACAGTGTGGGGGTGGGATTTAGCACCCTGTCGGGTTTGTCAGGGGTGCAAGTGATTGCAGTTCGTCAGAGCATTCACCACTAAAATACTTGTAGAAAAGGCAGAGGGATGCAACATTTCATCGATGGGACAGAGGCTGAAGCTTAGATGCCAGTTCAGGGCCTATCAGGTTTGCGACTCTCTTTTGATCCGTGTCAAGAAGTGAGAGACTAGTAGCAGATGCACCAGCCCAGATGTGGCAGCAATACTCCATATATGGGCGAATGGTGGCCTTATAGAGGTACAGGATACTTTCGGGTGTTAGTAGTTTTCTAGCACGGTAGAGAGAGCCTACCTTTCTTGCAGCGGCCCTGGCAATGCCTTCAATGTAATTGTTCCAACTCATGTTTCCTGTGAACGTTAGGCCAAGGAGTTTGAAAGATGGACTCTCAGATAAAGAGTCGTTGGCCATTGCTATGGGTGGTAGAGAGGGTTTCTTGTAATTATTGAATGAAACTAGTTTAGTCTTGGCGGCATTGAACGCGACCAACCACTTTTGTCCCCATTCCACTACAGATTGGAGGTCTTCCTCTAGTGTTTCTGCCATTTCTTTAGAAATGTGTTCATTTGTCTTCCTATCGTGCCTGCCATAGAGTGTAGTATCATCAGCATATATACCCATCTCAGAGGCAATTTTGTCGGGGAGGTCATTTATGAATATCAGGAGCAATAGAGGTCCAAGAATAGAACCCTGGGGCACCCCCGCATTTATATCATATTGTTTAGATGTACGACCGTCGAGGACAACCTGGATTTTTCTCTTATCTAAGAAGGATTTAATTATGTTAAGTATTCTACCGGTGATACCGTATGATCTAATTTTCCTGAGGAGACCCTCATGCCATACCCTGTCAAAAGCCTTAGATATATCTAGAGTTACCGCTCTGCCCTCCCCCGCTTTGTCCAGTGAATGGTATATACATTCAGAGATCACAGTTAGGATGTCTGCTGTGGAACGGGCTTGTCTAAATCCATATTGTTTGTCAGTCAGTAGTTTAGCATCTGTAAGATGATGGACTAGAGCATGGTTAATTATGGTCTCAAATATTTTGGCAAAAAGTGGGAGGAGGCTAATGGGGCGATAATTTGATGGGTCTGTCCTTTCATCAGAATTCTTGAATACTGGTACAACAGAAGCAGTTCTCCAACAGCCCGGAAAGCAAGTTTCATTAAGGCATTTGTTGTAGAGTTTGGAGAGAACTGGAGCTACTTCGGCTGAGCACTTTTTTAATAGCACAGCTGGGATAAGATCGGGTCCACATGCTTTTGAAGTGTCAAGGTTTTTTATGATAGCATGCACCTGAGCAGGGGTGGTTTTCAGATCGTCTAGCGTGGCGTCTGTCCGCAAAGGAAAGTCAGGTAGAGGCTGGTTGGAAGGGTCCAGTGTGGAGTTTGAGGCAAACCGACTGGCAAGCATGTGAGCCTTGTCAGTTGCTGAGGAGACAACCTTGTGATTGTTGGTTAGTGGGGGAATTGTTGATTGCCCATTATTTACTACACTGTTGTAGATTTTCCAGAAGTCTCGAGTTCCTAGTTTTTGTGCTTCAATGCGCTTTTTAGTGGTTTCCATAAATTCTCTCTTAGCTGTCGCTATTTCTTTCTTAACGTTATTTCTAGCTTCTATATACTTCAGTCTGTTTGAACTGGACTTATGTCGGTTAAACCTACAGTATGCATGCTGCTTTTGAGCAATGGCAGTTGCACAAGTCGACGTAAACCATTGGGGAGAGTGGGGCTTACTATAAAATTTCCGCATGGGAACATGCGCTTCGATTGCAGTTTTGAACCAGTCAGTGGTCTCGTTTGCACATTGTTCAGCAGGGAGAGAGAAAATATTTCTCCATGGGGCATCTCTAATTAGTTCTCTGATGGCTTCCCAGTCAGCCTTTTTATAATATCTCGTTGTTTTGAGCACTGGCTCTTCAGTTTTGGCTCTAGAGTTTAGGGCGATTTCAACCATTATCACTGCATGATCAGCGTTCCCGAGTGGGCTGTGGGCCTTCGTTATGCAGTCATCGGGAACTGTGGTCAGAAACAGATCTAGAAGTGATGTGTGTTGTTCTTCCTGGTCAGGGAAACAGGTTGGAAACGTAACAATTTGTGATAGGGAGTGAGATATAGTGAAGCTATGAGTTGTGCTGCCCGCTGCATCTGTGTAAGTAGAGAATCCAAGCCAGTTTTTGTGGTGGACATTAAAGTCACCAAATACATGTATTTGTGCGCTAGTGTCGAGGGACAGTGCCGTGTCTATGCTGTCAGATACTTTGTTTATTATGGTGCAGTCCTGAGTCGAGGGAGAGCGGTAGAGAAAATAATAGTAGCTAATATTGTGTTGCATGTTTAGTCTAAAGCACATAAAGGCTTGATCATCTGTTTCTAGGTTTGTTTCTCTAGTCAAGGGAAGGGTATTACGAATGTAAACTCCAAGTCCGTGCATATGTCTGTCAGAGTCCTTACGGCAGAGTGCATTACAGCTCATTCCTATCCAGTAAGGGATTTAACAGCCTAAGCACACAGAGGCAGGTACTTAACAGCCAAAGTACTCAGAAACAAAGCGATCTGCACTACATAACTGTCTCCTCAAGTTTTGCAACGATTAATACGTTATTGAAACGACACTCCTTGTTATTCAAAATGTCCCATGACTCTTACTTGAAAATACCTACAACTTCAACTCTATTCGCACCTACTGAAAACCTGCCCATATATCTATTCACCTAATTACGCATGACTCAAAACTTGCTGCCTTATCCATACTATATTGCACTTACATCTTAACCCTCCTATCATCTAAAATAGCTCGGGCACAACTCGTAGCTCAATCCTTAATATCTACTCATACTGTAACATTATCCTAGACCTAAGCTAACATAAATAAAATTTTAAAAAAGGGTAAGACTAAAACAACATTATCTCCTCCCTAACAAGCCCTCTTACAATCATAGACGCTTACACTGCATGAACTTCACTCACCCCCTTTATCCATTAACAATTAAATAACATGTCCCTAAATCACTTTGAGGAGTGTAACTAATCAGCAGAGATATAACCCCCACAAACTAACCCAGTAACACTAACCACGCGGGGTCGCAGAAATACCTGGATTAGAACTTAGGTGCGGAGAAAACCCTCTTAGTGCTGTCGGACCCAGTAGGTCTTCCCAGATCATCCGTCTCTGAAACTAAACCAAAGGGGAGAGAGGCCTCTTCAGTCTTGGATGACAACCTTCCTAGAGCTGGTGACTCAAACAAAGTCACCGGTTTGCAAACCTAAATTGCTTAAGGAGTAGATAGGCTCTGTCTATCACCCGGCTTCCATACTCCTTCTTTGCCTATTAGTCAAGCGCAGAGACACTATCTCAGTGATTCGACAGAAACACCCAGCGGTAGATCTTGTTTCCTGGCTAGTGCAACGAACGCCGTTTTTCCCCATTCCCAGCACGCCCCACCCCTAAAACTGAACATTTGGGAGTGCTTGAGTATGAGATATGCCTGAGCAATTAGATTGGGTTGACCTTCTTCTAATGGGTTGAGGGTACCAGATTGACAGTTCCTGGCTGCTGTTCCCGACTGGTAGTACAGGAGTCCTAAGTCTTTGGTAGTGCTTAGAGCGGCTGCTCCATCAACGGTTGAATAATATCGGGTTGTTTGTAGTGCCATAATGCGCATGGAAAGGGACCCTGCACTCATCCCCAGTGGGCTTTCCTGAGGCCACAATCCTAATTGGAGAAAGGTCAGCTGATGGTCTACTTGTGATGCATGTCTGAAGCTCTGCATAACCTCTTGTTTAGCTCCACCTTACCTAAACCGAAACTCTTAAAAAAAAATATGACGACAGTACAATCTAAAAAATAAGCTTAAACCAGGATTAGAGACAAACAAATTCAACTTGCCTCCTCCCTTGAGGCTCTCATTCACAAATATCCGTGGGCTTAGAACTAACTTAGTTGATGTTGAAGCATTTCTCTTAACAAATACCCCGGATATCTTAGCACTAAGTGAGACTAACCTACACTCCTCCATTCCCTCTAACCACTTTAACATGCCTGGATATCTCCCACTTTGCCGTAAGGACATTTTATGAAGACAAGATTACATTAGATTTTATGAAGACAAGATTACATTAGATTTTATGAAGACAAGATTACATTAGATTTTATGAAGACAAGATTACATTAGATTTTATGAAGACAAGATTACATTAGATTTTATGAAGACAAGATTACATTAGATTTTATGAAGACAAGATTACATTAGATTTTATGAAGACAAGATTACATTAGATTTTATGAAGACAAGATTACATTAGATTTTATGAAGACAAGATTACATTAGATTTTATGAAGACAAGATTACATTAGATTTTATGAAGACAAGATTACATTAGATTTTATGAAGACAAGATTACATTAGATTTTATGAAGACAAGATTACATTAGATTTTATGAAGACAAGATTACATTAGATTTTATGAAGACAAGATTACATTAGATTTTATGAAGACAAGATTACATTAGATTTTATGAAGACAAGATTACATTAGATTTTATGAAGACAAGATTACATTAGATTTTATGAAGACAAGATTACATTAGATTTTATGAAGACAAGATTACATTAGATTTTATGAAGACAAGATTACATTAGATTTTATGAAGACAAGATTACATTTTATGAAGACAAGATTACATTACATTTTATGAAGACAAGATTACATTACATTTTATGAAGACAAGATTACATTACATTTTATGAAGACAAGATTACATTACATTTAATGAAGACAAGATTACATTACATTTAATGAAGACAAGATTACATTACATTTAATGAAGACAAGATTACATTACATTTAATGAAGACAAGATTACATTACATTTAATGAAGACAAGATTACATTACATTTTATAATGACAACAAGGCATTACATTTTTTAATGACAACAAGGCATTACATTTTTTAATGACAACAAGGCATTACATTTTTTAATGACAACAAGGCATTACATTTTTTAATGACAACAAGGCATTACATTTTTTAATGACAACAAGGCATTACATTTTATAATGACAAGCTAACATTACATATTATAATGACAAGATTACTTTACATTTTATAATGACAAGATTACATTACATTTTATAATGACAACAAGGCATTATATTTTTTATTGACAACAAGGCATTACAATTTATGATGACATGATTACATTACATTTAATGAGGACAAGATTACATTACATTTGATGAGGACAATATTGCATTACATTTTATAATGACAACAAGGCATTACATTTTATGACGATAAGCTTGCATTACATCTTATAATTACAAGATTACATTACATTTCATAATGACAAGCTTACATTACATTTTATAATGACAACAAGGCATTACATTTTATAATGACAAGGTTACATTACATTTTATAATGACAAGGTTACATTACATTTTATAATGACATGGTTACATTACATTTTATAATGACATGGTTACATTACATTTTATAATGACTAGGTTACATTACATTTAATAATGACAAGGTTACATTACATTTTATAATGACAAGGTTACATTACATTTTATAATGACAAGGTTACATTACATTTTATAATGACTAGGTTACATTACATTTAATAATGACAAGGTTACATTACATTTTATAATGACAACTTTACATTATATTTTATAATGACAACTTTACATTATATTTTATAATGACAACTTTACATTATATTTTATAATGACAACTTTACATTATATTTTATAATGACAACTTTACATTATATTTTATAATGACAACTTTACATTCCATTTTATAATGACAACTTTACATTATATTTTATATCACAACTTTACATTATATTTTATAATGACAACTTTACATTATATTTTATAATGACAACTTTACATTATATTTTATAATGACAACTTTACATTATATTTTATGACAACTTTACATTATATTTTATAATGACAACGTACGATTATATTTTATAATGACAACGTACGATTATATTTTATAATGACAACGTACCATTATATTCTATAATGACAACTTTATATTATATTCTATAATGACAACGTTATATTCCATTTTATAATGAAAATTTTACATTCCATTTTATAATGACAACTTTACATTCCATTTTATAATGACAACTTTACATTCCATTTTATAATGACAACTTTACAGTCCATTTTATAATGACAACTTTACATTCCATTTTATAATGACAACTTTACATTCCATTTTATAATGACAACTTTACATTCCATTTTATAATGACAACTTTACATTATATTTTATAATGACAACTTTACATTATATTTTATAATGACAACTTTACATTATATTTTATAATGACACCTTTACATTCCATTTTATAATGACAACTTTACATTCCATTTTATAATGACAACTTTACATTCCATTTTAAAATGACAACTTTGCATTATATTTTATAATGACAACTTTACATTCCATTTTATAATGACAACTTTACATTCCATTTTATAATGACAACTTTACATTCCATTTTAAAATGACAACTTTGTATTATATTTTATAATGACAACTTTACATTCCATTTTATAATGACAACTTTACATTCCATTTTATAATGACAACTTTACATTCCATTTTATAATGACAACTTTACATTCCATTTTATAATGACAACTTTACATTCCATTTTATAATGACAACTTTACATTCCATTTTATAATGACAACTTTACATTCCATTTTATAATGACAACTTTACATTCCATTTTATAATGACAACTTTACATTCCATTTTATAATGACAACTTTACATTCCATTTTATAATGACAACTTTACATTCCATTTTATAATGACAACTTTACATTCCATTTTATAATGACAACTTTACATTCCATTTTATAATGACAACTTTACATTCCATTTTATAATGACAACTTTACATTCCATTTTATAATGACAACTTTACATTCCATTTTATAATGACAACTTTACATTCCATTTTATAATGACAACTTTACATTCAATTTTATAATGACAACTTTACATTCCATTTTATAATGACAACTTTACATTCCATTTTATAATGACAACTTTACATTACATTTTATAATGACAACTTTACATTATATTTTATAATGACAACTTTACATTCCATTTTATAATGACAACTTTACATTCCATTTTATAATGACAACTTTACATTATATTTTATAATGACAACTTTACATTATATTTTATAATGACAACTTTACATTCCATTTTATAATGACAACTTTACATTCCATTTTATAATGACAACTTTACATTCCATTTTATAATGACAACTTTACATTCCATTTTATAATGACAACTTTACATTCCATTTTATAATGACAACTTTACATTCAATTTTATAATGACAACTTTACATTCTATTTTATAATGACAACTTTACATTCCATTTTATAATGACAACTTTACATTACATTTTATAATGACAACTTTACATTATATTTTATAATGACAACTTTACATTCCATTTTATAATGACAACTTTACATTCCATTTTATAATGACAACTTTACATTCCATTTTATAATGACAACTTTACATTATATTTTATAATGACAACTTTACATTATATTTTATAATGACAACTTTACATTCCATTTTATAATGACAACTTTACATTCCATTTTATAATGACAACTTTACATTCCATTTTATAATGACAACTTTACATTCCATTTTATAATGACAACTTTACATTCCATTTTATAATGACAACTTTACATTCCATTTTATAATGACAACTTTACATTCCATTTTATAATGACAACTTTACATTCCATTTTATAATGACAACTTTACATTCCATTTTATAATGACAACTTTACATTATATTTTATAATGACAACTTTACATTATATTTTATAATGACAACTTTACATTCCATTTTATAATGACAACTTTACATTATATTTTATAATGACAACTTTACATTCCATTTTATAATGACAACTTTACATTCCATTTTATAATGCCAACTTTACATTCCATTTTATAATGCCAACTTTACATTCCATTTTATAATGCCAACTTTACATTCCATTTTATAATGACAACTTTACATTATATTTTATAATGACAACTTTACATTCCATTTTATAATGACAACTTTACATTCCATTTTATAATGACAACTTTACATTCCATTTTATAATGACAACTTTACATTCCATTTTATAATGACAACTTTACATTATATTTTATAATGACAACTTTACATTATATTTTATAATGACAACTTTACATTATATTTTATAATGACAACTTTACATTATATTTTATAATGACAACTTTACATTCCATTTTATAATGACAACTTTACATTCCATTTTAAAATGACAACTTTGCATTCCATTTTATAATGACAACTTTACATTCCATTTTATAATGACAACTTTACATTCCATTTTATAATGACAACTTTACATTCCATTTTATAATGACAACTTTACATTCCATTTTATAATGACAACTTACATTCCATTTTATAATGACAACTTTACATTCCATTTTATAATGACAACTTTACATTCCATTTTATAATGACAACTTTACATTCCATTTTATAATGACAACTTTACATTCCATTTTATAATGACAACTTTACATTCCATTTTATAATGACAACTTTACATTATATTTTATAATGACAACTTTACATTATATTTTATAATGACAACTTTACATTCCATTTTATAATGACAACTTTACATTCCATTTTATAATGACAACTTTACATTCCATTTTATAATGACAACTTTACATTCCATTTTATAATGACAACTTTACATTCCATTTTATAATGACAACTTTACATTCCATTTTATAATGACAACTTTACATTCCATTTTATAATGACAACTTTACATCCCATTTTATAATGACAACTTTACATTCCATTTTATAATGACAACTTTACATTCCATTTTATAATTACAACTTTACATTCCATTTTATAATGACAACTTTGCATTATATTTTAAAATGACAACTTTACATTCCATTTTATAATGACAACTTTACATTCCATTTTATAATGACAACTTTACATTCCATTTTATAATGACAACTTTACATTCCATTTTATAATGACAACTTTACATTCCATTTTAAAATGACAACTTTGCATTATATTTTATAATGACAACTTTACATTCCATTTTATAATGACAACTTTACATTCCATTTTATAATGACAACTTTACATTCCATTTTATAATGACAACTTTACATTCCATTTTATAATGACAACTTTACATTCCATTTTATAATGACAACTTTACATTCCATTTTATAATGACAACTTTACATTATATTTTATAATCACAACTTTACATTATATTTTATAATGACAACTTTACATTATATTTTATAATGACAACTTTACATTATATTTTATAATGACAACTTTACATTATATTTTATGACAACTTTACATTATATTTTATAATGACAACGTACGATTATATTTTATAATGACAACGTACCATTATATTCTATAATGACAACTTTATATTATATTCTATAATGACAACGTTATATTCCATTTTATAATGAAAATTTTACATTCCATTTTATAATGACAACTTTACATTCCATTTTATAATGACAACTTTACATTCCATTTTATAATGACAACTTTACATTCCATTTTATAATGACAACTTTACATTCCATTTTATAATGACAACTTTACATTCCATTTTATAATGACAACTTTACATTATATTTTATAATGACAACTTTACATTATATTTTATAATGACAACTTTACATTATATTTTATAATGACAACTTTACATTATATTTTAAAATGACACCTTTACATTATATTTTATAATGACACCTTTACATTATATTTTATAATGACAACTTTACATTATATTTTATAATGACAACTTTACATTATATTTTAAAATGACAGCTTTACATTATATTTTATAATGACAACTTTACATTATATTTTATAGTGACAACTTTACATTATATTTTATAATGACAACTTTACATTATATTTTCCCTTTTATTATGACAACTTTACATTCCATTTTATAATGACAAGATTACATTCCATTTTATAATGACAAGATTACATTCCATTTTATAATGACAAGATTACATTCCATTTTATAATGACAACTTTACATTCCAATTGATGATGACAACTTTACATTCCATTTTATAATGACAAGATTACATTCCATTTGATTATGCCAACAAGGCATTACATTTTATAATTACAAGCCGACATCACGTTTTATAATGACAAGCAAACATTACATTTTATAATGACAAGGGATTACATTTTATAATGACAAGCTAACATTACATATTATAATGACAAGATTACCTTACATGTAATGTAATTGTAATCTTGTAATTATAAAATTACAAGATTACATTACATTTTATAATGCCAACATGGCATTACATTTTATAATGCCAACATGGCATTACATTTTATAATGACAACATGGCATTACATTTTATAATGACAAGCTTACATTACATTTTATTATTACCAGCTTACATTCCATTTTCGAATTACAAGCTTACATTACATTTAATAATGATAAGCTTACATTACATTTTATAATGACAAGCTTACATTAAATTTTATAATGACAGCTTATATTTAATTTTATAATAACAAGCTTGCATTACATTTTATAATGTCAAGCTTGCATTACATTTTCTAATGTCAAGCTTGCATTACATTTTATAATGACAAGCTTGCATTACATTTTATAATGACAAGCTTTCATTACATTTTATAATGACAAGCTTGTATTACATTTTATAATGACAATCCGACATTACATGTTATAATGACAAGCTTTCATTACACTTATATAATAACAAGCTTACATTGCATTTCATAATGACTAGCTAACATTACATTGTATAATGACTAGCTAACATTACATGTTATAATGACAAGCTAACATTACATGTTATAATGACAAGCTAACATTACATGTTATAATGACAAGCTAACATTACATGTTATAATGACAAGCTAACATTACATGTTATAATGACAAGCTAACATTACATGTTATAATCACAAGCTAACATTGCATTTTATAATGACAAGCTAACATTACATTTTATAATGACAAAATTGCATTACATTTTATAATGACAACAAAGCATGACATTTTATAATGACAAGCTATAATTACATATTATAATGAGAAGATTACGGTACATTTTATAATGACAAGATTACATTGCACTTTATAATGACAACAAGGCATTACATTTTATATTGACAACAAGGCATTACATTTTATAATGAAAAGATTACATTACTTTTTATGATGACAAATTTGCATTACATTTCATAATGACAAGATTACATTACATTTAATGAGGATAAGATTACATTACATTTAATGAGGACAATATTACATGACATTTAATGACCACAAGATTACATTATAGTTAATGAACACAAGATTACATTATAGTTAATGAACACAAGATTACATTATAGTTAATGAACACAAGATTACATTATAGTTAATGAACACAAGATTACATTATAGTTAATGAACACAAGATTACATTATAGTTAATGAACACAAGATTACATTATAGTTAATGAACACAAGATTACATTATAGTTAATGAACACAAGATTACATTATAGTTAATGAACACAAGATTACATTATAGGTAATGAACACAAGATTACATTATAGTTAATGAACACAAGATTACATTATAGTTAATGAACACAAGATTACATTATAGTTAATGAACACAAGATTACATTATAGTTAATGAACACAAGATTACATTATAGTTAATGAACACAAGATTACATTATAGTTAATGAACACAAGATTACATTATAGTTAATGAACACAAGATTACATTATAGTTAATGAACACAAGATTACATTATAGTTAATGAACACAAGATTACATTATAATTAATGAACACAAGATTACATTATAGTTAATGAACACAAGATTACATTATAGGTAATGAAGACAAGATTACATTATAGGTAATGAAGACAAGATTACATTATATTTAATGAAGACAAGATTACATTACATTTAATGAAGACAAGATTACATTACATTTAATGAAGACAAGATTACATTACATTAATGAAGACAAGATTACATTACATTTTATAGTGACAACAAGGCATGACATTTTATGAACAACATGGCATTACATTTTATAATGACAAACTTACATTACAGTTTATAATGACATGATTACATCACAGTTTTTAATGACAAGCTTATATTACATTTGATAATAACAAGATTACATTACATTTTATAATGACAAGCTTACATTACATTTTATAATGACAAGCTTACATTACATTTTATAATGACAAGCTTACATTACATTTTATAATGACAAGATTACATTACATTTTATAACAAGCTTACATTACATTTTATAATGACAAGCTTACATTACATTTTATAATGACAGGATTACATTACATTTTATAATGACAAGATTACATTACATTTTATAATGACAAGATTACATTACATTTTATAATGACAAGCTTACATTACATTTTATAATGACAGGATTACATTACATTTTATAATGACAAGATTACATTACATTTTATAATGACAAGATTACATTACATTTTATAATGACAAGCTTACATTACATTTTATAATGACAGGATTACATTACATTTTATAATGACAAGATTACATTACATTTTATAATGACAAGATTACATTACATTTTATAATGACAAGCTTACATTACATTTTATAATGACAGGATTACATTACATTTTATAATGACAAGATTACATTACATTTTATAATGACAAGATTACATTACATTTTGGAAACACAAGATTACATTACAAGTTATAATGACAAGGTTACATTGCATTTTATAATGACAAGATTACATTACATTCTATGACAAGATTACATTACATTTTACGATGACAAGCTTATATTACATTTTATAATGACAACAAGGCATTACATGTTATGACAAGGTTACATTACATTTTATGATGTCAAGATCACATTACATTTCATAATGACAACTTTACATTACATTTTATAATTACAAGCTTACATTAGATTTTTATGACAAGATTACATTACATTTATTGACAACATTACATTACATTGGTTATGACAACATACATGCCATTTTATAATGACAAGCTTAATCATTACATTTTATGATGACAATGTCATGTTTAATGACAACATGACATCACATTTGTAAGTTTTTCCCACCTGTTTAAAGCCTGCCTTGTTAATTATAGACTTTGCATAGCTCAATATTTAGTTGAGTACGAGTTAAATGGTTAATGATGACTCGTTAGTAATAGACAATGTACGGTGAGGATTAATGATTGTTTCAGCGATCCCGCAAAAGGATTGACACTGGTTTCTACATCCTCTTTTTATTTAAAAGAAAACATAACCATTTTTTTTTTTTTGATTACAGATAATGTTGTTATGTTCAAAAAATGAATGTTAATCAATTTCAGCTACTGTACTCATTGATCTGGTCAGTATTATATTGTACGACCAGAAAATAACGAAACAAAAATCAATATGTTTGCATTTATTACAAATTATAGGTCTGAAGAAAGGTTTTATGTATATCAACTTGTTTGAATCATTGTTTTATTTTACTGTTTGAAGATCAGATCCATTTGCTCAAGATATACCATTTTTTCAAGACTGTTTTCTTTTTTATTTAGCACTATCAGTCCAAAAGACATTTAACTTTGGTGTCAAGTATCAATCTTAAATGGGTTTTTATTATTTGGTTGGTCAGATAATGGATAATTTTATGAAATACAGTACTACCTTATGACGAGCATATCTAGATATTCTTAGACTGAAAACATGTAAAATGCACAGATTCTCACAGCCTTAAAAGATTTGAATGTTGTCTTTGTTTTGTTTTGGTTTTTTTTTTTTGTTTTTTTTTTCAGGTATTGAGATTCTCACAGCCTTAAACGATTTATCTCCATGTACTGTCTTGTCTTTCTTGTTTACGTTTTGTTTTTTACGTATTAATAAGTTTTAGCGCAGAAATTGTTTTCAAGTCATTATTTTAATATTAAGAACATTTTTATGTACAAGTTTTTTTTTTATTCCTGATTTTATTATTTTCCCATTCTTTTTTTTTTTTTTCTAAGATTAACTATTTTGCTATGTGCTTTAAGCATTTTATTCATTCAGATGAAATTAAAGTGTCTGTAAAAGTACAGACTTATCATATATCTCTCTGTATTACTAATTGTGATTGAAAAAATGATTTATACTCTTTCTCTCAGTCACAATTTTATTGTTGTTTCTCTCCATTTTATTTCATGGCAATTGCAGGTAGATTCTAATAAACTGTGTTTTTAATGATAAAATTATTGTTTACTTGTCCACCTCAGATATCGTAGGAATCAAAAGATGAAGAACAATTTTGGAACATCTGCAGAAGAAACTCCTGAGACCCATGAAGGTAGCAAAGAAACTGACCCTTTCCTCGTTGGGATCCCGTATGGTAAGATCATACATGCCAACCCTACTACAACAATAATTACAGCTATAGAAGTGTTGTCTAGCCACATGTGTTTGTGTGTGCGTGTGCGTGTGTGTGTATATATATATATATATATATATATATATATATATATATATATATATATATATATGCTACACACATTTCAGCTAGCATTAAGCAGACATATATTTGGAAACTTAAGAGAGAACATCTCTGTAGTTAGATCATTGCAAGCGTACAAACAGAAAATTCTTTTATTTTCACAACATGGTACACTATTCCTAATTTATGATGTAATGCTGTACATGAGTCATGTAAAATGAGTAGCAAACTTTATCACTCATTTATTTATTCATTTTTATTTATTTAAATTTTTATTTTATTTTTTATTTTTTGATATATTAAAATGGTAATCATTTGAGCTTTTAATAATCTGTTTAGTGTGTATGGTTTGTTGTGTAATTGTGGTGATTTTTTGTAAAAATGTTTGTCTTTCCAACCAGTGAATCAGTTGTAGACCTACAATCTTAGGTACCTACTCATCCATATTAATAAAGACTACACATTATTTAAAAGCTTCTTCCATTCAGTTTGGAGGTCACTTAGATTTTCTCAACATCTTATATTAACAACATATAAACTTCTGTAATTTTATTTTTTACTCAGCATCCTTCTCTTCACCGCCATTCTAAAATTGTAGGTCTAAAATTTATGGATGGAATTTCTTTGTACTATTTTGTGCATATGTTTTTTTTTCTATGTTTAATCTGCACAATAAAACTTTTTCCATTTTTTTCTATAATTAGGTAAAATATTTATGAACATCAAGAAAGTACCATGAGAAATATTTATAAACCTACAACAAATGTTAGCTGAAGTTCACAAAAATATGGATGAAGAATAAAAAGTAACATTATAATATTAATGTTTCAAAAATAGGGATGAACAATTATAAATAACGTTATAATATTAATATTACAAAAATATACATGAACAATTATAAATAACATTATAATATTAATATTACAAAAATAGGGATGAACAATTATAAGTAACATTATAATATTAATATTACAAAAATATGGATTAACAATTATAAATAACGTTATAATATTAATATTACAAAAATATGGATGAACAATTATAAGTAACATTATAATATTAATATTACAAAAATATGGATGAACAATTATAAGTAACATTATAATATTAATATTTCAAAAATATGGATGAACAATGATAAGTAACATTATAATATTAATATTTCAAAAATAGGGATGAACAATTATAAGTAACATTATAATATTAATATTTCAAAAATAGGGATGAACAATTATAAGTAACATTATAATATTAATATTTCAAAAATAGGGATGAACAATTATAAGTAACATTATAATATTAATATTACAAAAATATGGATGAACAATTATAAGTAACATTATAATATTAATATTTCAAAAATATGGATTAACAATTATAAATAACATTATAATATTAATATTTCAAAAATAGGGATGAACAATTATAAGTAACATTATAATATTAATATTTCAAAAATAGGGATGAACAATTATAAGTAACATTATAATATTAATATTACAAAAATAGGGATGAACAATTATAAGTAACATTATAATATTAATATTACAAAAATATGGATGAACAATTATAAGTAACATTATAATATTAATATTTCAAAAATAGGGATGAACAATTATAAGTAACATTATAATATTAATATTACAAAAATATGGATGAACAATTATAAGTAACATTATAATATTAATATTTCAAAAATAGGGATGAACAATTATAAGTAACATTATAATATTAATATTACAAAAATATGGATGAACAATTATAAGTAACATTATAATATTAATATTTCAAAAATAGGGATGAACAATTATAAGTAACATTATAATATTAATATTACAAAAATATGGATGAACAATTATAAGTAACATTATAATATTAATATTACAAAAATAGGGATGAACAATTATAAGTAACATTATAATATTAATATTACAAAAATATGGATGAACAATTATAAGTAACATTATAATATTAATATTTCAAAAATAGGGATGAACAATTATAAGTAACATTATAATATTAATATTACAAAAATATGGATGAACAATTATAAGTAACATTATAATATTAATATTTCAAAAATAGGGATGAACAATTATAAGTAACATTATAATATTAATATTTCAAAAATAGGGATAAACAATTATAAGTAACATTATAATATTAATATTTCAAAAATAGGGATGAACAATTATAAGTAACATTATAATATTAATATTACAAAAATATGGATGAACAATTATAAGTAACATTATAATATTAGTATTTCAAAAATAGGGATGAACAATGATAAGTAACATTATAATATTAATATTACAAAAAGTGGAAAGTGAATACTTGAATGGATTGTTTAATAAGAATATACTACATAAAGTGAAATTAAAAATATAAAACCTCAGATATACATTCTGTAAATAAAGGAATAACATTGGAGAGACCTTTATAAAATCATAAAAATTACTCTAATGCTATTCTTTTCACAGAAAATATATATTTTTATATAATTCAAATACAAATTCATTCTGATGATATGAACTTTTAGCACTAACATCAATTTAGAAAAAATTTTCTTCTCAGTTGAAATCTCTTTTTTATCTGAATGTTTATCTGAAAATAGTTTTGTGATTGAATTACATTTCCTTTGAAGAAAATATCTGCTGAGCATCTGAATGAATAATCTAAAAGCAATTTTAGGAATTAATATGCAAAAAGAATATATTTACAAACTTCAACATTAGGCAGTATTTCATGAGTGCTGACTTATTTTTTTTAAGACTGAATCGAATTATAGTGAATATAGATTAAGAACCAAAACTAAATTTGGCGGCAGAATTATTTAGTCTAAAAAGGATTTTCTATCGGAAAGTAGTTGATTAAAATGGCTGACTTGTTATCTGAAAAAACACAAATGAATTCGCAAAGATTGAATGGTTGAATTGTTTGATAATAAACTGTTATGCATTGTAATGGATTTAATGTACCAAAATGCATTATAGTGAAAGTAATGTCATCAGTAAATTAATATAAATAATTCTTTCTAAATGTTATTTTAATATCATTAAAAAAAAAATAAACAATCTAGTAATAAGTAAATTATTTCTTGTAATCTATTATATAAAGGAGAGTTAGCTCTGTGTGTGTGTGTTCAGGTAAAAGTAAAACACAAGAAGCACCCATAGATTTACTGTTTATATATTCATCATGGGATCTTCTTTTTTTTTTTTTTTTTTTTTTTTTTTTCAGCAATTTTCAAGTAATTATGTAGTAATATGGAAGTCAGTGCTCGGAAAAATATCTTCAGAAAATAACTCCTGAGTTTTATTTTGGGACTCCTTAAAGTTATTGCACAAAGTATATACACAGTCACTGGATTTCATCCAGCCCTCTGGAATGGATGGTTTTAGTAGTGCTTCTTAATTTTATTTAGATAGTTTTCTGAAGGTTTCTTTACTTATATTTTGTAAAATTCGGTATTGCCTAGGAGCAACACATGTATTACATTTGGTAAGTGTTCAATATCCTAAATAGAGCTAGTGTGTTTAAACTATGTTGCCCAAAAGAAAGTATTTCACTGTTTTGTTATACTTTTGTATACAAGAAAACGTATTGGTGTTGCCTAGGACTTATAATAGTAGTAATACACTATTATATTTGGTAAGTTGTATATCTTCTGGCAAAAGCCCTTAATGCCCTTGATAGAGCAGGTATTATTATTTCCCATGTTGCCCAGGAGCAATAACTCCAGTGTTTTGTTATAGTGTTGTATACTAGGCAAGAAACTCTGTGTTGCCTAATAAAAATAAAAGTAAGTTTACAGCATTACATTTGGTAAAGTCAAAAACTACATAAGATATATGCTTATTTTTTCATTCATTTTTTAAATTCATTTTTATTTTTCATTTATTTTTATTAACTTTCAATCATTTTTTTCTTACTTCATTTATTCATTTAATTTTTTGTATGTTTTTTTTCATTCATTGTTTTGATTATTTCATTCATTTTTTCCCCATTCATTTGAGTGATATGTTAATTGTAAAGTTCAAGATAGAGCTGATGTGTTTAAACACTGTCTTGCCCAAGAGAAAGAAATTCACTGTTTTGTTATTATTATTGTTATTATTTTGTTATTATATAAGAAAAGGTAGATACAATAATAGTAATATTTCAGTATTACGTCTAGAAATGGTATAGGTTAATGCAAATGTTCTCAGTATACTAGATAGAGCAGGTGTGTGTTTGAATGCTACATTGCTCAAGAGCAATTACTTCTAAGTGTTCTATAAAATAAGTAAACTCTGTTACTATTATGTGTGAAAACAATAAAATAAATAATACAGTATTATGTTTAGTAAATGGTATATGCCAATTGAAAAGTGTCCTGGGTGTAGTCTAAGAACGTTAGGTATACTAGATAGAATCAGAATTTTTTTTAAAACACTATATTGCACAAACGTAATAACTTGAAAATGTTTTGTTATAATGCTGTATACTACACAAGAAACTTAGTGTTGCAGCAATAATATACTAATGCAGTATTACATGTAATTCTTCTCAATTATTAAATCATTTCTCTCTGATAGGTTCATAAGAGTAGTAGTTGATGGGCAAAAATCAGAAGCTCACAGTATTAATGCTGGAGTCCCTCAGGGGTCCATCCTGGGCCCAACTCTTTTCCTGATCTACATTAATGATCTTCCAAATCACATCCTTACATCATTCGTAGACATTTTTGCTGACGACACTACCATCTGTGGTAGCACATCTAAGACAGTAAACAACCAAGTTCTCTTCAATTCTCTCTCCTCTGATCTTGATCACGTTGTACAATGGGGAAAAGAGTGGCTGGTTACTTTTAATGCATCTAAAACCAAGCTTCTATCTTTACATCATCAACGTTCTGATCCCCATCTGGCATCAATTAAAATGAATGGCTTTCGTCTTGGGGAGGCCTCAAGTTTTGATAGGCTTCTGGGCTTGACCTTTACTCCTGATCTTAAATGGAATACTTACATCAAATCTGTTGCCAAGGCTGCTGGAAAAATGGTGGGATCCTTCTATCGATCCAGTAGATATCTCACTGCTGATGCAATTCTCTATCTATATAAGAGCCAGATACGTCCAAGTATGGAATACTGTCGCCACATATGGACAGGAGCTGCTAGAAAAGACTTGTCCTGCCTTGATAGGGTTCAAAATACACTTTGTGGCCTGGTGGGAGGTGTCCTTTTCTCTTCGCTGCAACCTCTATCTCACAGAAGAGATGTTGCGAGTTTGTCTCTGCTTTATCGTTATTTTCATGGAAAGTGTTCAACTGAGCTTCAGTCTATGGTCCCCCCACCCTGCCAAACTTTCACAAGAAATACTCGTCTAGCTGAAAACACTATCAATAATTCCCCCCACCCTTTATCTGTGCCTAAACCTAAACATAGATTCTATGATCAAAGCTTCTTTCTTAGAACTGCATGCCTGTGGAATTGTCTTCCGTTTTCCTATTTTCCAGCTGTCTATACTATGGTTGTCTTCAAGTCCAACGTGAACAAGTTTCTGATAAGCCGTTCCACTTAAGTTAACAAATTTACCGAACTTCCATTACTATCGATTACTATATTGTCCTTTTGACTGCTGCACACTCTTTAACCCTTATCCTTGAGTGGCCTATCGGCCTTGATAAGTGGCGATGCCTATGTAAAAAAAATAAAAATAAATAAAAATAAAATAAGTGCTAAATACTCCAGATAGATCCGGTGTGCTTTAACATCACATTACCCAGGAGTATTAACTTCAATCTATTTTGTTAATGTTATAAATTAGACAAGAAACTCTTTGTTGCCCACAAGCAATAAATGTAAAACTTTACATTTACATTATTACATTTGGTAAGTAATATGTATATTATCCAAAAGTGCTCAATACTCTAGATAAAGCATTTGTCTAAATGCTGCATTGCCTGGAAGCAATAAGATCAGTGTGTTTTGCGTTGCATCCTAGACAAGAAATTAGGTGTTGTCCGGAAGCAATAAATTAATAATACAGCTGTGCACTCTATAAGTGCTCTACTCAAAGCCATAAATTAGGCTGGTGTGTGTTATTAGACCCTATTACACTTCGTAAATGATATATGTGGAATCAAATAATGATCAGTATCCTACATAGAGCAGGTGGTTGCAATAATTACTCTTAGTAAATGCTATGTACTGAATTGAAAAATGGTTAACCCCAGCCAATGCTAGGTAGTAATATGTATTCTATATAAATAAAACAGTAGGTGTGTGTGTGTCTGTGAAAATATTTAACCGATAAACTCTTAAACTACTGGTTACATAACACTGAAATTAACAGAAAATAGTAATTATACACCAAGGATGGTTTTTAACGAGTAAAATCTTTGTTTGGATGGATGAATAACATGCATAGAAATATGTCGGCAAGTTTAAATGAAAAAAGTTCATTTCAACTTGCTGACATATTCCTATTACTTTTGTGCATGTGCAAATTCATTCATAGCTTCAATTTGTTTAATTTTAAATCTTATCTATCTGTTGATAGCTCAAATGGTAGGGAGTGTGGCTGGAGCACTAAATGTTTTGATTTACATTCAAGCTGATGATACCTAAGTCATTTTTGTTTTTGTTTTGTTTTTTTGTAATCTTTTGAAATCTATACTATATATTAGGTACAATATAATATTCAGTAGAGAATTGGCTCTGTAATAATAAATATGAAATCTGCATGAATTAAAATATATGTAAGCATATTTTATGACCAGACAAGCACCTCCCCCCCCCACACACACCAACATACATAATAATTTATAAATAAATTATAACACATTTTAGTGGATACCATAATAGTAATATTTCAGTATTACATTTAGAAAATGGTATATGTTAATTAATAAAAGAATTTTTGCAGAAAAGTTATTTGTACAAATAAAATATTTAATTCAATAAGTATTTCATTTAACAGTTTAACTTGTTTTAGAAGAAAATAGATTGCATTGTAGTATCTTAATGAAATCGCATAACTGTTTTGTTTGATTCAAAAAAGGGAAAAGAAAAGCAAAGAGCTTCTGTCAACACTTTATATGCATGTCGGTTTGAGCTTAGTGTGTAAACACTTATATGAAGATTGATAAGACAACATTTGGCATAATTATGTTGTCATAGCTACGACTATTGTCTGTAAGTTAAATGCTAAAGACAATGCACAATGTCAATTATTGTGAAATGACAAAAGCATTTGTTTTGGGCAGAATTATATTTCTAAATAAATGTATGTTCTTGAACAAAACCATTTTTTTCTCCTTACATACATCAGAAAACTGGAGTGGAATGATAAAGATTAGCTATAACTTGCTGAATTTCAGAGAAGTATGTATAAGAGTAGCCTACACAAATTAAGTAGTGTTTCTAAGCTGGCACATTCAACGAGAATGTCTATGGACTAAATATTAAATAGTCCGAAAGAAATTAAAAATAGAAATCTAGTCTAGCAAAATTAACTTCTTCTCAAGGTTACAGCTATCAAGTTGAGAGGTAAAAACATTTGAAGTGTATCATTTATTATCACCAACTAGAAAAAATTTAATCATTTACATATTGGAGAATCATAGAGATCAAAGATATACGTGCATAAATAGAATCTATACACATACAAGTTGCAATATGCACAGGCATTTTTAAACCTTTCTACACAGACACACACACACACACACACACACACACACACATTAAGTAATTTTAGCTTAGCTGGAGCAAACTAAGTAATTTTACCTTAGTATATTGCTAATAATACAATATAACAATATCAAATAAAAATTGTATAGTCAGAAGCAGTCATTTGTCAACTTAAATGCTATTTGGATCTGCCTTTGAAAATTAAAAATTAAATGCTTTTATATTATCACTCAACACACACATATATGTGTGCATGTGTGTCAGAGAAGTAATATAAAAATAATTATATTATGTAATTCAGATCTATTCTTATGTTCAAGTATATATACATGTACAGTATTGTTTATTTATATAAAGATTATTGGCTATGCATGTGCATACATGTGTCTGCAGTATCTCTTTTCAGAGACATTGCATCACCAGGCTGTGTTGTCACTGGAAACCAAACTCAAGGATATTCGCTCTGAATTATAGATATGATTTGGGGAATATTATTCTGCCTCTACAAAGATGCCCGTTGCATATTAATAACTACCACTAATATTTTCAGGTGGTATTTAGTTAGTTGCTCTGTGTAGTACAGAAAATCTCTTGTCACTGTAAGCTTTGGTTAATAAGTGTTTCACTGACAGAGCAACTGATCTTTGAGTGCCTAGATGCACATAATTTGAACCTCTGTGCATTTACTAAGGCAATGTTATAAAGGGTGATAGCCACTCAATGTCACTTGAAAGCATTATATGGAGTGTAATGTATGTGTAAAACAATGGTGTCCGTGGTGTTTAGATTTTGGAAAGATTAATTGTTTAGAATGACAGCCAGATAATGTTTGAGAATTGATAATGTTGGTAATCGCTTCTATTGAATCAAATTCTATGCTTCACTTTCATATCTTCAACCTCCTTTAAAATTAACTTGGCAGAAAAAGTTTAAAAAAAAAAAAAAATTATATGTAACTGAATTTATTGATTGGGAATCTGCATTTTACTGAATTTATATATTTAAAAAATTATATAAAATCTATCCATTAAAAATGAATATATATGATTTTTTATGAATGAATCATATACAGATTTTATAATAATTAAATTTTAATGTCTAATTAGACCATTTAGTGTTGTAAGTCTATTAATATTTTATTCTGGTAATTGAGAATGTAAAAGAAATGATTCTGAATAGTTGCTCAAAATGCCTTTGAGAGAAAAAGTGTAGGTAAAGGATTAGGTTTAAAATGTATCTATTGTATAAATAGCAAAATTTAAATATGAAATAAGTGTCTGTGTTCTATAAAACATATCAAGCAGGGCTAAATATAAAAATTAAAGGAAACAAATGGAGCTAACTTATAGTTTTTGAAAGCATATATCAGTAATTGGCCTAAACTGATACCGAAGTAGATTTGTATATGCAAATTTTGAACCAAAAAAACATGCCAGTCAACAGAATAGGGGAAAATCTGGCTGTACTTTATATTTATACTCCTATAAATCTGTTTTTTTAATTTTTTTTTTTTTTTGTCTTGATATTCATATTATAAATCCTTTTTTCTATTTAAAAAGAAAATACAACTTTCTTATATATGGATTGTAGAATTGCATTCACTAGCAAAAGATCTAGCTAATTTGCATATTCTTTTAAACATTCATTTTAATTAATTCCCTATTAGTTTTTTCGATTTTCTTATGGGATGATATGGGATGATCATCTTTAGTTAACTATTACGTGTAATTATATTCATGCAGATATTCTACGTGATTTATGCTTGTGTAATATTTGCACAAAAACATAGTAAACACAAAACTTTTTTCCATATATATTTATGTATACATATATATTTTTCTTTAAAAAATTTTGCCTATCAAACTCCTAGTTTTTGGTTTACAGACATGAAACTTCATATATAAGGTATTTTAACTCATGCGAAACTTTATATTTGGGTTTTAGCCCAGGAAAATTGGTTCAAAAGTGTGAAAATATTTTAACAATAACATTTGCCAGCATTACAAATATATCTGCATAACATAGTAGCTATCTTTACAGCAAGCATGTCTTCATAGTTCAGTCATTAACAACAGAGGAAAAAGTAAATCGTAAGCTAAATGTTTTGGTTCTGATTTGCAGTGGTGGTGCACAACTCATTTTTTTTTTTTTTTAACTTTTTAAATCATTACTATATATTGGGTCCAATATAATCGCCTGTATATAATATTTTGATTGCAGAAATTTCCCTCTGGACCAAATTACTGTAGGTTTGAAACAACAGATGCCACATACGAATTTATTATGTCTACACTATTATCCATCTTATGTAATTTTTGAACACCATTTACGCCACATTTTGTGGTTATAATAAAATCCTACATTTCATTCTAGGAGCGCCATCATCACAATCACAATCCTTTAGAGGAAGTAGTTTGTATTTTCCCCTCTAAATGTCAAGTACTCTTACTGCTCCCAGTCATCACTGGGAGGATTTCTACACTTCTGACAGACATTGGGTTGCGCCCTTATTAATTGGGCCATAACTGGCCCTTATTAACTCATAGCCATAACATAATCCTTCCATAATTCTTTTTTCTATTGGGAAAATACAAAACTAATTAATTCTTCATTCTCATATTCTGCTAAATCTCATTGGCTGATTCATTCCAGAATCTAACTCTTATTACAAAAACGAACACTCCAGAAATTTACCAATATAGCGTCACTCTATACAAGACACAATCGTTTTATATAAAATACACCTAATATAAACATATTAAACAACTGCAACACATTGAGACAATGTTTATAAGCCAAGAATGCTTTCATTTATACATTAAGTATACCGCACATGTTAATTTTTAGTAAACAGTTATACTACTGTGCTAAATCTTTTCTGTTTACATACATTGGACATACTGTTTTTCAACACCTTGGCACTGATAACCATTATTTCTTCTTTATTTTATCAAAGCTAGATAAACCCCTCTTTTTTTAAGTACGTTTGACGAAAAATAGATTAATTGATTAATATAGCCAAGACCTGTACTGTCTATTTCTGACTACAGTGGTAATTCTTTTCTGTGTACATGCATCGTACATACTGTTTTTTGACACATCGGCACTGATAACTATTATTTCTCCTTTCTTTTAGAATGGGCGAAAATTCTTTAATACACTAAATAAAAAAAAAATTTAAAAAAAAAAACGATTTAGCAATTATTATAGCCAAGACCCATGTTCATGACCAGTATTTTGCAGTTTATATACTTAAAAATTTCCTCATATATGATTTGGAAGCCTTTAAACTATCTACAATTTACAGTTTATATACCAAAAAAAATCTCATGTGATTTGGAAGCCTTTAAACTGTCTATTCCTGACTATTTGCAAAGTTTGTGTGTGTTTGTTAATGTGCGTACATGATGGCGTGTTTCTGTTTTCATGTTTGCATATGTGCATGTGCATGCATACGTGTGTGTGTGTGAGTGCATGTGTTTGTGTGTACATGTGCTTGTTGCATTAACCAGACTACGCTACAGCAATGCATGGTTTGGACGGTACAGCTTGTATAATAATAAATACAAAATCTGCATTAAACAAAATCATATTTAAGCGTATTTTATGACCAGGCAATGCTGGATGATCTGCTAGTATAAGATGAATTAAAGCTGTAAAGTAATATTTTTAGACAACATTATATAACTAATAATACTGAATAAACAATATAGATGTTTGCATTATTGAGTTAAAATTTTAGCTGATTTCAATCTGATTGTGTTTACTGATTATTTGTTGATTCTGAATATTGACTGTTGAAAAGTCTCCATTTACTTGTCTCCTCTTGAGAGCAGAATTAAACACAAGGGTGATTTTTAATGTGAAGAACATCCAACTCTCCAAAAAAAGACGTAGATTAGGATGAAAGTAAAAGTTGCCTCAGACTAGAAGGATTTCTCCTTCATTGACAGTAACAAAAAAAGTGTAGCATTAGAACAGATACTACACTTCGCTCCTAGACTGTTGAAAAGTCTGTTAACATTATCCTGTTTTATGGTGAATACAGTTTATTATATTTTCATCATGAATTATTTTAATTACTAAAAGGGAGTTGGAAAATTGTAAGCCTTAACAATACATGAAGAAACTGGAGGCACCTCTCCATAGCATGATATAGAAAAGTTCCATTTCTCCAATTTTCATTAGAGAAATGGAACTTTTATTATTGTTTAATGGTTTAACTATTTCAAAACAAAAACTGCCAGTGAATAAGGAACAAAAAAACAAGCCTGAAATAATTATAGTGCATAGGCAACAATTGGATAATCTGAGTAAATGTATATCATAAGTGTTACAGTTGAAACTGATTGGAGTTGCTTAGGAAAGAAAGTTTTGTGTGTGTGTGCAACCCTTTCGCACACACAAAACACACACACGAAGACATTTCAGCTTTTTAGCTATTGGCTACTCATATCCCTTTATGCTCTTTATATATATATATATATATATATATATATATATATATATATATATATATATTAATGGAAAAATATTGCAACTGGAAAATCAAAACTCCATAAATAACAAAACTTTCAGCTTTTCGTTTTGGAATTTTTGAAATGAGGATTTGTATTAATCAGACTACTGTTCTCATTTTCGTTTTTATAATCACAGCATTTTGACTGATTCAACCACCATTCTATTTTTCAAACTTGGGAACTTCTAGACTAGCTTGGCAGAATTTTGTACAGAATACTTTATTTAACATATGTTGGTAGATTATTCTTATTCTGTCAGCCATGACCAGCTAGAAGTGTTATGCTATTCTTAGTTATTATCACCTGTGGTAATGATTGAATCTTCCAAATAATTATATGCTTATATAGAATAGTAATAAGGTTAGAGCTTCTATGATTGTTCATGTGCACCCATACTGTAATGGTGAAAAGTGTTAATCAGTTCTAAATGACAATTCTATGGTGGTTGAAGGTAATAATAATTAAGAATAACACAAAATTAACAATTCAACCTCATCGTGGCTTACAAAATAAGAGCAATCTACTTCCGATGCATTAAATAGAATTCCATATAGGTTTTCAAATTCAAGAAGATGTACCTGAAGAAAGTCAGAGGTTATATTGGCCAAAATGAAAAGAGGAGAATAGTGGTTTTAATAATCTAAATAATACAATATAGTAATAGTTCAAGTTCTGTCATTAATAAACTTTTATGGTACAGTGTGGAATGATAAAAGTTTCATTCTAAAGAAAACAACACTACAGCTTTATTTTGGTAACTTGATTGTGTAGTAGAGCGGACATCTATTAAATGTAGCTGCCTTCAGCCTCAATCACCACCTTGATACAGGTCCAGAACTTTTCCACAAGTGCCAGGGCGAGCTTGGCAAATACTCAGGAGATGGCAGCGAGCAGGCTGGCTTTGGTATTGTGGGAGATCATGTTGGTAATGTTCTCAATGTCTGACCAAAGAAAATAGTTCAGGTTGGGAGAGGAGGGACTTTTGGACTTGTGAGCTGGTGTTGAGTTCTGCTGCCACAGCTAGGGTGTGCCAGAGGCCACCTAATTACACCATGGGATCACCACACTCTTCAGCACTTCCAGGTACATTTTGGTGTTGACTTTCAAGCTGACTTGAAATGTGAGGTGGCATGATGTAGTCCTCACTTTAAACCTCACCAAAGTGGCTAGAAACTTTGTTTTCATTACCCTGGGCACGTCCCTGTTATTCATGGCGATCCAGCAATGCATGTTGAGGGTGCTGGCAATGGTCCTTTTGTCATAACTTGGTAGAGGGAGCATAAGTTGTACAGCGGGGCATCTTCGATCTTGTTCGTTAAACATTGTGTCACTTACAGACATGATAGAAGACTCCTATCGCTCTTGGGATTTTTGGTACACAACTGGTCAACTAGTAGATGGTGTGCAACATAAAAGAAAACTGGTTTTCATCAAACAGAAATGGAATCATGTCATCTTTTCTATAGCGACAATTTTATCGTTCCACCCTGTATATATTTGGAATTTGTCCATATGTGGAATTAATTGTATCTCAAAGTTTCTATTAAGAACAGTAGATGAGATAGGGTTTTATTTTAATTTTTCACATGAAAACTTTGTGTATTTTATTGAATTAAAAATAACTCTTATTTTTAGGCCTTTTAAGTTGAGTGCATGTTTAGATTGGTGTGTTATGTTTTTGCCTAGTTCTATGTTTGAACAATGCATGATTGTGTGTGATTTATGTCTATGTTGATGAAGTATAAGTACACAAAGTATACCATGTTGCAAAATTAATGAAACAACCAAAACAGCTATCATCTGTTGATATCAAGTTCAACTTTACTCTCTGTTGATGTTTTCATTTTTTTTCTCAAAACAATAAAATATTCCCTATTCTTATACTAAAGAAATACTGATATTGTTTGTCCTATACTTATACAAATTCAAAGTGGTATTCATTAGAATAACTATTTTAATTGTCTTTAAGCATTTTCAGATCCAACTTGTAATTTAGCAGAAAATAAGAATAATGCAAGTATTTTGAAAACTATAAATATATAAGTAACAAAATAAGTGTATGGAAAACGTTAAACAATCAGAAAACTTTTAAAAAAAACATCACTTTTTCTTATGCATCATAGAAGCTTGAGTAGAATAGTTAACTCCAAACTAGACATAACAAATACAGCATGTATGAAAATTAATGAAGAAGAAAAACTTTATTTAATTTAATGCTAAAAGTGTTATGAAAGGAAAATTATGTAAATAGTGATGGAACATTAAAAATCTTTAGAAATTCTTACAAAATAATCTTTTTGTTTAAGGATGTCTGTTGTATACAGCGATGGAAAATTAACAATAAGCTGTACTGTAGGTAGCTTAACAATGTATTAAATGTTGAACAGAAAAACCCGACTAAGAAAGGGTTAATGTTATATGGCATTGTTTGATGTATTTTTTCACTAACAAAATTGAAACTATTTGATGGTGAATTATCACATCAGAAAGTGAAGAATACAAACAGTAGAAATGAGGTATGAATTTTAATGAAAAAAAAATGAAAAATGTGGCATGCAAAACAATCCAAGCAACCCAATCAGGTAGAAGACATAAGAGTACCCACATAATTAAACAAAAAATGCAATTACATACAAGAATCATAAGTACTTTATACAAAAAATACACTTTATTTCAGACTTGAAATAGAAATATTACAAATTTTAATGTTTTCTTGAATTGAAGAATGTACTGTGTACCTTGAAAGAAATTATTCTGTTTGCTTGTGTTGGCTTATTTTAATAATCTCACAGAAGTAAGGTGGAAAATCATCTTGCTAGAAAGATCTTTATATTAACAACATCTCACTGGGCTTATTTATAAAATGTTATGAACTTTCTAAAACAAATGAATTATGCCCTCTACATTTTGTTCTTTTCATCCAAATACATATAACTACATGGGCAAATAGCTATTATGACATTGTGAACATCTCATAACTAGTAAACTGGTTTGCCAGATTATTTCATTTAAAAGCTGCTGCAAATGAAAACCAAACAACAGATGAAATATTACAATCATATCACAACACTGTTGAGAAAAGATGGAAACCAAGAGGACATGAGAAAATGTTGAGACAACATTTTAGAATGAAGTAATCATTTGTAGACACTAATCATTTGTAGACACTAGCTGATGAACACAATTGAAACAAGTTGAGAAAAGCAACATAAAGCAGTATGAGAAATGATTTTCATTTTTTTAAAAAAGAACATCTTAAAATGCTTTCTATTGGAAAATCTATGGATTTATTTTTAAACTTATTTCATAAATTACATAAGACACTGACTCCTGCATCCTTTCATAATGTACAAGAGTTATAAAAATGAATTTTACTTGGCAGAAAAATTCATTTTTACATCTAATATTTTTTTATATAAAGAGTGAAAAAAATTTATGCATTTATTTCAGTAGTTTACTAGAGTTCAGAATTTTCACCTTTCCTAATTACCAAATTATGTTTATGTAATATAGTCTGTTTTGGTTGTTATATTTACCTTCAAATATATTTTTAAAAACGCTTTTATTATGAATTTTATGAATAGTTAAGACAACAATTTTACAATTGCAATGTAGCTTTAAATTGAACTTATGTCTATCATAAAATAGCAAACAAAACTATTGTTATATTTCTTACATGAAATTGGGTTGGCATGTATGTAAAACAGATCCTTCTACTTCCTGCCCGCTGTAGAAGGTGGCCGAGGCTGTCTCTGGTGCTCTAATCTTGCTGCTCTACCATCAGCTTCAGGCTTCATTCATTATAGAAAAAAAAAAAAAAAAAAAAAAAAAAAAAAACGTGAATTATACTCCCCTTTCTATCACTTTCACCTGCAAATTATTTTTTATAAAAAAAACATTTAATTGAATTCAGTTGTGTTCTTTGTAAATATTATGCATTGGCTTTTTTTTTTCATTTTTTTTTTTACATATTTTACAGACTGTTTCATTAGTATTTGAGTATCTTACTATTTTGCCTATATATTTTCAATCATATACTATAATTTTATTTAACTCGAATTAAATCATGCAAGTGAGAGCGGATTACTGTAAATACTGCAATAATTAAATGACATTCATTATTTGCACCATTTTAATGTGTTATTTTAGTATGTATATATATATATATATATATATACACATACTATATATATATATATATATATACCGTATATATACTATATATATACTATAGATATGTATATATATACTATATATTTATATATATACTATATGTATATACTATGTATATATATACTTTATATAGATAGTATATGTATATACTATATATATATACTATATATATACACTATATATACTATATATAGATAGTATATGTATATACTATATATATATACTATGTATATATATACTATATATATAAAGTATATATATACTATATATATGCTATATATATACTATATATATACACTATATATACTATATATATGCTATATATATACTATATACATATAATATATATACTATATATACACTATATATATATACTATATATATACTATATATATACAGTGTATATATATATATATATACTATATATACTATATATATACTATATATATATATATATACTATATATATATATATACTATATATATATATATACTATAAATATATACTATATATATATACTATATATACACTATATATGTATATACTATATATATATACTATATATATACTATGTATGTATATACAATATATATATACACTATATATATACACTATATATATGCTATATATATATACTATATATACTATATATATATACTATATATATACTATATATATACTGTGTATATATATGCTATATTTATACTATATATATATATATAAATATATTTGTATATATATGTATATGATATATATATACTATACGTTTACTATATATATATGCTATATATATAATTATCTATATATATATATATACTATATATATACATACATATACTATATATATACTATATATACATATACTATATATATGTATATATATACTATATATATACTATATATATTTATTATGTATATATATACTATATATATAGTATATATATAGTACATATCGTATATATATAGTATATATACTATATATATATGTAATATATATATACCATGTATATACTATATATATATATTTATAGTATGTATATATGTACTATATATACTATATATATATATATATATATATATATATATATATATATATAGTCTTGGAAGTTTTTAACCTTTAAAACTATACAAAAATATTTTTTATCATTCGTTAGAAAACCATCTAGTCAGTAAGTCATTTAATCACCTGCAATCACTGCATCAACTCGCTCTCAAATTTACTATAATACCAATAATTTATTTTTCAAGGGATCATCAGTTGTTTACCATGAAACACTGTTTAGGGGATTTAATATTTAATTTAATTTTATATACAATATATGTATATACTATATATATATGTACTATATATACTATATATATTTACACTATATATACTATATATATAGTATATATATACTGTATATATATATATATACACTATATATATACTATATATATAGTGTATATATATATACACTATATATATACTATATATATATATATATATACTATATATTTATATATACTATATATATTTACTATATATATACTATATATTTATATATACTATATATATTTACTATATATATACTATATATTTATATATACTATATATATACTATATATTTATATATACTATATATATATATTTACTATATATATACTATATATATATATATAATATATATATACTATATATATACCATATATATACCATATATATATATATATATACTATATATATAGTATATATATACCATATATATATATACTATATATAGTATATATATATATATATATATATATATATATATATATATATATATATATATATATATATACTATACAGTAGCATCCAAAAGTTAAGGAGCGATTGATCATTTTTTTAATGCATTCTAACTTTATCTATGAAAAAGAAAAAAATTGGTGAATTTTCCAATGTTTTATAATGGTAGTTAAAGAGAAAAAAAAAATTTTAGTTTAGATTTTAATACATATTAGTTTTTTTTTTTTACATATAAATAAATTTAATTAAATTACAGACGTCCAAAAGTTAAGGAACGAGGGAAATTCATTATGAAAAAATAAAGAATCCTTTCAGTATTTAGTGAAAAGCCCCTTGTTTTCAATCACACTATGGCATGTTTTCCTGCAAGACAGAACCAATCGGTCACATGTTATAAGTGAAATATTATTCGCATAAATCATCAAGATTTTGGGGGGGGTTTCTGTGATCTCATCACCAATAATTTTCCAAACATTTTCAATTGGATTCAGGTCTGAGCTCTGAGCTGGCTAATCACTAACACAAATATTGGATCTATTTAGCTCTTCTAAAACTATTTTTGCTTTATGACATGGTGCGTTGTCTTGCATAAAGATATCAGAATTAGGAAGATTAGGTACCACTTGTTCTCTAATCAATTCTCTGTACATTCGGGCATTAACTTTTCCATGAATTCTCACAAGGTGGCCAGTTCCTTTTGAAAATATCATGCCCCATACCATTATACTGCCGCCTCCAAATTTTATTGTACTTTTAACGCACTTAGGGGACAGTCTTTCTCCATTTTTTCTTCTGACATGTGGTCTTTTGTCTGATCTGAAAAGATTAAATTTAGATTAATCAGTAAAATGAACCTTTTCCCATTTTTTTTCTTCCCAAAACAAATGTTTTTCGGCAAATAACAATCTGGCCTTTTTATTCTTAATAGAAATTAACGGCTTTGAGCATGGACTTCTGTAAAATAATCCAACTTCATTTAATCTTCGTGAGATCGTTTCTCGGGAAATCTTGTGTCCAGTTTCGGATGTAAAATCCCCGGATATCAAAGCCGAAGTTTGAAAGCGATCAGAACAAGATGATTGAGTGATTTTTCTATCCTCCCTTTTAGTTGTTATTCGGGGTCGGCCCGATTTTTTCTTTTCAGCCCATGGTAAACCTTTTTTTCTATTTTCAATAATCCAAAAAACAACGCTTTTAGACCTTTTCAATATTTTAGCAATCTCCCCTATGGACCTTTTTTTCATCATAATGGTCACAAATAAGCTGTTTTTCTTGTACAGATAGCCTTTTTCGAATATTCGGAGTCGACATTTTGTTGTTGTTATATTTTATAGTTAACGTTTGTATTAATTTTCTGCGTTCCTAAACTTTTGAACGCCTGTAGTTTAATTAAATTTATTTATATGTAAAAAAAACTAATATGTATTAAAATCAAAAATCAAAAACAAATTTTTTCTTTAACTACCATTATAAAACATTGGAAAATTCACCAAAATTTTTTTTTTCTTTTTCATAGATAAAGTTAGAAGCCATAAAAAATGATCGATCGTTCCTAAACTTTTGGACGCTACTGTATATATATGTTCACTATATATATACACTATATATATATGTTTATACTATATATATATATGTGTGTTTATACTATAAATATATATGTTTATACTATATATATATATATGTTTATACTATATATATATATATACACTATATATATACACTACACTATATATATGTATATACTATATATATGTATATACTATATATATATGTATATACTATATATATATGTATATATATTATAAATATGTATATATACTATATATATACGCTATATATATATAGTACATATATACTATATATATATACTATACATATAGTATATATATACTATATACATAGTATATATATACTGTATATATAAATATACTATATATATATACTATATATATAGTATATATATACTGTATATATATACTATATATATATATATACTACATATATATAGTGTATATATATATATATATATATATATATATATATATATATATATATATATATATAGATACTTTATAAATTACTAACTACCTCTACCTACGTATTGAGCACTTTTGAAGTAAATACTTACAGTTTACGCATAAATCTATTCTTTCGTATATTTTATGTGAGTAAATGAAGTAGCTATATACTATATATACATATACTATATATATATATATATATATATATATATACACACATATACTATATGTATATATATATATATGTGTATATATACATATACTATATATACACTATGTATATACATACTATATATATATGCTCTATATATTTACTATATATATATATGCTATATATACATATATATATATATACTATATATACTAAAAAAAACAACGCTTTTAGACTTTTCAATATTTTAGAAATTTCTTCTATATATATATATATATATGCTATATATATATATATATATGCTATATATATATGCTATATATATATGCTATATATATACTATATATATATGCTATATATATACTATATATATGCTATATATATATATATATATATATACTATATATATATATATACTTTATATATATATACTATGTATATATATATACGTATATATATATACAATGTATATATACATTATATATACACTATGTATATATATATACGTATATATACATACTATGTATATATATATGTATACTATATATATACTATGTATATGTACTATATATATATACTATGTATATATACTATATATATATATATATACTATATATATATGCTATGTATATATACTATATATATGTATATATATACTATATATGTGTATATGTATTTACTATATATATATATACTATATGTATAAATACTATATATATATATATATATATATATATATATATATATATATATATATATATATATATATATACTATAAATTTTCTTTAACTACAATTATAACACATTGGAAAATTCACCAAACATTTTTTTTTCTTTTTCATAGATAAAGTTACAAGCCATAAAAAAAAATGATCGATCGTTCCTAAACATTTCCACGCTACTATATATATATATATATATATATATATATATATATATATATATATGCTATATATATATATGCTATATATACATATGCTATATATATATATATATATGCTATATATATATATGCTATATATATATATGCTATATATACATATGCTATATATATATATATATGCTATATATATATATGCTATATATACATATGCTATATATACATATGCTATATATATATATATATATATGCTATATATATATATGTGCTATATATATATATATGCTATATATATATGCTATATATATATATGCTATATATATATATGCTATATATATATGCTATATATATATATATGCTATATATATATATGCTATATATATATATATGCTATATATATATATATGCTATATATATATGCTATATATATATGCGATATATATATGCTATATATATATGCTATATATACATATATGTTATATATATATATATATGTTATATATATATATATATGCTATATATATATATATGCTATATATATATATATGCTATATATACATATATGTTATATATATATATATATATGCTATATATATATATGCTATATATATATGCGATATATATATGCTATATATATATGCTATATATATATGCTATATATACATATATGTTATATATATATATGCTATATATATATATGCTATATATATATGCTATATATATATGCTATATATATGCTATATATATATATATATGCTATATATATATATTCTATATATATATATGCTATATATATATATATATATATGCTATATATATATATATATATGCTATATATATATATGCTATATATATATATATATATGCTATATATATATATATATGCTATATATATATATATATGCTATATATATATATATGCTATATATATATATATATGCTATATATATATATATGCTATATATATATATATATGCTATATATATATATATGCTATATATATATATGCTATATATATATGCTATATATATATATGCTATATATATATGCTATATATATATATATGCTATATATATATGCTATATATATATATATGCTATATATATATATGCTATATATATATGCTATATATGTATATATGCTATATATATATATGCTATATATATATGCTATATATGTATATATGCTATATATATATGCTATATATATATATGCTATATATATATATATGCTATATATATATATATGCTATATATATATATATATGCTATATATATATATATTATATATGCTATATATATATATATGCTATATATATATATATGCTATATATATATATATATATATATGCTATATATATATATATATATGCTATATATATATATATATGCTATATATATATATATATATGCTATATATATATATGCTATATATATATGCTATATATATATTCTATATATATATATATATATATATATATGCTATATATATATTCTATATATATATATATGCTATATATATATATATTCTATATATATATATATATTCTATATACATATATATTCTATATATATACATATATTCTATATATATATATATATATATGCTATATATATATATATGCTATATATATATGCTATATATATATATATGCTATATATATATATATGCTATATATATATATGCTATGTATATATATATGCTATATATATATGCTATATATATATGCTATATATATATGCTATGTATATATATATGCTATATATATATGCTATATATATATGCTATATATATATATATGCTATATATACATATATGTTATATATATATATATGCTATATATATATATGCTATATATATATATGCTATATATATATATGCTATATATATATATATGCTATATATATATATGCTATATATATATATATGCGATATATATATGCTATATATATATGCGATATATATATGCTATATATATATGCGATATATATATGCTATATATATATGCGATATATATATGCTATATATATATGCTATATATACATATATGTTATATATATATATGCTATATATATATATGCTATATATATATGCTATATATATATATATGCTATATATATATGCTATATATATATATTCTATATATATATATGCTATATATATATATATATGCTATATATATATGCTATATATATATATATTCTATATATATATATGCTATATATATATATATATATATGCTATATATATATATATGCTATATATATATATATATATGCTATATATATATATATATGCTATATATATATATGCTATATATATATATGCTATATATATATATATATGCTATATATATATATGCTATATATATATATGCTATATATATATATGCTATATATATATGCTATATATATATATATGCTATATATATATATATGCTATATATATATGCTATATATATATGCTATATATATATGCTATATATATATGCTATATATATATATGTGCTATATATATATATATGCTATATATATATATATATATTCTATATGCTATATATATATATGCTATATATATATATATATATGCTATATATATATATATATATGCTATATATATATATATATGCTATATATATATATATATATATATGCTGTATATATATATATATGCTATATATATATATGCTATATATATATATGCTATATATATATATGCTATATATATATATGCTATATATATATTCTATATATATATATATATATATATATATGCTATATATATATTCTATATATATATATGCTATATATATATATATTCTATATATATATATATATATTCTATATATATATATATATGCTATATATATATATATGCTATATATATATGCTATATATATATATATGCTATATATATATGCTATATATATATATATATGCTATATATATATGCTATGTATATATATATGCTATATATATATATATATATATATGCTATATATATATGCTATATATATATATATGCTATATATATATATATGCTATATATATATGCTATATATATATGCTATATATATATATATATGCTATATATATATATGCTATATATATATGCTATATATATATATATGCTATATATATATATATATATATATATGCTATATATATGCTATATATGTATATATGATATATATATATATGCTATATATATATATGCTATATATATGCTATATATGTATATATGCTATATATATATATATGCTATATATATATGCTATATATAAGCTATATATGTATATATGCTATATATGTATATATGCTATATATGTATATATGCTATATATGTATATATGCTATATGTATGTATATATGCTATATGTATATATATATGCTATATATATATATATGCTATATATGTATATATGCTATATATATATATATGCTATATATGTATATATGCTATATATGTATATATGCTATATGTATATATATATGCTATATATATATATATATATATATATATATATATATATATGTATATATATATATATACTAGCGGGGGTACCCGGCGTTGCCCGAGTGTTTGTTTCCGGGACGGGGGGGGGAGTTTTAAAAAATGTTATGGTAGGTAAGTAGGAAGGATCCAACCCGGAGTCATGAGTAAAAGTAGGAAAATAAAGTGTGAAAAAAAACAAAAAAAAAAAAAAACATCTGCAGCGTTAACAGTTCGGCCACCAAGAAAAGTCCATTCCAGTTGTTTAGGAAAAAAAAAAAAAAAACCACTACGGTAGGTCGGCGCGAACGTGAAAATATATTGTGAATTGTCCAGCACGCTAACCACTACGCCACAGAGCACTGCAGCTTAGTTTAGTGATTTTAAATAACTTCACATGAAAGAACTACGAAGCCAAACCGGTGTTCTCTTCTCAACTGTTCCTTGTGAACGATCTCCAAACGGTGTTAAGTGGTGGCAGGGGGAGGAGGAATTTATTAGAGAGAAAATATTTTACCACTTCCATTGATCTTAACCGATTTTGGCCGTGACTTCTCAGCAGAAAAAGTATAGAAATCTAAGATTATCGAGGAATTTGAGAAATAATAAGCCTATAACACACCTCAGATATTGTTCTGCCGTTTGTGCATATTATATTTGCATGAAATATCTTGATTTTTAATCCTATTAATGTCAAAATCAGACGGGAAAAAATGAGTTCATTTTATTTATATAGATATATATATATATGCTATATATATATTTGCTATATATATATATACTATATATATATATATATATATATACTATATATATATATACTATATATATATATACTATATATATATACTATATATATATATACTATAATATATACTATATATATATATACTATATATATATACTATATATATACTATATATATATATACTATATATATATATACTATATATATACTATATATATATACTATATATATATATACTATATATATATATATATATACTATATATATATATACTATATATATATATATATATATACTATATATATATATACTATATATATATATATATATACTATATATATATATACTATATATATATATATATATATGCTGTATATATACTATATATATGTATACTATATATATATGCTATATATATATATATATATATATACTATATATATATATATATGCTATATATATATATATATATATATATATACTATATATATATATATATATATGCTATATATATATATATACTATATATATATATATGCTATATATATATAATATATATATATATATATACTATATATATATGCTATATACACATATATATATACTATATATATGTGCTATACATATATATACTATATATATATGCTATACATATATATACTATATATATATACTATATATATATGCTATACATATATATACTATATATATATGCTATATATATATACTATATATATGCTGTATATATATGCTATATATATGCTATATATATATATACTGTGTATATATATATATGCTATATATATATGCTATATATATATATATATGCTATATATATATGCTATATATATATATATATATATATATATGCTATATATATATGCTATATATATATATATATATATATGCTATATATATATACTATATATATAGGCTATGTATATTTACTATATATATACTCTATATATATATGCTATATATATATATGCTATATATATATATGCTATATATATATACTATATATATGTATACTATATATATGTATACTATATATGTATATACTATATATATATACTATATATATACTATATATATACCATATATATATACTATATATATACCATATATATCCTATATATATACACTATGTATTTATTCTATATATATATATATATATATATATATATATATATATATATATACTATATATATACACACTATATATATATACACACCATATATATATATATATATACACACTATATATATATACACACCATATATATATATATATATACATACACTATATATATACACTATATATACACACTATATATATATACTATATATATATATACATATATATATACTATATATATACTATATATATACACTGTATATATATACTATATATATATACACATATATACATATATATACACTATATATATACATATATAAACATTATATATATACTATATATATACACTTACATATATATATATATCATATATATACATATATACACTATATATATACATATATGTATATACTGTATATATACACTATATATATGTATATTATATATATACACTATATATGTATATACACTATATATATGTATATACTGTGTAAACACACCATATATATATATGTATATACTATATATATACACTATATATATGTATATAGTATATATATATACTATATATATACTATATATATACTATATATGTATATACACTATATATATATACTACATATATGCATATACTGTATATATTTACTATATATATACTATATACTATATGTATATATACTATATATATACACTATATATATATATACCATCCATATATATATACCATATATATATATATATATATATATATATATATATATATATATATATACCATATATGTATGCCATATATATATATATATGCCATATATATATATACCATATATATGCCATACATATATATATAATTATATCATGTATCTATATATACCATATATCTATATATACCATATATCTATATATATACCATTTATATATATACATAGTATATATATATACTATATATCTATACTATATATATACTATATGTATATACTATGTATATATAATATATATGTATATATATATTATATATATTTTTATATACTATATATATATTTATATACTATATATACTATATATATATGCTCTATATATATACTATCTATGTATACTATGTATATACTATATATATATACAAATGTATATACACCATATATGTATATACTATGTATATACACCATATGCGTATATATTATCTATCCATATACTATATATACACCATATATGTATATACTATCTATATATATACTATTTATATACACACTATATATATGTACAATATATATATATAAATACTATATATATACATATTTTATATGTATATACTATATAAATTACTAACTAGCTCTGCCTACGTGTTGAGCACTTTTGAAGTAAATACTTAAAGTTTACACATAAATCTATACTTTCGTATATTCTATATGTGAGTAAATTAAGTAGTTATATACTATATATATATATATATATATATATATATATATATATATATATATATATATATGATGATTGCAACGTCTCTTGTCAGACGAATGCCACTCCCTCAGACATTTAAAATTCATGAGCCCAAATGCCTGAGAGAGTATCTATACAAATATGATGTTACAGAGTCTTAGCTTTGTACGACCGCTAAGTCTCTCTCTCTCGGTTCAAAATGTTGAGATCCAGCAACAAGCAAGAGCAAGATAGCCAGCAACAAATTAAACTTCAAACCAGCTTAATGCGGGTACGGGTCTCCGGCTTTATGGTTTTTTAAATCAGAGATTTGCTTCTCCTAGAAAGGTTGCCTTCACCACGGCTTATGGGAGCCCTCTCCACCCCAATACACATATACACACAAACAAATATACACGGTGCTAGTTGGCCGTTAACCCAGAAAAGGAGTTCATTCGCCCTTTGGAAGGTCTTGTTTTTTATCCTTCAGGGAGACTAGCCGCACTCCTCACCAAACAAGTCTGGTGGGGGAACCAGTTTAGTCGCCGGTGATCCGACCATGAGGCAGGCAGTACTGGGTTACATGGTACCAGTTGCATATGACATGACCTGACATAAATATATATATGTACATATATGTGTATGCTATATATATACTATATATATATGCACTATTTATATATATGTACTAATATATATATATATATATATATATGTATATATATATATAAATATACTATATATGTACTATATATGTACTATATATATATGTATGTGCTATATATGTATTATATATATATACTATATATATATATGTATATGCTATATATATATATACGATATATACTTTCGTATATATTATGTGAGTAAATAAAGTAGTTTTATACTATATATATATGCTATATATATACTATATATATATATGCTATATATATATACTGTGTATATATATATGCTATATATATACTATATGTATGCTATATATATACTGTATATATATATACATACTATATATATATATATATACTATATATATACTATATATAAATGTATATGCTATATATATATATACTATAAATATATATATGCTATATATATACTATACATATATGCTATATATATACTATATATTCTATATATTTGTTATATATATATACTATATATATATGCTATATATATATATACTATATATATATATACTTTATATATATGGTATATATATACTATATATATATGCTATATATATATATATATGCTATATATATATGCTATATGTATATATATGCTATATATATATATATGCTATATGTATATATATGCTACATATATATATATGCTATATATATATATGCTATATATATATATATGCTATATATATATATATGCTATATATATATATATGCTATATATATATATGCTATATATATATACATGCTATATATATATATATGCTATATATATATGCTATATATATATATATATATATATATATGCTATATATATATATATATGCTCTATATATATATATGCTAGATATATATATGCTATATATATATATGCTATATATATGCTATATATATATGCTATATACATATATATATACTATATATATATATATTCTATATATATGCTATATATATATATATGCTATATGTATATGCTATATATTCTATATATATGCTATATATATATATATGCTATATGTATATGCTATATATATATATATTCTATCTATATATATATGCTATATATCTATATGCTATATTTATGTATATATATATATATATATATATGTACATATATATATGTTATATATATATATGTACATATATATATGCTATATATATATATGTACATATATATATGCTATGTATATATATGTACATATATATATGCTATATATATATGTACATATATATATTCTATGTATATATATGTACATATATATATGCTATATATATACTATATATGTACATATATATATGCTATATATATACTATATATATACTATATATATATGCCATATATATACTATATATATATGCCATATATATACTATATATATGCGATATATATACTATATATATGCTATATATATATGCTATATATGTATGCTATATATATACTATATATATGCTATATATATACTATATATATATGCTATATATATTCTATATATATATACTATATATATATATATATGCTATATATATATATATATACTATATATATATGCTATATATATGTGCTATATATATATGCTATATATTTATGCTATATATATATGCTATATATATACTATATATATACTATATATATAGGCTATATATATATGCTATATATATACTATATATATATATAAGAGGGAGTGACTTCATGATCTTTTGAAAAATATAAATATTTATTTTGTTATAATAACAAAAATTAGGTGAGATAAAATGAAGATTTTTATTTATATCTCTTCTAAGCTAATATTTGAGTTAAGTACATCATTATATTGCTTTTAAATCAAGCCAGTTTTGCTGATATTGTATGAGCACTGGTAATTTCTGAACACGTTCTAAAACATAAAGTAAAATTATAAATAAAGTACCATAAAAACACAAAGCCACTCCTGATCACTGCATCATATATATTTATACAGGATATCATGCAAATATTGAAAATAATATATTATGAGAAAATAGATTTTTACAAAAATAAAAATGTCTAAATTTAATATTTAAGTAATAATTTATATTTTGTAGATTATTAAATAAAAATTCAATAATGACTTAAATAAGTTACTTATAATATTTTAAATATAAATCTCTCATTCAGAAGTATTAAAAATAAAAATGCTTTTAATAATAGTTTTAACATCTTATATTCAGAAATGAATGTTTTAGTAAATTAAAAAATGTAAGTAGGTGGTAAGAAGAAAGGGGTAATTACCACCAATAAAATATTTTAAATTTATAATATGAAGTACACTCTCTACATACTCCTGCATACACACCAGTTTAGTCTTTTCATATCTTCATGACTACCAGCAGAGCCAGTCTCCAGCATGTCACCGCCAGTCCTTCAATTTCATCTTCTAGCATGAAACATTGTCTGCAAAACATCTAAGTCTATTTATTTGGACTATTTGCTTCACTTATTTTATTATTATAATTTTTTTTATTGGCATAACTTGAAAACAAATGTGAATGTGCTTTTTTCTTTTAATCTTATTATCTCCAACTTATATTTACTTAGAATTAAAATTAACTATTTTTTGTTTGTATAGTTTGATGTTGCCTATAAATGTTTCCTTTAATTAAAATAAGCATTTTTATCTGAATGTATAGTTCACATAGAAATACACTTTATGAATATTGTCATGGTGATTCTGAATGGTGCATTTGGTCACTACCAAAGGTGATTTTCAGTAAAATGGCTGCTAATTTATTTGTTGTTTGCTTCATTTATATAAAAGAATATAAAACTGTTCCATAGTTAACTATTATTTTATTAATACATATTTTTGCAAATGTCAAAATCTCAGCGAAGCTATAATGTATTTGTATAGATTTATTCTTATGACATGTAATTAGAAAACAAAATTTGTACAAATGTATTATTGTTTTATATAGCATTTTAACTCCTACTCAAATTTGGTGATATTATTCCCTCTGCTCAAATGGAAATATGTTTTTAGAAAAGTGAATATTACTAGTAGAAACTACATGATTCATAAAAATATTAAAAAAAAAAAAAAGAATTTCTTTTCTATTTTTATAAGATGTGAGATATTGTGTTCATTATCATATAATAATATATAAACATAATTGTGCAGATTAGATATTTGTCATACATTTGCTTTAGATGTTTATTATTAGTAAGAAGACACAGTCTTGCCCAGGATTAGATGAGTAGTCCTCTGTCCTGCACCCATTCCATAATTACCTTTTTTTTTATTCCTATTTTTACATTTTTAGAATATTACATTTTTGTAGTGGGGCTGAAGCCTTGAGTTGGAGTGAGAGTATAGGGACATTAATTAAAATAAATTTTGGTAAATTTATACTCAAGGTACACTCAGCATTTTCCAGGAAATAATAAGGACCACTATGCACAATTTTAAATGTGATATTCCTTCAAAAATCAACTTTTTAAAGGTAAGTCTTTAGTTGGTACTGTAGTAATGACCATTAAATTTAGATTGATAAATGAAAACGCCTTTATATATGAGGGGTGTCTGTTCTCCTCAGGTGGTTCCAATATGAGGGATCGTATTATTGTATTAGAAACTGTGTACACACGTAAGTATACTAACGAATTTATTTATTTATTTGTGGACTGTTATCCTCATCTTCATAGTTGTTGTTTCACATAATTTCGGCCAACTATTCCTCTGGTTTTCGTCAGGTGGTTAACCGCAACAGAATTGAAATGTTGAGTCTCTTAACTATATCCTCAGTAATTACTGCTTTCCATACTTGCTGTTGTCTCACCGCATTTTGGCCAACTAATCCTCTAGCCAGCTTTGAGTAGGATTGAAACCGCTATCTTCAGACAATGCTCATGTGGAACCATAAAGATTTAACGTTCCTATCCCATCGCGGTTAACCACCAGACAAAAGCCAAAGGAATAGTTGACCAAAACGTCGTGAAACAACAACTGTAAACATGAAGATAATAGTTCGCAAAAAAATAAATATACAAATTACTCATCTCAAAGAATTCCAATATTTAAATAATATACCACAATATTTAAATAATATACCACAGATTTTCCTGTTAATTTTACAATTGTAAATGTCGGCTGGCAAAACTTGAAGATTACTATTTAAAAAAAAAAAAAAAAAAAAAATTGTCCAGGCAAAACCTTTGTAAATGTTGGGTGACGAAACTTGAAGATAACAATAAATATTTATATAAAATAATAAGAAAATGGCAAATATCAAGCCAAATTTAAATTGCTTAAAAAATTCATAAAATTACGCCTATAAATGTTGAGTGGTTCTAAAATGGGTGATCAGTTTACTAGAACGTTGCATTAGAAACTACAAATATTTAAATATTGATTTAAAAAATTTGTTTTTTCATTTTTAAAAAAAATAATCTGGAAGATTAGTATCGATTTGATAATGATCCATTGAAAAAATATTAAAATAAAATATATAGAGGTGGGGGTGTCTGTTTCATACACATCGATCTAAAGTTTTGATAAAATAATAGTTAACATAAAATCGTTTTATTTTTTTTTAGTTTTGTGAGTCCTGATATGTAAACCTGTTTCTCAATATGTACTAACTATAAAAACGCTTTGGATTCAAAGGGGTTATACTAAAATAGTCATATTTTAAATAGCATCATTTTGTTTGAAAATGAATTTGACATGCATCAATAAATAATAATGTATATGATAGCGGAGAGCACATACAGCGCCTAGTGTTCCTAAATGGTTATCTAGCTGACTCTATGGCGGTTACCATAAATTTTAACGACGTTTGAAAAAGGGTCACCATTTCAGTCGGTCCCCATTTTGGGGCACCTCCGACATAAGAGAAAATGAGTGCTGAAAAAGAACGGTTGGGGAAAAGAAAACATCAGGTTATAATTAAGTGTGACAAGACTTTAAGATTGATGATGTTTTATAAAGGTTTCCAAGATATATGGGTACAAAGAGGATGGTACATTTTCTTCGATAAAAGTCTTTACCCAGGGAAACTGGTCCGTCGTATGTTGATGCTTGTATCGTTTCCGCATGTCTGAAAGAGATTTCTTCTTTGTATCTCCCTCCAGGACAGTCCTCTATTCCGATTGTCTGAAACCTCTGGTGACATTGAGAGAAGAAAGGAAGGGAAAAGTAGAAGAGTAGGGAGAAAGAAAGAAATAAGGGAAGCATACCGTAGCAGCATCATAGTAGTAGTTCACTATGCGAGTCCCCCTCCAAATAACGGAGTTAAGTACCCTCCACAGAATTATTATATGTGTGTATTGCCTAGATTTGTTTAAAAATAAAAGTACTCATTTTTCTTTTTCCATGTTATTTTCCTACCAGATCTAGACTTATATGTGTCAGCAATTTTATCTTCAACTTTGTCGGTATCATCTGTCTTAATAAGTTTATCATTAGTAGTACCATCATTTGTCTGTGCCTTCTCAGTCGGTCTAATTTTATTACTACTAGTTGGTTCTATGTACGGCTTTAATCTATCTACTGATATGTGTGTATGAGTACCGTTGTTCATACTGATCTGATAATGCTTATCTGATCGAGTCAAAACTTTATAAGGACCTGAGTACAGTGCTTCTAATGGTTTCCTAACTCGATCAACTCTGAGCCATACTTTTTCACAGGAAGATAAACCTTTCGGTATAAATGTTTTAGGACTGTCATGGATATATCTTTTCTGTTGTTGAGTACATCAATTTGGGACATCCATTCACACAAATTACGTATGGATTGGTTATTAAGTGCAGTTTCTCCTACTCTCTGCTTGTGCATCAACTGCTGAGGAATCAATATAGGAGCTCCAGTCATCATCGTCATCATCATCATGACGGGCTCCTTGCCCGGACCAATGTGACTCTTCCTCTCTTCCATCAGTTGCCTCAGATCTTCAGGTTCACAGTTGGCGTTGTGTGCTATTTGTTGGATGTACGTGGATCTAGGTCGTCCTCTGCTTGCGCGTCCGTGTCGTGGAGTCCATAGCGATACATCACTCACCAATTCATGCTTGCTCCTCAGACAATGACCGGCAAATCGTAGGCGTCTTTCTCTGATGGTATTAGATATGACAGGTAGATTGCCATAAAGTTGCTGCTTCGTGGAATGATTTTGCCATGATATACATATACACCCGTATGCTAAGAACAATATTAAAATATTGTTCTTAGCATACGGGTGTATGCGCCGTCTAGTTTTCTTTCCAATCTTTTGGTGAGTGGCCAGGTTGTAGCACCGTAAACAGGGACAGACTCAACCACTGCCCTGAAGAACTGCCTTTTCAGTTTGTCAGCCAGTCTCGAAGTCCATACTGAATGTAGCCCATCCAATGCGGTCTATGCTTTTGAGATGCAAATTCCGATATCTCTCTCTGTGGAAGCTATGTTGCTACCCAGATACGTAAACTCAGCGATTTCTTTCAGTGTTGATCCAACCAAAGCCCTGATCTCTCCCTTCACATTGAAAGTCATGAACTTTGTCTTATCCGCATTTATGTGGAGACCAATGTCATTTGCAGACTTTTCTAGCTTACATAACAGTGTTTGCTCATCAGCATTGTTGTTCGCGAACAAAGCAATATCGTCTGCGTAATCTGCATCAGTTATGTGTGCTGATTGATGTCGTCTGCTTCTGGATTTATTTAGGATGAAGCCTAGCATGTTGTGTATATCAACAGAGGTGCAAAGTACAAAGTCAAGACGGACAATGAAAAGAAAAGGGGCAAGAGTATCTCCTTGTAGAACCCCAGTGCGGATGTCGGAAAATTCAGTGTCCTCATCTGGGGACCTAACCATTGCTTGAGTGTGCTCATATAGCATCATGATAGCATTAATGACTTCATTTGGAATGCCATATGCTGATAATATGCTGGCCATTTTTCTTCTATGTACAGAGTCGAATGCTTTGGAGAAATCTACACAGATCATGACTGTCTCAATGTTTTTTGCTTTGACTCCTTCAATCAGTAAATATTTGACTAGTAGTAGAGTGATTCTTTCTAAATCCATTTGGTTCTTCCTGAGCACTTCTTCGATCTTTGGTTAGATATGGTTGAGAAGCATGGCATTGTAGATTTTTGCTGCAATTGGAGTGAGTGTTATTCCTCTGTAGTTGCTTGGTATGCTTAGGTCACCCTTCTTGGGGAAGGGAAGTATGCATCCTTCCCTCCATATGTTAATAATTTTTTGATTATATACAGAATTGCATGAATTAAGAAGTATGTCATTGAAGCCACCTGTCTTCCATACTTCAGGAGGTATGTTATCTAAACCTGCAGCTTTACAATTCTTGGTCGTCTTTAGTACATTTAGAAGTTCCTCCATTGTAAAATCACCCTTCTCAATATCGAGTTCCTGTACAACAATCGACTGAATTGGTTGGTCTGTTACTTCTGGTTTGTTTCCGAGTAGCTTTTCAAAATGTGCTTTCCATTTCGAACATGCATTTTCCGGAGTGTTTGCCTTTAACTTAGCTTTTGACAGGTCGTTTGCGCCCAAATATCTCATTTACTACTTGCCTAGCCAGATAGGATTGTTTGTTATCTGCTGCATTCTGGATTTGATCTATTTGTTCTTGAACTTCTGTTGTTCTGATAGGTACATCATACTAAGCTCTTGAAGCGCCTCTTCCTTAATTTTGTATTCTGTCGAGTGGGGTATTTATGTTGCTTTTTGATAATGTTTTTTCAACTTTTCTCGTTTTAATATTATTTTGTCATTTTCCCACGGTACTTTTTGCTTTACTTTGGGCTTCAGAGGTATACACTTCTTTGCTGCTTCTTGGTGCGATCTAACAAAGTTTTCATAGGTGGTATTAGCAGTTAGTTCCTGCTCTTGTGCTTGTAAAGCATCAAATCTGTTTTGCAGTTCGAAGATGAATCTCTGTTTGATCTGATTGTCATGTGACAACGTTGACCAGTTGTAGGGCTGTCTAGATGATTTTTTAGTTTTGTTCGCTCGTAGGCTTAACTTCAACTTAGAGGTTACAATCCTATGATCAGTAGACACACCATAGAAACTGCTATAAGCTTCACAGTTATGACAGCTATTAATCCACTTATTCATAAAAAGATAGTCCAGTTGTGCCTTGTCTCCATTTGGGGATTGATGGGTCCAGAGCTTATTGGGTCTTTTCTGAAAACGGGTGTTCATGCATTGTTGGTTGTTTTCAAGGAGAAAAGTTAGTAGATACTCTCCATTTCGGTTTGTTCCATCATGGTAAGAGAACTTATGCTTGTTGTCTTCCCGTCCTATATGTGCATTCATGTCACCTCCGATAACCAATAAATTATGTTTGATCCAATTGATAAAAACTAAAAGCAAAGCAAAACAAAACAAAAACATATTTTCAAATTTGGTTGGACGTCGATTGCGTCTTGTCGGTTGACCAGAGTGGTCTCATGTGAGTAAAGGATTTTTTCATTAATTTGAGACGACTGCGAGGAGCATATCGGTCCAATTGATAAAAATAAAAAAAATATTTTCAGATTTAGTTGGACGTCGATTGTGTTATATCAGTTAAACAGAATAATCTCATGTGAGTAAAGGATTTTATTTTTTTAATTTTTATTTATTTTTTTTTTTTTCATTACTTCAAAAAATGCTGTGAAGAGCATACCGATCCTGGTGATAAAAAGTATTTGAATCTCCGTAAATGGCAACCTTACATCATAGCTTGTGCGGAAGTTATAACAGTATAGGATTGCCTCAACAGGCTATACTGTCTGATGAAAGAAACACTTACAGCAGACCTAAATCGTGGCAGAATGAGGATAGAGTCTACGGTAATCATGTAGGACCACTCATGATGGAAGACTGTTGTAGAACCTGAACTAGTAAATGGGCCCTGGTAACATCATGGGGAGCAGCACGACAGTTATGCGCCTTGGCGGAAGAACTAAAGAATCACTCAATGGCAGGGCACAAAAGACGCTGAGCAGAAGAATCATTAAGAGATCAACGATCAGGTTCAACTAGTCTGAGAAATTACTGCGATTCGCCTGTAGACGTAGCTCACACAGGTGATATTATCCGAGCTATCGAAAGATTCAATATTACTCTAAATCAAACCAGAATTCCATACCGCATCGACCGCCACATGGGTAACCAAGGGTTGCTACTTGGTGTGTCGGTAATAACCACAGCTATCGACAAGTTTACTACAGCACCAAAACCTAGGCTAGCAAAATGTAGACATACCATCAAAATATCCACGTTTAATGTACGGACACTTCAACTCACATCTCAAATATCAGAACTTGTTGCTTCATCCAAAGAACATAATATCGATATTGTGTGTATTCAAGAGCACCGTCTCTTCCACAACGACATGGACATAAAGTACCATGAAATTGGTAACAGCTGGACACTAGTATCAGCATCAGCATGGAAAAATTCGACAAATAGTACCATTTGGGGAGTAGGACTTCTGCTTAGCCCTCGAGCATTGAAATCATTGAACAGTGCTGAGAAGATAACACAAAGGATAATTCTTGCTAACTTCAATGGTAATCCTGCTACTACTGTTATTTGTTGCTACAGCCCTGCCGTCAGTGACAAGCAAGAGATCCTGAATTTCTACGATGAACTGTCAGCAATAGTGCGCTCAATCCCCAAACATAATTTATTGGGGGAGCTCCGGTAACAGACATAAAAGGGGAAAAGCCTGATTCATTAGGGGTGCTACATATACCCAGCAGAATCACCGGTATCGCTTTCATCCATGATTCTTTTCGAGCCATTATTGCCGCTTTAAGGGTACGATGTGCTCTTTCGATCATTCTGTTACTTTGAGGGTGATACAAAGTTGTCCTCAATCGGTAAAAACCTACTACCTTGGCTAATTCCTGGAACAATTCGCTCTCGAACTGACTACCTCTGTCAGTGACAACATGCAGTGGGACTCCAAATCAAGATATCCATGCATTGATAAACGCTTCTGCTACCGACTGTGCAGTTATCTCAAGCATAGGCTGTACTTCAATCCAGCAATTTGCACGATCGATGCAAGTAAGCAAATATTTGTAAGGGCTCAGGTAAGGGTCGGACTCATTGCGTGTTAAGGGCAAGGGGCCAACGATATCAATATGTACCGTCTGGAAACGTGCAGATGGTAACTCAAATTCTTGGACTGCAGACTTTGTGTGTCTGTGAACTTTTGATTGTTGACACACTACACATTCTGCACAGAATTGTTTAATCGTTTTATCTAAACTAGGCCAAAAGTATCTGGACTTGACCAGTCTTATAGATGCTCCTGTACCAGGATGCGCCAAGGTATGTAAATTGTTGAAAATAGCTTGATGAAGCTCTTTTGAGATAAACGGTCTGTAGTACTTAGTTGAAGTATTGCATAAGACTGAGCCGACTTTGCTTGACACACAGTATTCTTTTAAATTAGTGTATGACTTTATTTCAGCCAAGTCGCATGCATCTATCTGCAGAACTAATGCAGGTCGAGACTGTAGTCTGCAACTATATTCTCAGCTCCTTTAATGTACGCCACGTCAGCAATATATTCGGCAAGCACTGATGTGTCGCTGTTGTCGATCTGACTTTGCTGGTGTCTAACTATAAAAGGCCCTGCATAATGGCTTATGATCAGTGAATAATGTCATGTGACGACCTTCTATGAGGTGGCGGAAATATATCACTGAAAAATAAGCTGCTAGTAGCTCTCTGTCAAACGTGGAATACTTGACTTCGGTTTGAGAAAATTTCTTGGAAAAGAAACCTATAGGTACTGGTTTCTTATCTATCAACTGGTGTAATGCAGCACCAGCAGCTTATTGACTAGCATCCGTAACTAAGTGGTATTCTGTAGCTGAAGACTCTAGATTAGCTAACGCCGTAATTTCCAATAATTTGGTTATTATTGTTTTGAAGGCGTTAGTTTCTTCCTCATTAAGCTCGGTCTTTGCTTCAGGATCCAACCTCATCCGTTCGGATAGTGGTAAAATTATGGATGCATAATTAGGGACTAATTTGCGGTAAAAACTTGTCATCCCCAGAAATCCACGTAAGCTTTTTGAGTCCTTAGGTATCGGAAAATTTTCAAACTCTTTGATTTTCTTTAAAGTAGGCAACAAGCCTTCTTTGCTTACGTGAAAACTTAAGAAATCTAACTCTGGTACTCCGAATACACACTTATCTAAGGAAATCTTTAAATTGTTATCACTAAGGATCCTAAATACTCTATCTAAATCTTCCTTGTGCTGTTGCTCACTTTTGTTAAAAACTAGTATGTCGTCTAAATATATAAATATGCAATTTAATTTTTGAAATATTTTATCCATAAAATGCTGAAATGTAGCCGCAGCATTCTTTAAACAAATGGCATGTAATTAAACTCAAACCAAAAGTTGTCACTACTGCTGTCTTCGGCACATCTTCAGGGTGTACCTTAATCTGATGATATGTTGCAGTTAAATCTATTTTGGAAAAATATTATTTATTAGCTAACTGTGTGCAGAAGGAAGGTACCAAGTAGCGGTCTGTTTTGGTAATGCATGGAAATCACTGCACGCTCGATATGACCCATCCGGCTTCTTCACCAAGTGCAAAGGGGTTGCCCACTCGCTACTGGAAGGCTGGATAACTCCTGTATTCAGTAACTTTTTAAATTCTCTCTGTGCTGCGTCTAACTTAGGACCAGAAAGTTGTCTGGCTTTAGCAAAGACTGGTATGTGGCTGCCTGTATTAATCCTGTGATACACTCCACCATAGTCTTTGTTTGTGTCGCTATGTGGTGAAAGCACATTATTATATTTACCATTTACTCTAACATAACCTGCTAGGTCTATTTTGTTAATCACTACAGCATCGGTTCCCGTTACTGCATTGACTGTAATTTCATGCGCCGTTACGTTATCACGGATGGATCTATTTTTACAATCCACTATAATGTTAAATTTGTTTAAGAAGTCAAATCCTAACAAAGGGTTAGTGACATCTGCAATCACGAAACTCCATTGAAAGGATCTTCTCAAACAGGGTATCTTAACTTCGAGGTTTGTCTGACCACAGCATTTTATGCTTTCACCGTTAGCGGTAGATATATGAACAGGAGTTGGCTCCAGAGTAATTTCATTTACTACAGAATGTGGTAAAATGGAAACACTGGCTCCTGTATTTATGATAAAATTGACTTTAGATGCTCCTATTTTAGCAGAAACTTCTAATAATGGAAGCACTACTGGAGCAAACGCAGTCCACTTTTCTACTTTTCCAAATCACTAGGGGCGAGAGAGGAAGGGCGCGAGTTAGGCAGAGTCTGTAAGCTACTCTTTTTCTTTGGCCACTTACACCATGGTTTACATGTACGACCCTCCTCTGTGAAATATATATGGGCTCTACATATCTTTGGCCACTGTGTCTTTCTATATGGACATAGGCCGACTGGAATGGTTTCACTAGGCTGTCTGGTGGTAATATGGTCGTTTTTCCGAGCTCGACTCTCAACCGCCTGAAATACTGACGTATTTTCTATTAATGGCATCAAGTTGTTGGATAGTCGACCCAACTCCATTAACGGCATTTCAGTGTGGGCTGCTATTACTGGGGTGATTTGCTTCGGAAGTGCGTGTATGAATTTATGGCGCACTATCTCGTCGCTTGCCCCTATTCTATGTGTGACCGTTACCATCTCCTGGGGGTATAATGACGGATGATAATATATAATGCGTTGATAACCGTATAGAATTTAGTATCATCGATCGTCATGTGTCTGAGATGGAATTGAGCTTCTATTATCAAAAACCATCCCTCGATACTCGTCTCCATAAATTGTGGGGGTGTTACGCTAACCAGTTGTGCATCCATTACTAATTATTATTATTAATTATTATTACTATTATTACTACTATTAATTATTATTATTATTATTCCTATGATTATTATTAGTTACTATTATTATTATTATTATTACTTTTTTATTATTATTTGTAGCTGCGACTAAAGGAAATGGCTGGGGGGGGGTGTTAAGCAAGAAGAGAGAAAAGCAAGTACTCACCAGAGGTTAATTCCAGCAGGTGCTTGGAGAAATAGCATCAATTAAAAATTTATATATATATATATATATATATATATATATATATATATAATGTTTGTGTGTGTGTGAATATATAGTCAATGTTCTTAAAGAAAAAAAACTGAGTTCGTCAATGCACACACGTGTTCCAAAATTGGCTTCATACATATGCGTTTGGAAGGTTCTTTTTTTTTTTTTTGGCGTGTGTGTGACCACACGTGTTCCAAAATTGGCTTCACACGCGTGCGTTTGGAGGGTTCCTTTTTCTGTGTGCGGGTGTATGTGTGTTTCAGAATGAAATTTTGGATTCTGTATTGATTCTTAAAGTCACTTTTTTTGTTGTTACGGAATAGTTTTTGGACCAGATTTTATTTTAGTCATTTATCTGGTGAGAATCACGTAAAAAAAAGTTTTGTTTTTCTTTTTTTTTTTTCACTGCTTATTTTTCTTGTTTGTTTGTTTTTTGCCTTATTTAGCGTAAACCGTTTCACAAAAATAGCAAAAATATATATATTATCGGCATTTCTTGGAAAGCGAATTTATATATACTTTTTTTTTTGTAAGGTTCTACTGTAGTTTTAGAAAGGCTTTTTCTTTTTCTTTTTACTCTGTCACGTTCTCATCATTTTCTTTTTTTTTTTTTGTTATTCATTGAAGATTGCGTGTATATATGCACATTGAGCGTTCACCAAATTATGGCAGTTACCATAAATTTTAACGACGTTTGAAAAAGGGTCACCATTTCAGTCAGTCCCCTTTTTGGGGCACCTCCGACATAAGAGAAAATGAGTGCTGAAAAAGAACGGTTGGGGAAAAGAAAACATCAGGTTATAATTAAGTGCGACGAGACTTTAAGGTTGATGATGTTTTATAAAGGTTTCCAAGATATATGGGTACAAAGAGGATGGTACATTTTCTTCGATAAAAGTCTTTACCCAGGGAAACTGGTCCGTCGCATGTTGATGCTTGTATCGTTTCCGCATGTCTGAGAGAGATTTCTTCTTTGTATCTCCCTCCAGGACAGTCCTCTATTCCGATTGTCTGAAACCTCTGGTGACATTGAGAGAAGAAAGGAAGGGAAAAGTAGAAGAGTAGGGAGAAAGAAAGAAATAAGGGAAGCATACCGTAGCAGCATCATACTGTTGCTTAATTTTGGTGATCTTCTGAGAACCAATGATTCTTCTCTCGGAATTTTTTTTTTCTTTTTACACAGGCATCACCACATTATCAAGGTCAAGAGGCCACTCAAGGATAAGGGTTAAAGAGTGTACAGTAGAAATTAAACAATATAGTAATCATTAGTAATGGAAATTCGGTAAATTTGTTAATTTATATGGAACGGCTCATCAAGAACTTGTTTACGTTAGACTTGAAGACAACCATATTGTAGTCAGTCGGAAAGCAGGAAAACGGAAGACAATTCCACAGGTGTGCAGTTCTAAGAAAGAAGCTTTGTTCATGGAATCTACGTTTAGGTTTAGGCACAGATAAAGAGTGGGGGGAATTATTGATAGTGTTTTCAGCTAGACGAGTGTTTCTTGTGAAAGTTTGGCGAGGGGGGACCATAGACTGAAGCTCAGTCGAACACTTTCCATGAAAATAACGATACAGCAGAGATAAACTCGCAACATCTTTTCTGTGAGATAGAGGTTGCAGAGAAGAGAAAAGGACATCTCCTACGAGGCTACGAAGTCTATTTTGAACTCTATCAAGGCAGAACAAGTCCTTTCTAGCAGCTCCTGCCCAAATGTGGCAACAGTATTCCATCCTTGGACGTACCTGGCTCTGATATAGATAGAGAATTGCATCAGCAGTGAGATATCTACTGGATCGATAGAAGGATCCCACCATTTTTCCAGCGGCCTTGGCAAAAGATTTGATGTATGTGTTCCATTTAAGATCAGGAATAACGGTCAAGCCAAGAAGCTTGTCAAAACTTGAGGCCTCCTGAAGACGAGAGCCATTCATTTCAATTGCTGCCAGATGTGGATCAGAATGATGTAAAGAGAGAAGCTTGGTTTTAGATGCATTAAAAGTAACCAGCCACTCCTTTCCCCATTGTACCACGTGCTCAAGATCAGAGGAGAGAGAATCAGAGAGAACTTGGTCGTTTACTGTCTTAGATGTGCTAACATAAATGGTAGTGCCATCAGCATAAATGTCTACAAATGATGTAAGGATGTGATTTGGAAGATCATTAATTGTTTCCAGTCATTCTGAACTTATATAGATGCAACATGAATTAAAGTAGTGCCAACTCAGGAAAGGTGTGGTTGTAGATTGTGCAACTCTTATTACAATAATTTTGTGCGCAAGCAGACGAGAGTGAATGGAGCTGTTTTATATGATATATTTGGAGAGTTTGGAGTAAATTAAGTGGTTTTTTTTTTTCTTTTTTAGATGTTCATTACCACAAGGAATTTTGTCATAAAATTTGAATGAAAACCAATTAGGAGAAAGGGGAGGCTTTTAATTGTCATGGCAGTAAAACATAAAATGACGCATTCTTTATTTGCTATGTCACAAAGAATCCTTCAACATAACATAACTTTTTGCATTTTGAGATGAGGATTGATAGTCTGTATTACTTAGACTATTGTTCTCATCTGAAGCATTATTTTACCAGTGTTTCAGTCAGTGTAATCTCCGATTTTCAAGTGAATTTTGTCAAACTCGGGAATCTGCATAGAATTTCGAATAGAACATTTTATTTAATCTACAGGGGTAGCATGCACTAATTCCATCAGCCATAACCGAAATAAAAGTCTTGAGTAATTCACAATTGTATTGTTAGTATCAATTGCACTACTGAGGATTGAACCTTCAAACACCAGAAGAATGTCACTTAGAAATGAATTTTACTTAGTACTTTATATTCGTTATGTCACAGGTCTTACAATTCTAGCATAAATTTTAGTTGCGCTAAGCCTTTTTTTCTTTTTTTTTTCTTTTTCCAGACTTTTTTCGTACGGAGACGTTTATTGATAATACACACATGAAACTCTAGTCCCTTTCGAAGTAATCTCCTCCAGCTGCAAGGCAGTTTTTGTACCGTTCCAACAACTTCTGGAAGGTCCTCTTGTGTGAGTGACAGTGATCTTCTCCCAGCCTTTTTCATTTTCTCAATTGTCTCATGACAATAGCTTCTAAAGTTTTCCTTGAGCTTAGGGAATAACCAAAAGTTACAGAGAGCAAGGTCTGGGCTATAGTAAAGGTGAGAAACTGTCTTGATGCCCATCTTGGTCAAATAGTCTGTGACAAAGATGGAGTTGCATTGTCCTGGTGGAAATGCCACTGACCCAATTCAAAGAGTGCTGGTCTCTTCCAATGAAATCTCTTCCCAAACTCCCTTTAAACCTCAACATAGTCCTTGTTGACTGTCTGTTCAGTGGAACCCAGTGCACATAGATCATGCCCATGTTGTCTAAAAAAGGATCATCATAAATTTTTATGTGGAATTGCTCTGTCTGGCCTTGTTACTGAGAACTCTGTCTCTTGGTGCTTTCATCGCAGGTCACCAGAGCATCAAGAATCACAGGATCTGTCATGACAACATCTTTCTTTCTGATCTTCTCTAAGCATGCTTGAGACAAACTTTGCACAAATTTTCTGCATCTTCAGTTCCTAATTGTGTGTACAGTTCCCACACTGACATCAAACTGTGCACCTATTGTCTCTATAGACACACGACAGTCCTTATCCATGAAATTCTTTATTTAGCCAATCAACTCTAGTGTTCTGACTTCCTTACTCCTCTCACACCTCTCATCATCGCTCACAGACTCACTGCTTTCCTTGAATCTCTTATGCCACTCAAAAACTGATTCTGGGTTCATGCAAGATGGTCCAAAATAACCTGAAACATTCCATATTTTTCTGTGGCATTTTTTCCAAGCTTAAGACAAAATTTTATTGCATGTCGTTTTTCTAAAATGTCCTCACTTCCAGATTGTATTTTTGAAATTCACCAGCTGTGACAATCAGGCTTTAGTAGGGTGTATTTCAATTCCTGCTGTAGCTGTTTATTTGAACCTAAAATCATAAAAATTGGTCAGTCATCTCATAAGATGTATAGCAATAACAATTTTCAAGAGTCTACAATAATTTTAAATGCTTGTACAAAAATGTCTGGAAACCGCTTGAGGGGAATTGGTTAGAGATACAGTAAAAGGTTGAAGTATCGATTAACTCTTCACTTCGAAGGAAACTCTCCTTAAAGAGTAGAGTGGAGGCATGCACCACTTACATCCTTCCTCTCATTTTCTACTGGTTGCCTGTATTTCCCCTGCCTACGAGAAACGTCAAGAGGCTCCTGTCTTCGCTTCTCTAAGACACGAAGAGGTGTTAGGTTCGCAAATAGGTCTATTCAACATTCGTATAAAGGAGGCTTGGGAATGCTTGACTGGGCATGCTACTGAGGCGCCAAGAGACTCGTCTTCTTGTCGAACCAGAAGAATCTGCGTGGCACTCAGTCAAGAACTAGTCAGGAGGGCTGCTGATAACCCGTTCTGTGAGTGCCTGGGTGGTCGAAGGATAAGTTCCACTCCAAATGGAGTTGGGCACCAGGTACAAGTTGTTTAGATAACAAGTTTGAGCTCTAGCTCACCTGCCGACTTCCCCTGAACGCATTGTTCCTCGATGCGATACAACATAGTGCCAAAATAGTGGGGATACCTGATTGTCCCCACTGAAGATCATTTGAAAATGAAACGACTGAACACGCTTTCTTTGAATGCCCTGAACTCCAACAGTACTGGGGGTATGTCAACAAGGTGACGGTTTGTATTGATCCCAAGCATCCTTGCCCGCTAAACTTTTCTTATGTTATCGACAACATCAGCCCACCTTGGGACAGGAAGAGATAAATGGTGTTTCTCGCAATCTTGCCTCTAACACAGATGGACCAAGGAATTGAATCTTTTGCTGATCAAGATCTGATCACATTTTTTAAGCACCAGCTGAAGGTCAAGATCAGATGTGATAGAAAAAAAGATTACATTCCTCGTCGTTTGAAAGATGCTGGATAAGAGTGGCAAACTTATGTGTGAAGAGATGTCAAGTACAAGTACATGTTCCCCCACCTAAGCATGGCATACACAGTTCCAGATCCTGTTAGACCTCAGCCCTTTGAGTAAGGTTTTAATCTTCCAGACTCTTAATAGAGTAAATGAGCTCCCCTCTCTCTGGTAATAGAAAGCCTCCAAGATTCCCACTCTCCACTTTTATTTCTTTTCCTTCCTGGCCTTTATCCCCACTGTGCACTCATCTTGGAAGGGCCCTACCCACTCCCCACCCCCTCTTTTTCTTTTCACTCACACTTAGATTCCACTTCCACTTGGAGATTAACCTGCTTGTTTTAGGCAAACCAAAAAAACAGTGGTGGTCTATTATTTAGAAAGGGTTGGGAGGACCTTACTAACCAATTTTTGTTGTTTCTTTTCTATTCCCCATTCCCTTACCAATGAAAGGTTATGTGGAGTGACTGTGGTATTGTGGTGACTGAGATATTTCTAGTGAAGAGTAGGATAAACAATTTTAAGTATTTGAGACTAACGATATCCATTATCCCCAAACTTTTGAATGGCCGTGTGCCTAATTTTTTCATAATGTATTTTTTTTTATTTTGTGCAAATAAATATTCCAAGCTCTTATTGCATTTACCATAGTTGAGAAAGCAATTTCAATTTATGTGTATTGTTATGATTACCTTTCATAATGATATCATTTTCAGATAAAGGCATAGAACATTATACTTTTATTTAAAAAAACATTTGTTTTTTTAATGTTTAATGAAAGATAAAAGCATTTGCGAAAGGCCAACTCTTCTTTTTGAAATTCTGAATCGCGTCAACTATTCAAAAGAACCAAACAGAAATTTGATCTACGTATGATGTCAGGACTACAGTTTTTTTTTTTTTCTTTTTATAACGGGATCTTTGATTTATGTATGTGGTCAGTCAGTGTTAAGTTCTGGAAATAAATTTACAAAGTAATTCGTAATCACTTTTGACATGTATTACGATCATGTAATCTCACCTATATGTAGTTAAAGTTAGTGTTTGTTGCTCTATTTGTAAAAGTGAAACTAGTCTGAATAGAATTTTTTAACATTCTATAGCAGCAAATTTATTTCCAAATGCTCTCACACTGTGCACTTTTCATTCATAAGATACTAACATTAATAATATTTATCTGCATTTTTGGAATAAGTAACTTTCATTATGTTGTGGCCTTAAAGGGCTAGTAATAATCAAGAAAAACAATGACATAATTAACAAAAGTATGTTATAGAAAGTGGACATCTGTTTCTGCGATTAATCATAATTGCATTGTGTCTGGGTAAGTCAATCCGTTTCCGAAGTAGGCAAAGAGTTCTACTTGACCATTGCTTCTTGTATGATATCCTGCAATTGTGAAGTGTTCCAATAAAAACTACTGATGAAACATTTCGAATCAACTGGACATGACTTAAGCACCGTTATACTATATCATGCTCAGCACCAACATGTGCAAGCAATTCATGCAGAAACCGAATTGTTATTTCTGTTGTTGGTTTTTTAAACTTCATATCTCTGACCATTTAGTGAAGTTATCTACTACAACCAGATGATAGAATGTGGCTAATGGTCCAGTAAAGTCAATATAGATTCTTGATTATGGCCAGTCTATTTCAGTCCAATGTTTGAATTTTATGGAATGTGTTTTTACTGCTAACATGCACTATTTACATGATTTAACTGTATTCTTAATATGTCAATTCATGTTCGTCTAGTAGACATGACTTTGCATCAGGCTCTTCATCTGTGATATGCCTGTATGCTCAGCATGAAACACTTTTAGAATACATTTTTGCAATGTTGCCAAAATGACAACCCCATCACTATGCATTACTACATCGTTGCAGATGAAATATGCTTCCAGAAATTTTTGGCTCTTTTCTGCCATTCTTGTCCATTATTTGTCACATATATTTAATTTCTTCCACAAAGAATTCACATTTCTCTTTTATTTTAAAACTAATTTTGAATTCTTTGGAAAACTTCATGTGTAATTATTAGCATATCATTCAGATAAATTGTCACAAACTAAAGGTCGCTAAGTAATGCATCCATTATTTGCTGAAATATAGCTGGAGTCACTTTTACTTCAAACCGAAGTCTTACAAATTTATGTGTATTTATTTATAATAACTTTGAACATTTTTTTGTTTCACTGATATGTGAAAAAATTTTCTTTTTTCAGGTAAGGCATAAGATAATTACAATCTCTTGATGCTTGGTTCAAACCCGTGGAAAAGTTTGAGCATGCACAAATTTCTTTATTTTCTCCATGTAAATTATCAACAAAGCCATTCATTATATTCAATCCTTGATAACTTCCATTTTCTTGAGTTTATCCACTTCCATGTTTATTTACAAGAGCAATGAATATGTTGCATCCACCAAACAGTTATAACAGGTGAAAAAGAATGAAAAGACAACAAAAATTTAGATAATTGCTTTATCACGTAGTGAAACAAGAACAACACGTATTTACAAATGCCAACGTGTTAGCTACAAGTCCATGCTAATTGAACATGCACTCTCCTGCATGCTCCGCGCACCTTCTTTTATATCTCCAGTTGACGAGAAGTCACATGGTATTAGCAATATCACAACATCTGCCCCTCTTCAAAGTTTTTATGTCCATTGAACATGTTGTGTGTGTATATATATATATATATATATATATATATATATATATATATATATATATATATATATATATATATAGTTGGGTTTAATGACTTTCTTTGATTAAAATTCAATATGGCGTAATGGAAAAATATAAAAGTAACTGCAGCTTTTCTTCCAATTTTCAGATTTTCACCATATCAAATCACATTTTAATTCCTTTGGACGGATTGATTGTTGCTATTTCTTCTGATGATGTAAGGGCATAATAGATTCACTGATTGGTATAATAATTGATTGATTTTGCGATACGAAACATACTGTCAAGAATTGTATAAATAAACTATACGATTGTCAACATCATGAATTTTGGAATATGATTTTTTGTCATTTATTCTATATATTGCTCTGTAATCACATTGAGCTTCTTATATAAGGATTGATATATAATAAGAAAAATATATTTCTACAGAAATATATATATATCCATCCCTGGCCAATATACGAAGCTACTGTATAAGTATCTTCATTCTACAAATTCCTAAATGTCCAGTGTGAGAATCTCTTGAAATTTTTTTGTTAACATTTTCTTTCCTTTATGAATTTATCAAAATTTGTTTTAAATTTTATCGCTTCAATAGTTCTTTTACTGTATTATATAGAATGTATTTTACGTCCAGCTGGAACCTTGAAGGAGCAATGACCATCTCCTTAAGTTGTTCAATATTTTTCAGTATTAATCTAAATAAACCGTCTGCATGTGTGATCTATTTTAACACAAAACATTCCATTTTGAAAAATAGTTTGGTAACATTGTTGCCAATTTATGTAAATGCTACACAGTGTACAGTGGTACACGATTTTTTAACCAAATATTTTTTAGCAAATATTTTTTAACCAAATATTGCTAACAATGGTTAATGATCTATTTGCAATATAAATTCTCTACCATACAAGAATTTATGAACATTTTTTAACCAAATATTGCTAACAATTATGTCTAATCTTTTCTTGTCCACTGGAAGTATTGTCCTTGAAATATGTTGGATCGGTTTTAGTTTACCGTTATCTATCTTGTGTAACAAAACTGTCGCCAAGCCAAAATTACTTGTGTCACTTGCAATGTATATTTTATTATTAGGGTTGCAATGTGTCAAAACAAGGTTTGACGTTAAGTTTTTAGTTGAATAAATGCTGTTTGATAGTTGTCTGTCCACTTTGCACATTTTTTCTAAATGATTTAATGGGGCTCTTAAAATATGGATATGAGGTGTATAGCTATTGCAATAATTTGCTAAACCCAGAAATAATTGTAATAATGCCACATGAGTGTATGCTGGTATGTATTTTATCATGTTTGCCCATTTTGGATTAGGATCCAACCGTTTTCGTCAATTATCTACTCCTTTTCATACCCGGTTGAAAACCTAAATTCTTTTCTATTTTGAACATTACATGCTTTTCCTTTTCTCGTTTCTTGCTTTTGATTAAAATATTATCATTTAAATAAGCTTTTTATTAAAATATGATTTAAATAAGCTTTTTATTAGAATATCATTAAATGAGCTTATTTTTTATTAGAATATGATTTAAATAAGCTTTTTATTAGAATGTAATTTAAATAAGCTTTTTATTAATATATCATTTAAATAAGCTTTTAATAAGAATGTAATTTGCTAGAATATCATTAAATAAGCTTTTTATTAGAATATCATTTAAATAAGCTTTGTATTAAAATATCATTTAAATAAACTTTTTATTAATATATCATTTAAATAAGCTTTTTATTAAAATATCATTAAATGATATTTTAATAAAAAGCTTATTTAAATGATATTTTAATACAAAGTTTTTTATTATAATATCATTTAAATAAGCTTTTTATTAGAATATCATTTAAATAAGCTTTTTATTAGAATATCATTTAAGTAAGCTTTTTATTAGAATATTTAAATAAGCTAACATTGTTTATCGAAAAATTGCAGGTGCCACCTTTATTTCATATTGCATTTTTTAATTTTTTTTTTATTTCAAATAATTCTTTGTGTAATAATGGTAAGTAATTTCATCATAAATTTCTTCCATTGGGATTTGGAAATCTACTTCTGATAAATCTAATTTAGAAAATATGCATCCACCATTTAATTTTTTTTAAAATTTCTTCCACAGTTGAGATGGGATAATTTATTTCCTTCGAACAATGATTAAGATAGATAGAATAATCAGTGCAAATTCTGATTTCATTTTGTTCTTTTTTTTATACATGTATAATTTTCCCTATTACACCCTGTTTTTCTAGTCATTCTTGCTCCTTATCAATGATTTCTATCGACACATAGAGCACGAGTATGTTCTGTCAGAAAACTGATATTAAATTTTGTTTTACATATATATCTGTATACTTGCGTATATATATATATATATATATATATATATATATATATACATGTGTCTGGTCACAAATAGGCTCCTATATGGTTGACTATTATAGAAAACTAATCACATATAATGATAGAAGATGTATGGAGACAAAGGAATGGGTATGTTTGATCTGGCAGAACGGTGGTTCATTAAAATTGTGGGGTCTGCGTTCGCACAATGTATGGAAATAAAAAAATTAAAAAAAAAAAAACGTTTACAAGGGTTTTTGATATAGGTGTACATAATAATACTTTGATAAGTATGTTTTAACTTAAATAGGGATGGTATAATAAAATTGTGTGGTCTGCGTTCGCGTCTGGCCTCCGTAGAATGGAAATAGGCACAAACTTTAATAAAGACTTTTCATATCTATCTGCATAAGTATACTTTGATAATTATGTTTCAGTTTGAAGATATATGGTATAATAAAATTATTGGGT